>NW_026889759.1:0-35000 GCF_033153115.1 Saccostrea echinata
AGACATTGCCATCTTTACACCCCCCCCCCCTTTTTCTCTTTTTCGCTTTTATGTTTTGCATTCTTTATAAAATGACCTTGACTTTCATATCACAAGCAACTCTTCTTGACGTTTTTAAAATTATAAGCCTTAATTCTTTCTACAAAGTAATGCTAATTTACATGTTTATGTTCAAGACACCCCCCCTTTCCTCGAAGCAACCAGGTAGAATACACAGATATAAAATTTACAACTTATAAGGAACTTCTTAAGAGTTTCATTAATAAAGTTCGGTTCCCCTGATGTGATTTGATATTTTACTACCATTCATTCTTCTTCTGTTTTGTCTTTAGAATTTATAATTATTTTATTTAGAATTAATTTATCTTTAGAAAGTAGTGATTGTCAGCTGCATTCATTAGCATTTCGCGTTTTCTTCTATATCTATTACTTGCATATTAATAATTTCATTAAATAATATTTAAAAGTATTAAAACTTCATTTCTATTAAATTTTATTCATTTGTAAATCCTTGGATCCGCTCCTGCAGGTGCGCGAAAGCCTCATCACTACTGTAAACAAATTATTCATCACGCCGAAAATGTTCATGATTCCGCTAAACTAAGAAAGCTTACACATAGTTTTTCATCTCATAAACAACCATCAGCCCTGTCCAATGCAGAAATGCTCGAATTGAAGGGGAAAATTCAGGAATTGTTTTGCGTCAACCATGTTTTGACGTGAACCTTACACCGCATTCTGTTATATTCTTAATATTATTGTATAGACGAAATTTGGTAAAGGACTATGTCCGCTCCATTTCTCCAGAACAGCTTAAGATATGAAAGTTAACTTTGTCAGATATCATAGATAATGACTTGTAGATGTCACCATGAATATTCTTTCCGTCGTCATTACTTCCGGTCGTCACAGAAATTGGATTAAAAAGTCGATTTTTTCTATTTCTTCGTCTTTCTAACTTCTTTTTTTCTGTAATATTCATAGGGTATGTAAAGGCCCCTCTTTGAAGATTTTACGTATTACCAGTTTCCTGATAGGATTAAGAAGGAATTAAATATCTTTAAATATCTTAGAATTTCCGAAAACGTAGGACCAACGTTTCTTAAACACTACAGAATATTGATTTTTTCCCCCGTATATATAGTTTGCGAGGACTGCTCACTGCTCATTTACGTAGGAACTGGTGTAGAGTTAAAACCTACTGGGTGATTGGGATAGGCCAGAAAAACCTTGCCGTTGCCATGGAAACGAGTTTATATTAAATAAAAACGGTTGTATATGATATGTGTGTGCATTTTTATTCGCCCCTATTTTTGTCAACTGTAGAAGACAGAAAGAGTATTGCCATCTTTACACCCCCCCCCCCCTTTTTCTCTCTTTTCGCTTTTATGTTTTGCATTCTTTATAAAATGACCTTGACTTTCATATCACAAGCAACTCTTCTTGACGTTTTTAAAATTATAAGCCTTAATTCTTTCTACAAAGTAATGCTAATTTACATGTTTATGTTCAAGGACACCCCCCCTTTCCTCGAAGCAACCAGGTAGAATACACAGATATAAAATTTACAACTTATAAGGAACTTCTTAAGAGTTTCATTAATAAAGTTCGGTTCCCCTGATGTGATTTGATATTTTACTACCATTCATTCTTCTTCTGTTTTGTCTTTAGAATTTATAATTATTTTATTTAGAATTAATTTATCTTTAGAAAGTAGTGATTGTCAGCTGCATTCATTAGCATTTCGCGTTTTCTTCTATATCTATTACTTGCATATTAATAATTTCATTAAATAATATTTAAAAGTATTAAAACTTCATTTCTATTAAATTTTATTCATTTGTAAATCCTTGGATCCGCTCCTGCAGGTGCGCGAAAGCCTCATCACTACTGTAAACAAATTATTCATCACGCCGAAAATGTTCATGATTCCGCTAAACTAAGAAAGCTTACACATAGTTTTTCATCTCATAAACAACCATCAGCCCTGTCCAATGCAGAAATGCTCGAATTGAAGGGGAAAATTCAGGAATTGTTTTGCGTCAACCATGTTTTGACGTGAACCTTACACCGCATTCTGTTATATTCTTAATATTATTGTATAGACGAAATTTGGTAAAGGACTATGTCCGCTCCATTTCTCCAGAACAGCTTAAGATATGAAAGTTAACTTTGTCAGATATCATAGATAATGACTTGTAGATGTCACCATGAATATTCTTTCCGTCGTCATTACTTCCGGTCGTCACAGAAATTGGATTAAAAAGTCGATTTTTTCTATTTCTTCGTCTTTCTAACTTCTTTTTTCTGTAATATTCATAGGGTATGTAAAGGCCCCTCTTTGAAGATTTTACGTATTACCAGTTTCCTGATAGGATTAAGAAGGAATTAAATATCTTTAAATATCTTAGAATTTCCGAAAACGTAGGACCAACGTTTCTTAAACACTACAGAATATTGATTTTTTCCCCCGTATATATAGTTTGCGAGGACTGCTCACTGCTCATTTACGTAGGAACTGGTGTAGAGTTAAAACCTACTGGGTGATTGGGATAGGCCAGAAAAACCTTGCCGTTGCCATGGAAACGAGTTTATATTAAATAAAAACGGTTGTATATGATATGTGTGTGCATTTTATTCGCCCCTATTTTTGTCAACTGTAGAAGACATTGCCATCTTTACACCCCCCCCCCTTTTTCTCTTTTTCGCTTTTATGTTTTGCATTCTTTATAAAATGACCTTGACTTTCATATCACAAGCAACTCTTCTTGACGTTTTTAAAATTATAAGCCTTAATTCTTTCTACAAAGTAATGCTAATTTACATGTTTATGTTCAAGACACCCCCCCTTTCCTCGAAGCAACCAGGTAGAATACACAGATATAAAATTTACAACTTATAAGGAACTTCTTAAGAGTTTCATTAATAAAGTTCGGTTCCCCTGATGTGATTTGATATTTTACTACCATTCATTCTTCTTCTGTTTTGTCTTTAGAATTTATAATTATTTTATTTAGAATTAATTTATCTTTAGAAAGTAGTGATTGTCAGCTGCATTCATTAGCATTTCGCGTTTTCTTCTATATCTATTACTTGCATATTAATAATTTCATTAAATAATATTTAAAAGTATTAAAACTTCATTTCTATTAAATTTTATTCATTTGTAAATCCTTGGATCCGCTCCTGCAGGTGCGCGAAAGCCTCATCACTACTGTAAACAAATTATTCATCACGCCGAAAATGTTCATGATTCCGCTAAACTAAGAAAGCTTACACATAGTTTTTCATCTCATAAACAACCATCAGCCCTGTCCAATGCAGAAATGCTCGAATTGAAGGGGAAAATTCAGGAATTGTTTTGCGTCAACCATGTTTTGACGTGAACCTTACACCGCATTCTGTTATATTCTTAATATTATTGTATAGACGAAATTTGGTAAAGGACTATGTCCGCTCCATTTCTCCAGAACAGCTTAAGATATGAAAGTTAACTTTGTCAGATATCATAGATAATGACTTGTAGATGTCACCATGAATATTCTTTCCGTCGTCATTACTTCCGGTCGTCACAGAAATTGGATTAAAAAGTCGATTTTTTCTATTTCTTCGTCTTTCTAACTTCTTTTTTCTGTAATATTCATAGGGTATGTAAAGGCCCCTCTTTGAAGATTTTACGTATTACCAGTTTCCTGATAGGATTAAGAAGGAATTAAATATCTTTAAATATCTTAGAATTTCCGAAAACGTAGGACCAACGTTTCTTAAACACTACAGAATATTGATTTTTTCCCCCGTATATATAGTTTGCGAGGACTGCTCACTGCTCATTTACGTAGGAACTGGTGTAGAGTTAAAACCTACTGGGTGATTGGGATAGGCCAGAAAAACCTTGCCGTTGCCATGGAAACGAGTTTATATTAAATAAAAACGGTTGTATATGATATGTGTGTGCATTTTATTCGCCCCTATTTTTGTCAACTGTAGAAGACATTGCCATCTTTACACCCCCCCCCCTTTTTCTCTTTTTCGCTTTTATGTTTTGCATTCTTTATAAAATGACCTTGACTTTCATATCACAAGCAACTCTTCTTGACGTTTTTAAAATTATAAGCCTTAATTCTTTCTACAAAGTAATGCTAATTTACATGTTTATGTTCAAGACACCCCCCCTTTCCTCGAAGCAACCAGGTAGAATACACAGATATAAAATTTACAACTTATAAGGAACTTCTTAAGAGTTTCATTAATAAAGTTCGGTTCCCCTGATGTGATTTGATATTTTACTACCATTCATTCTTCTTCTGTTTTGTCTTTAGAATTTATAATTATTTTATTTAGAATTAATTTATCTTTAGAAAGTAGTGATTGTCAGCTGCATTCATTAGCATTTCGCGTTTTCTTCTATATCTATTACTTGCATATTAATAATTTCATTAAATAATATTTAAAAGTATTAAAACTTCATTTCTATTAAATTTTATTCATTTGTAAATCCTTGGATCCGCTCCTGCAGGTGCGCGAAAGCCTCATCACTACTGTAAACAAATTATTCATCACGCCGAAAATGTTCATGATTCCGCTAAACTAAGAAAGCTTACACATAGTTTTTCATCTCATAAACAACCATCAGCCCTGTCCAATGCAGAAATGCTCGAATTGAAGGGGAAAATTCAGGAATTGTTTTGCGTCAACCATGTTTTGACGTGAACCTTACACCGCATTCTGTTATATTCTTAATATTATTGTATAGACGAAATTTGGTAAAGGACTATGTCCGCTCCATTTCTCCAGAACAGCTTAAGATATGAAAGTTAACTTTGTCAGATATCATAGATAATGACTTGTAGATGTCACCATGAATATTCTTTCCGTCGTCATTACTTCCGGTCGTCACAGAAATTGGATTAAAAAGTCGATTTTTTCTATTTCTTCGTCTTTCTAACTTCTTTTTTCTGTAATATTCATAGGGTATGTAAAGGCCCCTCTTTGAAGATTTTACGTATTACCAGTTTCCTGATAGGATTAAGAAGGAATTAAATATCTTTAAATATCTTAGAATTTCCGAAAACGTAGGACCAACGTTTCTTAAACACTACAGAATATTGATTTTTTCCCCCGTATATATAGTTTGCGAGGACTGCTCACTGCTCATTTACGTAGGAACTGGTGTAGAGTTAAAACCTACTGGGTGATTGGGATAGGCCAGAAAAACCTTGCCGTTGCCATGGAAACGAGTTTATATTAAATAAAAACGGTTGTATATGATATGTGTGTGCATTTTATTCGCCCCTATTTTTGTCAACTGTAGAAGACATTGCCATCTTTACACCCCCCCCCCTTTTTCTCTTTTTCGCTTTTATGTTTTGCATTCTTTATAAAATGACCTTGACTTTCATATCACAAGCAACTCTTCTTGACGTTTTTAAAATTATAAGCCTTAATTCTTTCTACAAAGTAATGCTAATTTACATGTTTATGTTCAAGACACCCCCCCTTTCCTCGAAGCAACCAGGTAGAATACACAGATATAAAATTTACAACTTATAAGGAACTTCTTAAGAGTTTCATTAATAAAGTTCGGTTCCCCTGATGTGATTTGATATTTTACTACCATTCATTCTTCTTCTGTTTTGTCTTTAGAATTTATAATTATTTTATTTAGAATTAATTTATCTTTAGAAAGTAGTGATTGTCAGCTGCATTCATTAGCATTTCGCGTTTTCTTCTATATCTATTACTTGCATATTAATAATTTCATTAAATAATATTTAAAAGTATTAAAACTTCATTTCTATTAAATTTTATTCATTTGTAAATCCTTGGATCCGCTCCTGCAGGTGCGCGAAAGCCTCATCACTACTGTAAACAAATTATTCATCACGCCGAAAATGTTCATGATTCCGCTAAACTAAGAAAGCTTACACATAGTTTTTCATCTCATAAACAACCATCAGCCCTGTCCAATGCAGAAATGCTCGAATTGAAGGGGAAAATTCAGGAATTGTTTTGCGTCAACCATGTTTTGACGTGAACCTTACACCGCATTCTGTTATATTCTTAATATTATTGTATAGACGAAATTTGGTAAAGGACTATGTCCGCTCCATTTCTCCAGAACAGCTTAAGATATGAAAGTTAACTTTGTCAGATATCATAGATAATGACTTGTAGATGTCACCATGAATATTCTTTCCGTCGTCATTACTTCCGGTCGTCACAGAAATTGGATTAAAAAGTCGATTTTTTCTATTTCTTCGTCTTTCTAACTTCTTTTTTCTGTAATATTCATAGGGTATGTAAAGGCCCCTCTTTGAAGATTTTACGTATTACCAGTTTCCTGATAGGATTAAGAAGGAATTAAATATCTTTAAATATCTTAGAATTTCCGAAAACGTAGGACCAACGTTTCTTAAACACTACAGAATATTGATTTTTTCCCCCGTATATATAGTTTGCGAGGACTGCTCACTGCTCATTTACGTAGGAACTGGTGTAGAGTTAAAACCTACTGGGTGATTGGGATAGGCCAGAAAAACCTTGCCGTTGCCATGGAAACGAGTTTATATTAAATAAAAACGGTTGTATATGATATGTGTGTGCATTTTATTCGCCCCTATTTTTGTCAACTGTAGAAGACATTGCCATCTTTACACCCCCCCCCTTTTTCTCTTTTTCGCTTTTATGTTTTGCATTCTTTATAAAATGACCTTGACTTTCATATCACAAGCAACTCTTCTTGACGTTTTTAAAATTATAAGCCTTAATTCTTTCTACAAAGTAATGCTAATTTACATGTTTATGTTCAAGACACCCCCCCTTTCCTCGAAGCAACCAGGTAGAATACACAGATATAAAATTTACAACTTATAAGGAACTTCTTAAGAGTTTCATTAATAAAGTTCGGTTCCCCTGATGTGATTTGATATTTTACTACCATTCATTCTTCTTCTGTTTTGTCTTTAGAATTTATAATTATTTTATTTAGAATTAATTTATCTTTAGAAAGTAGTGATTGTCAGCTGCATTCATTAGCATTTCGCGTTTTCTTCTATATCTATTACTTGCATATTAATAATTTCATTAAATAATATTTAAAAGTATTAAAACTTCATTTCTATTAAATTTTATTCATTTGTAAATCCTTGGATCCGCTCCTGCAGGTGCGCGAAAGCCTCATCACTACTGTAAACAAATTATTCATCACGCCGAAAATGTTCATGATTCCGCTAAACTAAGAAAGCTTACACATAGTTTTTCATCTCATAAACAACCATCAGCCCTGTCCAATGCAGAAA
Source organism: Saccostrea echinata (assembly GCF_033153115.1). Classification (NCBI taxonomy): domain Eukaryota; kingdom Metazoa; phylum Mollusca; class Bivalvia; order Ostreida; family Ostreidae; genus Saccostrea; species Saccostrea echinata. The sequence continues at coordinate 7,299 of NW_026889759.1, forward strand.
TGCTCGAATTGAAGGGGAAAATTCAGGAATTGTTTTGCGTCAACCATGTTTTGACGTGAACCTTACACCGCATTCTGTTATATTCTTAATATTATTGTATAGACGAAATTTGGTAAAGGACTATGTCCGCTCCATTTCTCCAGAACAGCTTAAGATATGAAAGTTAACTTTGTCAGATATCATAGATAATGACTTGTAGATGTCACCATGAATATTCTTTCCGTCGTCATTACTTCCGGTCGTCACAGAAATTGGATTAAAAAGTCGATTTTTTCTATTTCTTCGTCTTTCTAACTTCTTTTTTCTGTAATATTCATAGGGTATGTAAAGGCCCCTCTTTGAAGATTTTACGTATTACCAGTTTCCTGATAGGATTAAGAAGGAATTAAATATCTTTAAATATCTTAGAATTTCCGAAAACGTAGGACCAACGTTTCTTAAACACTACAGAATATTGATTTTTTCCCCCGTATATATAGTTTGCGAGGACTGCTCACTGCTCATTTACGTAGGAACTGGTGTAGAGTTAAAACCTACTGGGTGATTGGGATAGGCCAGAAAAACCTTGCCGTTGCCATGGAAACGAGTTTATATTAAATAAAAACGGTTGTATATGATATGTGTGTGCATTTTATTCGCCCCTATTTTTGTCAACTGTAGAAGACATTGCCATCTTTACACCCCCCCCCCTTTTTCTCTTTTTCGCTTTTATGTTTTGCATTCTTTATAAAATGACCTTGACTTTCATATCACAAGCAACTCTTCTTGACGTTTTTAAAATTATAAGCCTTAATTCTTTCTACAAAGTAATGCTAATTTACATGTTTATGTTCAAGACACCCCCCCTTTCCTCGAAGCAACCAGGTAGAATACACAGATATAAAATTTACAACTTATAAGGAACTTCTTAAGAGTTTCATTAATAAAGTTCGGTTCCCCTGATGTGATTTGATATTTTACTACCATTCATTCTTCTTCTGTTTTGTCTTTAGAATTTATAATTATTTTATTTAGAATTAATTTATCTTTAGAAAGTAGTGATTGTCAGCTGCATTCATTAGCATTTCGCGTTTTCTTCTATATCTATTACTTGCATATTAATAATTTCATTAAATAATATTTAAAAGTATTAAAACTTCATTTCTATTAAATTTTATTCATTTGTAAATCCTTGGATCCGCTCCTGCAGGTGCGCGAAAGCCTCATCACTACTGTAAACAAATTATTCATCACGCCGAAAATGTTCATGATTCCGCTAAACTAAGAAAGCTTACACATAGTTTTTCATCTCATAAACAACCATCAGCCCTGTCCAATGCAGAAATGCTCGAATTGAAGGGGAAAATTCAGGAATTGTTTTGCGTCAACCATGTTTTGACGTGAACCTTACACCGCATTCTGTTATATTCTTAATATTATTGTATAGACGAAATTTGGTAAAGGACTATGTCCGCTCCATTTCTCCAGAACAGCTTAAGATATGAAAGTTAACTTTGTCAGATATCATAGATAATGACTTGTAGATGTCACCATGAATATTCTTTCCGTCGTCATTACTTCCGGTCGTCACAGAAATTGGATTAAAAAGTCGATTTTTTCTATTTCTTCGTCTTTCTAACTTCTTTTTTCTGTAATATTCATAGGGTATGTAAAGGCCCCTCTTTGAAGATTTTACGTATTACCAGTTTCCTGATAGGATTAAGAAGGAATTAAATATCTTTAAATATCTTAGAATTTCCGAAAACGTAGGACCAACGTTTCTTAAACACTACAGAATATTGATTTTTTCCCCCGTATATATAGTTTGCGAGGACTGCTCACTGCTCATTTACGTAGGAACTGGTGTAGAGTTAAAACCTACTGGGTGATTGGGATAGGCCAGAAAAACCTTGCCGTTGCCATGGAAACGAGTTTATATTAAATAAAAACGGTTGTATATGATATGTGTGTGCATTTTATTCGCCCCTATTTTTGTCAACTGTAGAAGACATTGCCATCTTTACACCCCCCCCCCCTTTTTCTCTTTTTCGCTTTTATGTTTTGCATTCTTTATAAAATGACCTTGACTTTCATATCACAAGCAACTCTTCTTGACGTTTTTAAAATTATAAGCCTTAATTCTTTCTACAAAGTAATGCTAATTTACATGTTTATGTTCAAGACACCCCCCCTTTCCTCGAAGCAACCAGGTAGAATACACAGATATAAAATTTACAACTTATAAGGAACTTCTTAAGAGTTTCATTAATAAAGTTCGGTTCCCCTGATGTGATTTGATATTTTACTACCATTCATTCTTCTTCTGTTTTGTCTTTAGAATTTATAATTATTTTATTTAGAATTAATTTATCTTTAGAAAGTAGTGATTGTCAGCTGCATTCATTAGCATTTCGCGTTTTCTTCTATATCTATTACTTGCATATTAATAATTTCATTAAATAATATTTAAAAGTATTAAAACTTCATTTCTATTAAATTTTATTCATTTGTAAATCCTTGGATCCGCTCCTGCAGGTGCGCGAAAGCCTCATCACTACTGTAAACAAATTATTCATCACGCCGAAAATGTTCATGATTCCGCTAAACTAAGAAAGCTTACACATAGTTTTTCATCTCATAAACAACCATCAGCCCTGTCCAATGCAGAAATGCTCGAATTGAAGGGGAAAATTCAGGAATTGTTTTGCGTCAACCATGTTTTGACGTGAACCTTACACCGCATTCTGTTATTAAGGTCTTCCGTTTCAGACGGAAGACCTTATAGTGATTCTACTGTTTCTTCTTTATTATTTTTTTTCCCCCCTTTTCTTTTCGGGGCGATTTCTCAGAGATGTCTGGACGGATTTTCTTGAAATTTTCAGGGATGATAGAAAATAAAAATACGCCCAGGCGTTTTTTTTCATTTTTTCAAAATTCACTTCCGGTCGTCAGATATGTCCGATTTCCGTTTTTTTCAAAAATATTTTGTCCCAGTCATATCTCAGAAACGGTAAGAGATTAAGACACCAAACTTATATGGTTAATAGATCTTGAAGAGTAGGCAAAACCATTTGGGTTAAGAGCGTCAGCCGTCACTTCCCGTCGTCACAGGAAGTGATAATAGAAATCGAAATTTTCAACTTTTCTTTTTTGATTCTTTTCTTTCATCACATTGTTGCATCTTATTTTTAGATTCGAAATATGTTGGTCCAACCGGAAACAAAAACGTCAACTTCCGGCTATAAGCCAAAAACTGCATAATTTTAGTATTTTACTTTCCCATAAATATTTTTTATAGATAAAGTATTTGAACTGATTTTTGAATATGTTATCAAGACTGCAAATGTCTAGAGTAATGTCAAATATCTTTGTAAAATTCACTTCCGGTCGCGCGTTTGAATGTCCGCAAAATGAGAACTTGTCCGAGTGATATCTCAGAAACGGTAAGAGATTTAGATACCAAACTTAAAGGAGTATTAGACCTTGAGGAGTAGACAAAACCATTGGGTACAGAGCGTCAGTCGTCACTTCCGGTCGTCACAGGAAGTGATCAAAGAAATCAAAAATTTCAACTTTTCTCTTTTGGAATAAGACTTGCATCATGTAATTGTATCTTTTTCACAGTTACGATATGTGTTGGTCCCACCGGAAACAAAAAACGACAACTTCCGGTTATAAGAGAAAAACTACATAAAAGGATTTTTGAATTTTCCCCAACATATCGCTTATAGATAGAGTTCTTTAAATGAATTTTATGTATGTTATTGAGACTGCAGATGACTATAGTGACTGAAAATATCTTTGTAAAATTCACTTCCGGTCGCGTGTTTTCTTGTCCTCAAAATGAAAAGTTATTTCAGCGAGATCTCGGATACGGCATGAAAGTAAGGCACCAAACTTATAGGAGTAATAAACGTTGGTGAGAAGGCAAAACACATAGGTTTAAAAGCGTCAGCCGTCACTTCCGGTCATCACAGGAAGTGATCGAAGAAATCGAAAATTTCAACTTTTCATTTTAAAATTAAAAAACTTTCATTACTCTATTGCTTCCCTTTCGCTGTTTTGAAATATGTTAGATTTCCTACGGAAACAAAAACTTCAAACTTCCGGTTTTAAGAGATAAACTACGTTATTTCGTGATTTAACTTTCGCATAAATATTACTTATAGATAAGTATTTGAATTTTGTTTTTTTTTTTACATATACTGGAGATACTGCAAAAGTCAAGAGAAAATTCAGAGATTTTTATTCAGTTCACTTCCGCTCGTGTGTTTTCCTGTCCTCAAAATTAGAATTTGTTCTCACAATTGTTCGGCAACAGTAAAAGACTGAAGTCTAAAACTTTGAGGACTTACAGTCATTCATCAGTTCATTTGCTTCGTGTAAAAATCGTGTGTCGTCATTACTTCCGGTCGTGACAGGAAACGAAGCAAAAAAGTATTTTTTAACTTATTTTGTTTCTACATAAGTTATAGGCTAATACCGACGTTGGAAAAGACATGTTCATGCAAACAGGAAGTCGTATAACGGAAGACCTTCTCATTACTAGTAATGAGTTTCTAGTATTCTTAATATTATTGTATAGACGAAATTTTGTAAAGGACTTTGTCCGCTCCATTTCTTTAGAACAGCTGAACATATGAAAGTTAACTCTGTCAGATATCATAGATAATGACTTGAAGATGTCACCATGAACATTTTTTCCGTCGTCAATACTTCCGGTCGTCACAGAAAAGGGATTAAAAAGTCGATTTTTTCAATTTCTACGTCTTTCTAACTTCTTTTTTCTGTAATATTCATAGGGTACGTAAAGTCCCCTCTTTGAAGCTTTTACGTATTACCAGTTTCTTGATAGGATTAAGAAGGAATTTAATATCTTTAAATGTCTTAGAATGTCCGAAAACGTAGGACCAACGTTTCTTAAACACTACAAAATATTGATTTTTTCCCCGTATATATAGTTTGCGGGGACTGCACACAGCTCATTCACGTAGGAGGAGGTGTAGAGGTAACACCAACCTGGTGATTGGGATAGGCCAGAAAAAACCTTCCTGTTGCCATGGAAACGAGTTTATATTAAATAAAAATGGTTGTATATAATATATATCATGTGTGTGCATTTTATTTGCCCCTCTTTTATTTTGTCAACTGTAAAAGACATTGTCATCTTTACAGACCCCCCCCCCCCCCATTCTCTTTTATTGTAATGAATGCAATTTTCGCTTTTATGTTTTGGATTCTAAATAAAATGACCTTGACCTTCATATCACAAGCAACTCTTCTTGAATTTTTCAAAATGATAAGGCTTAATTCTTTGTACAAAATAAAGGTAATTTACATGTTTATGTTCAAGAACCCCCCCCCCCTTCGATGCAGCCAGGTGGAATAGGCAGATATAAAATATACAACTTATAACGAACTTCTGAAGTTCATTAATAAAATTCAGTTCCCCTGATGTGGTTTGATATTTTGCTACCATTCATTCTTCTTCGGTTTTGTCTATAGAATTTATAATTATTTTATTTAGAATTAATTTATCTTTAGAAAGTAGTGATTGTCAGCTGCATTCATTAGCCGTTTTCTTGTATATCTATTACTTGCATATTAATAATTTCATTAAATAATATTTTAAAGTATTAAAACTTCATTTCTATTAAATTTTATTCATTTGTAAATCCTTGGATCCGCTCCTGCAGGTGCGCGAAAGCCTCATCACTACTGTAAACAAATTATTCATCACGCCGTAAATGCTCATGATTCCGCTAAAGTAAGAAAGTTTACACATAGTTTATCATCTCATAAACAACCATCAGCCCTGTCCAATGCAGAAATGCTCGAATTGAAGGGGGAAATTCAGGAATTGTTTTGCGTCAGCCATGTTTTGACGTGAACCTTATACGGCATTCTGTTATATTCTTAATATTATTGTATAGACGAAATTTTGTAAAGGACTTTGTCCGCTCCATTTCTTTAGAACAGCTGAACATATGAAAGTTAACTCTGTCAGATATCATAGATAATGACTTGAAGATGTCACCATGAACATTTTTTCCGTCGTCAATACTTCCGGTCGTCACAGAAAAGGGATTAAAAAGTCGATTTTTTCAATTTCTACGTCTTTCTAACTTCTTTTTTCTGTAATATTCATAGGGTACGTAAAGTCCCCTCTTTGAAGCTTTTACGTATTACCAGTTTCTTGATAGGATTAAGAAGGAATTTAATATCTTTAAATGTCTTAGAATGTCCGAAAACGTAGGACCAACGTTTCTTAAACACTACAAAATATTGATTTTTTCCCCGTATATATAGTTTGCGGGGACTGCACACAGCTCATTCACGTAGGAGGAGGTGTAGAGGTAACACCAACCTGGTGATTGGGATAGGCCAGAAAAAACCTTCCTGTTGCCATGGAAACGAGTTTATATTAAATAAAAATGGTTGTATATAATATATATCATGTGTGTGCATTTTATTTGCCCCTCTTTTATTTTGTCAACTGTAAAAGACATTGTCATCTTTACAGACCCCCCCCCCCCCATTCTCTTTTATTGTAATGAATGCAATTTTCGCTTTTATGTTTTGGATTCTAAATAAAATGACCTTGACCTTCATATCACAAGCAACTCTTCTTGAATTTTTCAAAATGATAAGGCTTAATTCTTTGTACAAAATAAAGGTAATTTACATGTTTATGTTCAAGAACCCCCCCCCCCCCTTCGATGCAGCCAGGTGGAATAGGCAGATATAAAATATACAACTTATAACGAACGTCTGAAGAGGTTCATTAATAAAATTCAGTTCCCCTGATGTGGTTTGATATTTTGCTACCATTCATTCTTCTTCGGTTTTGTCTATAGAATTTATAATTATTTTATTTAGAATTAATTTATCTTTAGAAAGTAGTGATTGTCAGCTGCATTCATTAGCCGTTTTCTTGTATATCTATTACTTGCATATTAATAATTTCATTAAATAATATTTTAAAGTATTAAAACTTCATTTCTATTAAATTTTATTCATTTGTAAATCCTTGGATCCGCTCCTGCAGGTGCGCGAAAGCCTCATCACTACTGTAAACAAATTATTCATCACGCCGTAAATGCTCATGATTCCGCTAAAGTAAGAAAGTTTACACATAGTTTATCATCTCATAAACAACCATCAGCCCTGTCCAATGCAGAAATGCTCGAATTGAAGGGGGAAATTCAGGAATTGTTTTGCGTCAGCCATGTTTTGACGTGAACCTTATACGGCATTCTGTTATATTCTTAATATTATTGTATAGACGAAATTTTGTAAAGGACTTTGTCCGCTCCATTTCTTTAGAACAGCTGAACATATGAAAGTTAACTCTGTCAGATATCATAGATAATGACTTGAAGATGTCACCATGAACATTTTTTCCGTCGTCAATACTTCCGGTCGTCACAGAAAAGGGATTAAAAAGTCGATTTTTTCAATTTCTACGTCTTTCTAACTTCTTTTTTCTGTAATATTCATAGGGTACGTAAAGTCCCCTCTTTGAAGCTTTTACGTATTACCAGTTTCTTGATAGGATTAAGAAGGAATTTAATATCTTTAAATGTCTTAGAATGTCCGAAAACGTAGGACCAACGTTTCTTAAACACTACAAAATATTGATTTTTTCCCCGTATATATAGTTTGCGGGGACTGCACACAGCTCATTCACGTAGGAGGAGGTGTAGAGGTAACACCAACCTGGTGATTGGGATAGGCCAGAAAAAACCTTCCTGTTGCCATGGAAACGAGTTTATATTAAATAAAAATGGTTGTATATAATATATATCATGTGTGTGCATTTTATTTGCCCCTCTTTTATTTTGTCAACTGTAAAAGACATTGTCATCTTTACAGACCCCCCCCCCCCCCCCATTCTCTTTTATTGTAATGAATGCAATTTTCGCTTTTATGTTTTGGATTCTAAATAAAATGACCTTGACCTTCATATCACAAGCAACTCTTCTTGAATTTTTCAAAATGATAAGGCTTAATTCTTTGTACAAAATAAAGGTAATTTACATGTTTATGTTCAAGAACCCCCCCCCCCCCTTCGATGCAGCCAGGTGGAATAGGCAGATATAAAAATACAACTTATAACGAACGTCTGAAGAGGTTCATTAATAAAATTCAGTTCCCCTGATGTGGTTTGATATTTTGCTACCATTCATTCTTCTTCGGTTTTGTCTATAGAATTTATAATTATTTTATTTAGAATTAATTTATCTTTAGAAAGTAGTGATTGTCAGCTGCATTCATTAGCCGTTTTCTTGTATATCTATTACTTGCATATTAATAATTTCATTAAATAATATTTTAAAGTATTAAAACTTCATTTCTATTAAATTTTATTCATTTGTAAATCCTTGGATCCGCTCCTGCAGGTGCGCGAAAGCCTCATCACTACTGTAAACAAATTATTCATCACGCCGTAAATGCTCATGATTCCGCTAAAGTAAGAAAGTTTACACATAGTTTATCATCTCATAAACAACCATCAGCCCTGTCCAATGCAGAAATGCTCGAATTGAAGGGGAAATTCAGGAATTGTTTTGCGTCAGCCATGTTTTGACGTGAACCTTATACGGCATTCTGTTATATTCTTAATATTATTGTATAGACGAAATTTTGTAAAGGACTTTGTCCGCTCCATTTCTTTAGAACAGCTGAACATATGAAAGTTAACTCTGTCAGATATCATAGATAATGACTTGAAGATGTCACCATGAACATTTTTTCCGTCGTCAATACTTCCGGTCGTCACAGAAAAGGGATTAAAAAGTCGATTTTTTCAATTTCTACGTCTTTCTAACTTCTTTTTTCTGTAATATTCATAGGGTACGTAAAGTCCCCTCTTTGAAGCTTTTACGTATTACCAGTTTCTTGATAGGATTAAGAAGGAATTTAATATCTTTAAATGTCTTAGAATGTCCGAAAACGTAGGACCAACGTTTCTTAAACACTACAAAATATTGATTTTTTCCCCGTATATATAGTTTGCGGGGACTGCACACAGCTCATTCACGTAGGAGGAGGTGTAGAGGTAACACCAACCTGGTGATTGGGATAGGCCAGAAAAAACCTTCCTGTTGCCATGGAAACGAGTTTATATTAAATAAAAATGGTTGTATATAATATATATCATGTGTGTGCATTTTATTTGCCCCTCTTTTATTTTGTCACCTGTAAAAGACATTGTCATCTTTACAGACCCCCCCCCCCCCCATTCTCTTTTATTGTAATGAATGCAATTTTCGCTTTATGTTTTGGATTCTAAATAAAATGACCTTGACCTTCATATCACAAGCAACTCTTCTTGAATTTTTCAAAATGATAAGGCTTAATTCTTTGTACAAAATAAAGGTAATTTACATGTTTATGTTCAAGAACCCCCCCCCCCCCCCCCTTCGATGCAGCCAGGTGGAATAGGCAGATATAAAATATACAACTTATAACGAACGTCTGAAGAGGTTCATTAATAAAATTCAGTTCCCTGATGTGGTTTGATATTTTGCTACCATTCATTCTTCTTCGGTTTTGTCTATAGAATTTATAATTATTTTATTTAGAATTAATTTATCTTTAGAAAGTAGTGATTGTCAGCTGCATTCATTAGCCGTTTTCTTGTATATCTATTACTTGCATATTAATAATTTCATTAAATAATATTTTAAAGTATTAAAACTTCATTTCTATTAAATTTTATTCATTTGTAAATCCTTGGATCCGCTCCTGCAGGTGCGCGAAAGCCTCATCACTACTGTAAACAAATTATTCATCACGCCGTAAATGCTCATGATTCCGCTAAAGTAAGAAAGTTTACACATAGTTTTATCATCTCATAAACAACCATCAGCCCTGTCCAATGCAGAAATGCTCGAATTGAAGGGGGAAATTCAGGAATTGTTTTGCGTCAGCCATGTTTTGACGTGAACCTTATACGGCATTCTGTTATATTCTTAATATTATTGTATAGACGAAATTTTGTAAAGGACTTTGTCCGCTCCATTTCTTTAGAACAGCTGAACATATGAAAGTTAACTCTGTCAGATATCATAGATAATGACTTGAAGATGTCACCATGAACATTTTTTCCGTCGTCAATACTTCCGGTCGTCACAGAAAAGGGATTAAAAAGTCGATTTTTTCAATTTCTACGTCTTTCTAACTTCTTTTTTCTGTAATATTCATAGGGTACGTAAAGTCCCCTCTTTGAAGCTTTACGTATTACCAGTTTCTTGATAGGATTAAGAAGGAATTTAATATCTTTAAATGTCTTAGAATGTCCGAAAACGTAGGACCAACGTTTCTTAAACACTACAAAATATTGATTTTTTCCCCGTATATATAGTTTGCGGGGACTGCACACAGCTCATTCACGTAGGAGGAGGTGTAGAGGTAACACCAACCTGGTGATTGGGATAGGCCAGAAAAAACCTTCCTGTTGCCATGGAAACGAGTTTATATTAAATAAAAATGGTTGTATATAATATATATCATGTGTGTGCATTTTATTTGCCCCTCTTTTATTTTGTCAACTGTAAAAGACATTGTCATCTTTACAGACCCCCCCCCCCCCCCATTCTCTTTTATTGTAATGAATGCAATTTTCGCTTTTATGTTTTGGATTCTAAATAAAATGACCTTGACCTTCATATCACAAGCAACTCTTCTTGAATTTTTCAAAATGATAAGGCTTAATTCTTTGTACAAAATAAAGGTAATTTACATGTTTATGTTCAAGAACCCCCCCCCCCCCCCCTTCGATGCAGCCAGGTGGAATAGGCAGATATAAAATATACAACTTATAACGAACGTCTGAAGAGGTTCATTAATAAAATTCAGTTCCCCTGATGTGGTTTGATATTTTGCTACCATTCATTCTTCTTCGGTTTTGTCTATAGAATTTATAATTATTTTATTTAGAATTAATTTATCTTTAGAAAGTAGTGATTGTCAGCTGCATTCATTAGCCGTTTTCTTGTATATCTATTACTTGCATATTAATAATTTCATTAAATAATATTTTAAAGTATTAAAACTTCATTTCTATTAAATTTTATTCATTTGTAAATCCTTGGATCCGCTCCTGCAGGTGCGCGAAAGCCTCCATCACTACTGTAAACAAATTATTCATCACGCCGTAAATGCTCATGATTCCGCTAAAGTAAGAAAGTTTACACATAGTTTATCATCTCATAAACAACCATCAGCCTGTCCAATGCAGAAATGCTCGAATTGAAGGGGGAAATTCAGGAATTGTTTTGCGTCAGCCATGTTTTGACGTGAACCTTATACGGCATTCTGTTATATTCTTAATATTATTGTATAGACGAAATTTTGTAAAGGACTTTGTCCGCTCCATTTCTTTAGAACAGCTGAACATATGAAAGTTAACTCTGTCAGATATCATAGATAATGACTTGAAGATGTCACCATGAACATTTTTTCCGTCGTCAATACTTCCGGTCGTCACAGAAAAGGGATTAAAAAGTCGATTTTTTCAATTTCTACGTCTTTCTAACTTCTTTTTTCTGTAATATTCATAGGGTACGTAAAGTCCCCTCTTTGAAGCTTTTACGTATTACCAGTTTCTTGATAGGATTAAGAAGGAATTTAATATCTTTAAATGTCTTAGAATGTCCGAAAACGTAGGACCAACGTTTCTTAAACACTACAAAATATTGATTTTTTCCCCGTATATATAGTTTGCGGGGACTGCACACAGCTCATTCACGTAGGAGGAGGTGTAGAGGTAACACCAACCTGGTGATTGGGATAGGCCAGAAAAAACCTTCCTGTTGCCATGGAAACGAGTTTATATTAAATAAAAATGGTTGTATATAATATATATCATGTGTGTGCATTTTATTTGCCCCTCTTTTATTTTGTCAACTGTAAAAGACATTGTCATCTTTACAGACCCCCCCCCCCCCATTCTCTTTTATTGTAATGAATGCAATTTTCGCTTTTATGTTTTGGATTCTAAATAAAATGACCTTGACCTTCATATCACAAGCAACTCTTCTTGAATTTTTCAAAATGATAAGGCTTAATTCTTTGTACAAAATAAAGGTAATTTACATGTTTATGTTCAAGAACCCCCCCCCCCCCCCTTCGATGCAGCCAGGTGGAATAGGCAGATATAAAATATACAACTTATAACGAACGTCTGAAGAGGTTCATTAATAAAATTCAGTTCCCCTGATGTGGTTTGATATTTTGCTACCATTCATTCTTCTTCGGTTTTGTCTATAGAATTTATAATTATTTTATTTAGAATTAATTTATCTTTAGAAAGTAGTGATTGTCAGCTGCATTCATTAGCCGTTTCTTGTATATCTATTACTTGCATATTAATAATTTCATTAAATAATATTTTAAAGTATTAAAACTTCATTTCTATTAAATTTTATTCATTTGTAAATCCTTGGATCCGCTCCTGCAGGTGCGCGAAAGCCTCATCACTACTGTAAACAAATTATTCATCACGCCGTAAATGCTCATGATTCCGCTAAAGTAAGAAAGTTTACACATAGTTTATCATCTCATAAACAACCATCAGCCCTGTCCAATGCAGAAATGCTCGAATTGAAGGGGGAAATTCAGGAATTGTTTTGCGTCAGCCATGTTTTGACGTGAACCTTATACGGCATTCTGTTATATTCTTAATATTATTGTATAGACGAAATTTTGTAAAGGACTTTGTCCTCTTTAGAACAGCTGAACATATGAAAGTTAACTCTGTCAGATATCATAGATAATGACTTGAAGATGTCACCATGAACATTTTTCCGTCGTCAATACTTCCGGTCGTCACAGAAAAGGGATTAAAAAGTCGATTTTTTCAATTTCTACGTCTTTCTAACTTCTTTTTTCTGTAATATTCATAGGGTACGTAAAGTCCCCTCTTTGAAGCTTTTACGTATTACCAGTTTCTTGATAGGATTAAGAAGGAATTTAATATCTTTAAATGTCTTAGAATGTCCGAAAACGTAGGACCAACGTTTCTTAAACACTACAAAATATTGATTTTTTCCCCGTATATATAGTTTGCGGGGACTGCACACAGCTCATTCACGTAGGAGGAGGTGTAGAGGTAACACCAACCTGGTGATTGGGATAGGCCAGAAAAAACCTTCCTGTTGCCATGGAAACGAGTTTATATTAAATAAAAATGGTTGTATATAATATATATCATGTGTGTGCATTTTATTTGCCCCTCTTTATTTTGTCAACTGTAAAAGACATTGTCATCTTTACAGACCCCCCCCCCCCCCCATTCTCTTTTATTGTAATGAATGCAATTTTCGCTTTTATGTTTTGGATTCTAAATAAAATGACCTTGACCTTCATATCACAAGCAACTCTTCTTGAATTTTTCAAAATGATAAGGCTTAATTCTTTGTACAAAATAAAGGTAATTTACATGTTTATGTTCAAGAACCCCCCCCCCCCCCCCTTCGATGCAGCCAGGTGGAATAGGCAGATATAAAATATACAACTTATAACGAACGTCTGAAGAGGTTCATTAATAAAATTCAGTTCCCCTGATGTGGTTTGATATTTTGCTACCATTCATTCTTCTTCGGTTTTGTCTATAGAATTTATAATTATTTTATTTAGAATTAATTTATCTTTAGAAAGTAGTGATTGTCAGCTGCATTCATTAGCCGTTTTCTTGTATATCTATTACTTGCATATTAATAATTTCATTAAATAATATTTTAAAGTATTAAAACTTCATTTCTATTAAATTTTATTCATTTGTAAATCCTTGGATCCGCTCCTGCAGGTGCGCGAAAGCCTCATCACTACTGTAAACAAATTATTCATCACGCCGTAAATGCTCATGATTCCGCTAAAGTAAGAAAGTTTACACATAGTTTATCATCTCATAAACAACCATCAGCCCTGTCCAATGCAGAAATGCTCGAATTGAAGGGGGAAATTCAGGAATTGTTTTGCGTCAGCCATGTTTTGACGTGAACCTTATACGGCATTCTGTTATATTCTTAATATTATTGTATAGACGAAATTTTGTAAAGGACTTTGTCCGCTCCATTTCTTTAGAACAGCTGAACATATGAAAGTTAACTCTGTCAGATATCATAGATAATGACTTGAAGATGTCACCATGAACATTTTTTCCGTCGTCAATACTTCCGGTCGTCACAGAAAAGGGATTAAAAAGTCGATTTTTTCAATTTCTACGTCTTTCTAACTTCTTTTTTCTGTAATATTCATAGGGTACGTAAAGTCCCCTCTTTGAAGCTTTTACGTATTACCAGTTTCTTGATAGGATTAAGAAGGAATTTAATATCTTTAAATGTCTTAGAATGTCCGAAAACGTAGGACCAACGTTTCTTAAACACTACAAAATATTGATTTTTTCCCCGTATATATAGTTTGCGGGGACTGCACACAGCTCATTCACGTAGGAGGAGGTGTAGAGGTAACACCAACCTGGTGATTGGGATAGGCCAGAAAAAACCTTCCTGTTGCCATGGAAACGAGTTTATATTAAATAAAAATGGTTGTATATAATATATATCATGTGTGTGCATTTTATTTGCCCCTCTTTTATTTTGTCAACTGTAAAAGACATTGTCATCTTTACAGACCCCCCCCCCCCCCATTCTCTTTTATTGTAATGAATGCAATTTTCGCTTTTATGTTTTGGATTCTAAATAAAATGACCTTGACCTTCATATCACAAGCAACTCTTCTTGAATTTTTCAAAATGATAAGGCTTAATTCTTTGTACAAAATAAAGGTAATTTACATGTTTATGTTCAAGAACCCCCCCCCCCCCCCCCTTCGATGCAGCCAGGTGGAATAGGCAGATATAAAATATACAACTTATAACGAACGTCTGAAGAGGTTCATTAATAAAATTCAGTTCCCCTGATGTGGTTTGATATTTTGCTACCATTCATTCTTCTTCGGTTTTGTCTATAGAATTTATAATTATTTTATTTAGAATTAATTTATCTTTAGAAAGTAGTGATTGTCAGCTGCATTCATTAGCCGTTTTCTTGTATATCTATTACTTGCATATTAATAATTTCATTAAATAATATTTTAAAGTATTAAAACTTCATTTCTATTAAATTTTATTCATTTGTAAATCCTTGGATCCGCTCCTGCAGGTGCGCGAAAGCCTCATCACTACTGTAAACAAATTATTCATCACGCCGTAAATGCTCATGATTCCGCTAAAGTAAGAAAGTTTACACATAGTTTATCATCTCATAAACAACCATCAGCCCTGTCCAATGCAGAAATGCTCGAATTGAAGGGGGAAATTCAGGAATTGTTTTGCGTCAGCCATGTTTTGACGTGAACCTTATACGGCATTCTGTTATATTCTTAATATTATTGTATAGACGAAATTTTGTAAAGGACTTTGTCCGCTCCATTTCTTTAGAACAGCTGAACATATGAAAGTTAACTCTGTCAGATATCATAGATAATGACTTGAAGATGTCACCATGAACATTTTTTCCGTCGTCAATACTTCCGGTCGTCACAGAAAAGGGATTAAAAAGTCGATTTTTTCAATTTCTACGTCTTTCTAACTTCTTTTTTCTGTAATATTCATAGGGTACGTAAAGTCCCCTCTTTGAAGCTTTTACGTATTACCAGTTTCTTGATAGGATTAAGAAGGAATTTAATATCTTTAAATGTCTTAGAATGTCCGAAAACGTAGGACCAACGTTTCTTAAACACTACAAAATATTGATTTTTTCCCCGTATATATAGTTTGCGGGGACTGCACACAGCTCATTCACGTAGGAGGAGGTGTAGAGGTAACACCAACCTGGTGATTGGGATAGGCCAGAAAAAACCTTCCTGTTGCCATGGAAACGAGTTTATATTAAATAAAAATGGTTGTATATAATATATATCATGTGTGTGCATTTTATTTGCCCCTCTTTTATTTTGTCAACTGTAAAAGACATTGTCATCTTTACAGACCCCCCCCCCCCCCCATTCTCTTTTATTGTAATGAATGCAATTTTCGCTTTTATGTTTTGGATTCTAAATAAAATGACCTTGACCTTCATATCACAAGCAACTCTTCTTGAATTTTTCAAAATGATAAGGCTTAATTCTTTGTACAAAATAAAGGTAATTTACATGTTTATGTTCAAGAACCCCCCCCCCCCCCTTCGATGCAGCCAGGTGGAATAGGCAGATATAAAATATACAACTTATAACGAACGTCTGAAGAGGTTCATTAATAAAATTCAGTTCCCCTGATGTGGTTTGATATTTTGCTACCATTCATTCTTCTTCGGTTTTGTCTATAGAATTTATAATTATTTTATTTAGAATTAATTTATCTTTAGAAAGTAGTGATTGTCAGCTGCATTCATTAGCCGTTTTCTTGTATATCTATTACTTGCATATTAATAATTTCATTAAATAATATTTTAAAGTATTAAAACTTCATTTCTATTAAATTTTATTCATTTGTAAATCCTTGGATCCGCTCCTGCAGGTGCGCGAAAGCCTCATCACTACTGTAAACAAATTATTCATCACGCCGTAAATGCTCATGATTCCGCTAAAGTAAGAAAGTTTACACATAGTTTATCATCTCATAAACAACCATCAGCCCTGTCCAATGCAGAAATGCTCGAATTGAAGGGGGAAATTCAGGAATTGTTTTGCGTCAGCCATGTTTTGACGTGAACCTTATACGGCATTCTGTTATATTCTTAATATTATTGTATAGACGAAATTTTGTAAAGGACTTTGTCCGCTCCATTTCTTTAGAACAGCTGAACATATGAAAGTTAACTCTGTCAGATATCATAGATAATGACTTGAAGATGTCACCATGAACATTTTTTCCGTCGTCAATACTTCCGGTCGTCACAGAAAAGGGATTAAAAAGTCGATTTTTTCAATTTCTACGTCTTTCTAACTTCTTTTTTCTGTAATATTCATAGGGTACGTAAAGTCCCCTCTTTGAAGCTTTTACGTATTACCAGTTTCTTGATAGGATTAAGAAGGAATTTAATATCTTTAAATGTCTTAGAATGTCCGAAAACGTAGGACCAACGTTTCTTAAACACTACAAAATATTGATTTTTTCCCGTATATATAGTTTGCGGGGACTGCACACAGCTCATTCACGTAGGAGGAGGTGTAGAGGTAACACCAACCTGGTGATTGGGATAGGCCAGAAAAAACCTTCCTGTTGCCATGGAAACGAGTTTATATTAAATAAAAATGGTTGTATATAATATATATCATGTGTGTGCATTTTATTTGCCCCTCTTTTATTTTGTCAACTGTAAAAGACATTGTCATCTTTACAGACCCCCCCCCCCCATTCTCTTTTATTGTAATGAATGCAATTTTCGCTTTTATGTTTTGGATTCTAAATAAAATGACCTTGACCTTCATATCACAAGCAACTCTTCTTGAATTTTTCAAAATGATAAGGCTTAATTCTTTGTACAAAATAAAGGTAATTTACATGTTTATGTTCAAGAACCCCCCCCCCCCCCCCTTCGATGCAGCCAGGTGGAATAGGCAGATATAAAATATACAACTTATAACGAACGTCTGAAGAGGTTCATTAATAAAATTCAGTTCCCCTGATGTGGTTTGATATTTTGCTACCATTCATTCTTCTTCGGTTTTGTCTATAGAATTTATAATTATTTTATTTAGAATTAATTTATCTTTAGAAAGTAGTGATTGTCAGCTGCATTCATTAGCCGTTTTCTTGTATATCTATTACTTGCATATTAATAATTTCATTAAATAATATTTTAAAGTATTAAAACTTCATTTCTATTAAATTTTATTCATTTGTAAATCCTTGGATCCGCTCCTGCAGGTGCGCGAAAGCCTCATCACTACTGTAAACAAATTATTCATCACGCCGTAAATGCTCATGATTCCGCTAAAGTAAGAAAGTTTACACATAGTTTATCATCTCATAAACAACCATCAGCCCTGTCCAATGCAGAAATGCTCGAATTGAAGGGGGAAATTCAGGAATTGTTTTGCGTCAGCCATGTTTTGACGTGAACCTTATACGGCATTCTGTTATATTCTTAATATTATTGTATAGACGAAATTTTGTAAAGGACTTTGTCCGCTCCATTTCTTTAGAACAGCTGAACATATGAAAGTTAACTCTGTCAGATATCATAGATAATGACTTGAAGATGTCACCATGAACATTTTTTCCGTCGTCAATACTTCCGGTCGTCACAGAAAAGGGATTAAAAAGTCGATTTTTTCAATTTCTACGTCTTTCTAACTTCTTTTTTCTGTAATATTCATAGGGTACGTAAAGTCCCCTCTTTGAAGCTTTTACGTATTACCAGTTTCTTGATAGGATTAAGAAGGAATTTAATATCTTTAAATGTCTTAGAATGTCCGAAAACGTAGGACCAACGTTTCTTAAACACTACAAAATATTGATTTTTTCCCCGTATATATAGTTTGCGGGGACTGCACACAGCTCATTCACGTAGGAGGAGGTGTAGAGGTAACACCAACCTGGTGATTGGGATAGGCCAGAAAAAACCTTCCTGTTGCCATGGAAACGAGTTTATATTAAATAAAAATGGTTGTATATAATATATATCATGTGTGTGCATTTTATTTGCCCCTCTTTTATTTTGTCAACTGTAAAAGACATTGTCATCTTTACAGACCCCCCCCCCCCCATTCTCTTTTATTGTAATGAATGCAATTTTCGCTTTTATGTTTTGGATTCTAAATAAAATGACCTTGACCTTCATATCACAAGCAACTCTTCTTGAATTTTTCAAAATGATAAGGCTTAATTCTTTGTACAAAATAAAGGTAATTTACATGTTTATGTTCAAGAACCCCCCCCCCCCCCCCCTTCGATGCAGCCAGGTGGAATAGGCAGATATAAAATATACAACTTATAACGAACGTCTGAAGAGGTTCATTAATAAAATTCAGTTCCCCTGATGTGGTTTGATATTTTGCTACCATTCATTCTTCTTCGGTTTTGTCTATAGAATTTATAATTATTTTATTTAGAATTAATTTATCTTTAGAAAGTAGTGATTGTCAGCTGCATTCATTAGCCGTTTTCTTGTATATCTATTACTTGCATATTAATAATTTCATTAAATAATATTTTAAAGTATTAAAACTTCATTTCTATTAAATTTTATTCATTTGTAAATCCTTGGATCCGCTCCTGCAGGTGCGCGAAAGCCTCATCACTACTGTAAACAAATTATTCATCACGCCGTAAATGCTCATGATTCCGCTAAAGTAAGAAAGTTTACACATAGTTTATCATCTCATAAACAACCATCAGCCCTGTCCAATGCAGAAATGCTCGAATTGAAGGGGGAAATTCAGGAATTGTTTTGCGTCAGCCATGTTTTGACGTGAACCTTATACGGCATTCTGTTATATTCTTAATATTATTGTATAGACGAAATTTTGTAAAGGACTTTGTCCGCTCCATTTCTTTAGAACAGCTGAACATATGAAAGTTAACTCTGTCAGATATCATAGATAATGACTTGAAGATGTCACCATGAACATTTTTTCCGTCGTCAATACTTCCGGTCGTCACAGAAAAGGGATTAAAAAGTCGATTTTTTCAATTTCTACGTCTTTCTAACTTCTTTTTTCTGTAATATTCATAGGGTACGTAAAGTCCCCTCTTTGAAGCTTTTACGTATTACCAGTTTCTTGATAGGATTAAGAAGGAATTTAATATCTTTAAATGTCTTAGAATGTCCGAAAACGTAGGACCAACGTTTCTTAAACACTACAAAATATTGATTTTTTCCCCGTATATATAGTTTGCGGGGACTGCACACAGCTCATTCACGTAGGAGGAGGTGTAGAGGTAACACCAACCTGGTGATTGGGATAGGCCAGAAAAAACCTTCCTGTTGCCATGGAAACGAGTTTATATTAAATAAAAATGGTTGTATATAATATATATCATGTGTGTGCATTTTATTTGCCCCTCTTTTATTTTGTCAACTGTAAAAGACATTGTCATCTTTACAGACCCCCCCCCCCCCCCATTCTCTTTTATTGTAATGAATGCAATTTTCGCTTTTATGTTTTGGATTCTAAATAAAATGACCTTGACCTTCATATCACAAGCAACTCTTCTTGAATTTTTCAAAATGATAAGGCTTAATTCTTTGTACAAAATAAAGGTAATTTACATGTTTATGTTCAAGAACCCCCCCCCCCCCCCCTTCGATGCAGCCAGGTGGAATAGGCAGATATAAAATATACAACTTATAACGAACGTCTGAAGAGGTTCATTAATAAAATTCAGTTCCCCTGATGTGGTTTGATATTTTGCTACCATTCATTCTTCTTCGGTTTTGTCTATAGAATTTATAATTATTTTATTTAGAATTAATTTATCTTTAGAAAGTAGTGATTGTCAGCTGCATTCATTAGCCGTTTTCTTGTATATCTATTACTTGCATATTAATAATTTCATTAAATAATATTTTAAAGTATTAAAACTTCATTTCTATTAAATTTTATTCATTTGTAAATCCTTGGATCCGCTCCTGCAGGTGCGCGAAAGCCTCATCACTACTGTAAACAAATTATTCATCACGCCGTAAATGCTCATGATTCCGCTAAAGTAAGAAAGTTTACACATAGTTTATCATCTCATAAACAACCATCAGCCCTGTCCAATGCAGAAATGCTCGAATTGAAGGGGGAAATTCAGGAATTGTTTTGCGTCAGCCATGTTTTGACGTGAACCTTATACGGCATTCTGTTATATTCTTAATATTATTGTATAGACGAAATTTTGTAAAGGACTTTGTCCGCTCCATTTCTTTAGAACAGCTGAACATATGAAAGTTAACTCTGTCAGATATCATAGATAATGACTTGAAGATGTCACCATGAACATTTTTTCCGTCGTCAATACTTCCGGTCGTCACAGAAAAGGGATTAAAAAGTCGATTTTTTCAATTTCTACGTCTTTCTAACTTCTTTTTTCTGTAATATTCATAGGGTACGTAAAGTCCCCTCTTTGAAGCTTTTACGTATTACCAGTTTCTTGATAGGATTAAGAAGGAATTTAATATCTTTAAATGTCTTAGAATGTCCGAAAACGTAGGACCAACGTTTCTTAAACACTACAAAATATTGATTTTTTCCCCGTATATATAGTTTGCGGGGACTGCACACAGCTCATTCACGTAGGAGGAGGTGTAGAGGTAACACCAACCTGGTGATTGGGATAGGCCAGAAAAAACCTTCCTGTTGCCATGGAAACGAGTTTATATTAAATAAAAATGGTTGTATATAATATATATCATGTGTGTGCATTTTATTTGCCCCTCTTTTATTTTGTCAACTGTAAAAGACATTGTCATCTTTACAGACCCCCCCCCCCCATTCTCTTTTATTGTAATGAATGCAATTTTCGCTTTTATGTTTTGGATTCTAAATAAAATGACCTTGACCTTCATATCACAAGCAACTCTTCTTGAATTTTTCAAAATGATAAGGCTTAATTCTTTGTACAAAATAAAGGTAATTTACATGTTTATGTTCAAGAACCCCCCCCCCCCCCCTTCGATGCAGCCAGGTGGAATAGGCAGATATAAAATATACAACTTATAACGAACGTCTGAAGAGGTTCATTAATAAAATTCAGTTCCCCTGATGTGGTTTGATATTTTGCTACCATTCATTCTTCTTCGGTTTTGTCTATAGAATTTATAATTATTTTATTTAGAATTAATTTATCTTTAGAAAGTAGTGATTGTCAGCTGCATTCATTAGCCGTTTTCTTGTATATCTATTACTTGCATATTAATAATTTCATTAAATAATATTTTAAAGTATTAAAACTTCATTTCTATTAAATTTTATTCATTTGTAAATCCTTGGATCCGCTCCTGCAGGTGCGCGAAAGCCTCATCACTACTGTAAACAAATTATTCATCACGCCGTAAATGCTCATGATTCCGCTAAAGTAAGAAAGTTTACACATAGTTTATCATCTCATAAACAACCATCAGCCCTGTCCAATGCAGAAATGCTCGAATTGAAGGGGGAAATTCAGGAATTGTTTTGCGTCAGCCATGTTTTGACGTGAACCTTATACGGCATTCTGTTATATTCTTAATATTATTGTATAGACGAAATTTTGTAAAGGACTTTGTCCGCTCCATTTCTTTAGAACAGCTGAACATATGAAAGTTAACTCTGTCAGATATCATAGATAATGACTTGAAGATGTCACCATGAACATTTTTTCCGTCGTCAATACTTCCGGTCGTCACAGAAAAGGGATTAAAAAGTCGATTTTTTCAATTTCTACGTCTTTCTAACTTCTTTTTTCTGTAATATTCATAGGGTACGTAAAGTCCCCTCTTTGAAGCTTTTACGTATTACCAGTTTCTTGATAGGATTAAGAAGGAATTTAATATCTTTAAATGTCTTAGAATGTCCGAAAACGTAGGACCAACGTTTCTTAAACACTACAAAATATTGATTTTTTCCCCGTATATATAGTTTGCGGGGACTGCACACAGCTCATTCACGTAGGAGGAGGTGTAGAGGTAACACCAACCTGGTGATTGGGATAGGCCAGAAAAAACCTTCCTGTTGCCATGGAAACGAGTTTATATTAAATAAAAATGGTTGTATATAATATATATCATGTGTGTGCATTTTATTTGCCCCTCTTTTATTTTGTCAACTGTAAAAGACATTGTCATCTTTACAGACCCCCCCCCCCATTCTCTTTTATTGTAATGAATGCAATTTTCGCTTTTATGTTTTGGATTCTAAATAAAATGACCTTGACCTTCATATCACAAGCAACTCTTCTTGAATTTTTCAAAATGATAAGGCTTAATTCTTTGTACAAAATAAAGGTAATTTACATGTTTATGTTCAAGAACCCCCCCCCCCCCCCCTTCGATGCAGCCAGGTGGAATAGGCAGATATAAAATATACAACTTATAACGAACGTCTGAAGAGGTTCATTAATAAAATTCAGTTCCCCTGATGTGGTTTGATATTTTGCTACCATTCATTCTTCTTCGGTTTTGTCTATAGAATTTATAATTATTTTATTTAGAATTAATTTATCTTTAGAAAGTAGTGATTGTCAGCTGCATTCATTAGCCGTTTTCTTGTATATCTATTACTTGCATATTAATAATTTCATTAAATAATATTTTAAAGTATTAAAACTTCATTTCTATTAAATTTTATTCATTTGTAAATCCTTGGATCCGCTCCTGCAGGTGCGCGAAAGCCTCATCACTACTGTAAACAAATTATTCATCACGCCGTAAATGCTCATGATTCCGCTAAAGTAAGAAAGTTTACACATAGTTTATCATCTCATAAACAACCATCAGCCCTGTCCAATGCAGAAATGCTCGAATTGAAGGGGGAAATTCAGGAATTGTTTTGCGTCAGCCATGTTTTGACGTGAACCTTATACGGCATTCTGTTATTAAGGTCTTCCGTTTCAGACGGAAGACCTTATAGTGATTCTACTGTTTCTTTTTATTATTATTTTTTTTTCCCCTTTTCTTGTAAATCGGATTTCTCAGAGATGGCTGGACGGATTTTCCTGAAATTTTCAGGGATGATAGAGAATGAAAATACGCTCAGGCGTTTTTTTCATTTTTTCAAAATTCACTTCCGGTCGTCAGTTATGTCCGATTTCCGCTTTTTTCAAAAAAGTTTTGTCCGAGTCATATCTCATAAACGGTAAAAGATGAAGACACCAAACTTATATGAGTAATAGATCTTGATAATTAGGCAAAACCAATCGGGTTAACATCGTGCGCCGTCACTTCCGGTCGTCACAGGAAGTGATAATAGAAATCGAAAATTTCAACTTTTCTTTTTTGAATCTTTTTTTGCATCACCTTATTGCATTTCATTTGTAGTTTCGAAATATGTTGGTCCCACCGGAAACAAAAACGACAACTTCCGGTTATAAGAGAAAAACTACATAATTTGGGTATTTTTCTCTCCCATAAATATTTTTTATAGATAATGTATTTGAACTGATTTTTACATATGTTGTTAAGACTGCAAATGTCTAGAGTAACGTCAAATATCTTTGTAAAATTCACTTCCGGTCGCGCGTTTAGGTGTCCGTAAAATGAGAAATTGTCGGAGTAAGATCTCAGAAATGGTAAGAGATTTTGACACCAAACTTTCATGAGTAATAGACCTTGAGGAGTAGACAAAAATATTTGGGTTAAGAGCGTCAGTCGTCACTTCCGGTCGTCACAGGAAGTGATCAAAGAAATCGAAAATTTCAACTATTCTCTTTTGGAATAAGACTTGCACCATATAATTGTATCTTTTTCACAGTTTTGATATGTGTAGGTCCCACCCGAAACAATAAACAACAACTTCCGGTTATAAGAGAATAAATGTTCTTTTGTTTGTTATGGAATGTAGTGATCAGTATTGAATAGATTGAGAAACACGATTGGTGTATAATGCAAATACAGATTGTCGGTTTAAAAAATTATTTGAGTTTGTCTATTGAGACTGCAGATGTCTAGATTGACGTCAAACATCTTAGTAAAATTAACTTCCGGTTGCGTATTTTCCTCCCCTCATATTGAGATTTTATTCACCTAATTGCTCAGTACCCGTAAACGACTGAAATCTAAAACTTTCAGGAGTGATAGTCAGTCACCAGTTTTTCTACATCATGTGAAAATCGTACGTTGCCGTCAGTTTCCGTCGTGACCGGAAGCGATGCAAACAAGGTGAATTTTCCAAGTTTTTTTTCTTTTTACAGAAATGTTTGGCTAATGCAGATGTTAGATAGACTAAAACCATGCAAATTATTTTCACTGGAAGTGCCGGCCTAAAAACCGTACGTTGTTTCAAACAGTTTTTCATGGAAACTTTTAGGGATGATCAGTTGTGAATAATTTAGGTGTAGAATGAACATTTGTTTGGAGAAATTTCAGTCTTGATGAAGTAAAAAAAAAACATAGAAAGTAAATTTATTTCCGGGATTTTCTCAATGACCTTGACCTTTGATCTTAACCTTTGACCTTGAACTTTGATGACCTTGACCTTTAACCAAAAGGTCAGAATCAATAATTAATTCACTCCTCTTTCCCCCCTCCCCTTCCCAAAAAATCCCCCCCCCCCAAAAAAATCAGATTAATATCAGCCTAGAATATTTCTCTAGATCTCATAAAACACCTCGGATCGACATAAAATTTCGAGGTATTACAGAAAATATCTGAAAGAAAGTTTCCTGAAAATTTGACTGTGAATCTCTGAAGTGTATAGAAATTATGAATGTTAACGGCAAACACTATATCTTTTTTCGTATCTGAAATTTAGGTGCCGATGAGCATAAAAATTAATTAAAGCTTTTCTCGCTTATTTCTTCAGTTGTTATGAATAGCACTCGATTCTCTTGATATGATATGATATTTTAACACCAAGCATTCTTGCTTTCTCTAGTATGTGGAATTTATTTCAATTTTATTTAGAATTAATATTAATCGAATGAATGTCGAAAACAGCGATTTTTTCCTAGCAAATAAATTTTCACTCTCTCATTGGCACATTTTTCTTTCTAAAATCCCTATCTGAAATTTTAATTTATGCTACTTACATTTAATTCAATCCACACAGAGATGCTTATTTTAATCTTACCTATTATTTTAGGATATTCAGTCACATCCGAACCCGATCCGAAATTTTCCTATATTTGTAAACTAAGTCTCGACACTGCAGTTCTAATGCATCATAGGCTCTGAATGATTAACTCAATGCATTCCAAATATAGACAAACTTAAATATTTTTTTAAACCGAAAATCTGCATTTGCATTACACACCAATCGTGTTTCACAATTTATTCAATACTGATTACTACATCCCATAACAAACAAAAGAACACGTGCTTTTATTTCTATTTATTCTTAAACAATTAATTTACTACCTCCATCTTCATCGGAATACGTGGTCCAGTGGTTAGCGCGCCTGCCTTACGAACCAAAGGTTTTGAGTTCGATCCCTGCTGGGAGAACATTTTTTTTTTTTTTTTTTTTTGCATTCTCAGCTTTTTCTTTCAAACCAGTTGACAAAAGAATCAAGAAAACGGAAGACCTGTTATTGCCTAGGCAATAAGTATCTAGTATTCTTAATATTATTGTATAGACGAAATTTTGTAAAGGACTTTGTCCGCTCCATTTCTCCAGAACAGCTTAAGATATGAAAGTTAACTCTGTCAGATATCATAGATAATGACTTGTAGATGTCACCATGAATATTCTTTCCGTCGTCAATACTTCCGGTCGTCACAGAAAGTGGATTAAAAAGTCGATTTTTTCTATTTCTTGGTCTTTCTAACTTCTTTTTTCTGTAATATTCATAGGGTATGTAAAGGCCTCTCTTTGAAGATTTTACGTATTACCAGTTTCTTGATAGGATTAAGAAGGAATTAAATATCTTTAAATATCTTAGAATTTCCGAAAACGTAAGACCAACGTTTCTTAAACACTACAAAATATTGATATTTCCCCCGTATATATAGTTTGCGGGGACTGCTTACTGCTCATTCACGTAGGAAGTGGTGTAGAGTTAACACCTACCTGGTGATTGGGAGAGGCCAGAAAAACCTTCCTGTTGCCATTGAAACGAGTTTATATTAAATAAAAACGCTTGTATATGATATGTGTGTGCATTTTATTCCCCCTCTTTTTTGTCAACTGTAGAAGGCATTGTCATCTTAACCCCCCCCTTTTTTCTCCCTCTTTTCGCTTTTATGTTTTGGATTCTTTATAAAATGACCTTGACCTTCATATCACAAGCAACTCTTCTTGACGTTTTCGAAATTATAAGCCTTAATTCTTTCTACAAAATAATGGTAATTTACATTTTTATGTTCAAGACCCCCCCCCTTCCTCGAAGCAACCAGGTTGAATACACAGATATAAAATTCACAACTTATAAGGAACTTCTTAAGAGTTTCATTAATAAAATTCGGTTCCCCTGATGTGATTTGATATTTTGCTACCATTCATTCTTCTTCTGTTTTGTCTATAGAATTTATAATTATTTTATTTAGAATTAATTTATCTTTAAAAAGTAGTGATTGTCAGCTGCATTCATTAGCATTTCGCGTTTTCTTGTATATCTATTACTTGCATATTAATCATTTCATTAAATAACATTTAAAAGTATTAAAACTTCATTTCTATTAAATTTTATTAATTTGTAAATCCTTGGATCCGCTCCTGCAGGTGCGCGAAAGCCTCATCACTACTGTAAACAAATTATTCATCACGCCGAAAATGTTCATGATTCCGCTAAACTAAGAAAGTTTACACATAGTTTATCATCTCATAAACAACCATCAGCCCTGTCCAATGCAGAAATGCTCCAATTGAAGGGGAAAATTCAGGAATTGTTTTGCGTCAGCCATGTTTTGACGTGAACCTTACACGGCATTCTCTTATTAAGGTCTTCCGTTTCAGACGGAAGACCTTATAGTGATTCTACTGTTTCTTCTTTTTAAGGTCTTCCGTTCCAGACGGAAGACCTTATAGTGATTGTACTGTTTATTATTAAGGTCTTCCGTTCCAGACGGAAGACCTTATAGTGATTGTACTGTTTATTATTAAGGTCTTCCGTTCCAGACGGAAGACCTTATAGTGATTGTACTGTTTATT
>NW_026889759.1:40000-132500 GCF_033153115.1 Saccostrea echinata
ACTGCAGTTCTAATGCATCATAGGCTCTGAATGATTAATTCAATGCATTCCAAATATAGACAAACTCAAATAATTTTTTAAACCGACAATCTGCATTTGCATTATACACCAATCGTGTTTCTCAGTCTATTCAATACTGATCACTACATTCCATAACAAACAAAAGAACACGTGTTTTTATTCCTATTTATTCCTAAACAATTAATTTACTACTTCCATTTTCATCGGAATGCGTGGTCTAGTGGTTAGCGCGCCTGCCTTACAAACCAAAGGTTTTGAGTTCAATCCCCGCTGGAAGAACTTTTTTTTTTCTTCTTTTTTTTTTGACAAAAGAATCAAGAAAACGGAAGACCTGTTATTGCCTAGGCAATAAGTATCTAGTATTCTTAATATTATTGTATAGACGAAATTTTGTAAACTTAAGGACGTTGTCCGCTCCATTTCTTTAGAACAGCTTAACATATGAAAGTTAACTCTGTCAGATATCATAGATAATGACTTGTAGATGTCACCATGAACATTTTTTCCGTCGTCAATACTTCCGGTCGTCACAGAAAGTGGATTAAAAAGTCGATTTTTTCAATTTCTTCGTCTTTCTAACTTCTTTTTTATGTAATATTCATAGGGTACGTAAAGTCCCCTCTTTGAAGCTTTTACGTATTACCAGTTTCTTGATAGGATTAAGAAGGAATTTAATATCTTTAAATATCTTAGAATTTCCGAAAACGTAGGACCAACGCTTCTGAAACACTACAAAATATTGATTTTTTTCCCCGTATATATAGTTTGCGGGGACTGCTCAGTGCTTATTCACGTAGGAGGAGGTGTAGAGGTAACACCTACCTGGTGATTGGGATAGGCCAGAAAAACCTACCTGTTGCCATGGAAACGAATTTATGTTAAATAAAAATGGTTGTATATGATATATATCATGTGTGTGCATTTTATTTGCCCCTCTTTTATTTTGTCAACTGTAGAAGACATTGTCATCTTTACAGACCCCCCCCCCCCCCTTCTCTTTTATTGTAATGAATACAAATTTCACTTTTATGTTTTGGATTCTTAATGAAATGACCTTGACCTTCATATCACAAGCAACTCTTCTTGAATTTTACAAAATGATAATGCTTAATTCTTTGTACAAAATAAAGGTAATATACATGTTTATGTTCAAGACCCCCCCCCCCCCCCCCACTCGAAGCAGCCAGGTGGAATAGGCAGATATAAAATATACAACTTATAAGGAACTTCTTAAGAGGTTCATTAATAAAATTCAGTTCCCCTGATGTGGTTTGATATTTTGATACCATTCATTCTTCTTCTGTTTTGTCTATAGAATTTATAATTATTTTATTTAGAATTTATTTATCTTTAGAAAGTAGTGATTGTCAACTGCATTCATTAGCCGTTTTCTTGTATATCTATTACTTGCATATTAATAATTTCATTAAATAATATTTTAAAGTATTAAAACTTCATTTCTATTAAATGTCATTAATTTGTAAATCCTTGGATCCGCTCCTGCAGCGCGCGAAAGCCTAATCACTACTGTAAACAAATTATTCATCACGCCGAAAATGTTCATGATTCCGCTAAACTAAGAAAGTTTACACATAGTTTATCATCTCATAAACAACCATCAGCCCTGTCCAATGCAGAAATGCTCGAATTGAAGGGGAAAATTCAGGAATTGTTTTGCGTCAGCCATCTTTTGACGTGAATCTTATACGGCATTCTGTTATTAAGGTCTTCCGTTTCAGACGGTAGAACTTATAGTGATTCTACTGTTTTTTCTTTTTATTAAGGTCTTCCGTTTCAGACGGAAGACCTTACAGTGATTCTACTGTTTCTTCTTTTTAAGGTCTTCCGTTTCAGACGGAAGACCTTATAGTGATTCTACTGTTTCTTTTTATTATTATTTTTTTTTCCCCTTTTCTTGTCGGAGCGTTTTCTCAGAGATGGCTGGACGGATTTTCTTGAAATTTTCAGGGATGATAGAGAATGAAAATACCCCTAGGCGTTTTTTTCATTTTTTCAAAATTCACTTCCGGTCGTCAGATATGTCCGATTTCCGTTTTTTTCAAAAATATTTTGTCCCAGTCATATCTCAGAAAAGGTAAGAGATTAAGACACCAAACCTATACGGTTAATAGATCTTGAGGAGTAGGCAAAACCATTTGGGTTAAGAGCGTCAGCCGTCACTTCCGGTCGTCACAGGAAGTGATCAAAGAAATCGAAATTTTCAACTTTTCTTTTTTGATTTTTTTCTTTCATTACATTGTTGCATCTTATTTGTAGATTCGAAATATGTTAGTCTTACCGGAACCAAAAACGTCAACTTCCGGCTATAAGTGAAAAACTGCATAATTTGAGTATTTTACTTTCCCATAAATATTTTTTATACATAATGTATTTGAACTGATTTTTGAATATGTTATCAAGACTGCAAATGTCTAGAGTAACGTCAAATATCTTTGTAAAATTCACTTCCGGTCGCGCGTTTAAATGTCCGCAAAATGAGAACTTGTCCGAGTGAGATCTCAGAAACGGTAAGAGATTTAGACACCAAACTGATAAGAGTATTAAACCTTGAGAAGTAGACAAAACAATTTGGCTTAAGAGCGTCAGTCGTCACTTCCGGTCGTCACAGGAAGTGACCAAAGAAATAGAAAATTTCAAATTTTCTCTTTTGAAATAAGACTTGCATCATATAATTGTATCTTTTTCACAGTTACGAGATGTCTTGGTTCCACCGGAAACAAAAAACGACAACTTCCGGTTTTAAGAGAAAAACTACATAATAGGGGTTTTGAATTTTCCCCAACATATCGCTTATAGATAGAGTTCTTTAAATGATTTTTATATATGTTATTGAGACTGCAGTTGTCTAGATTGACATGAAATATCTTAATAAAATTCACTTCCGGTCGCGTGTTTTCTTGTCCACAAAATGAAAAGTTATTTCAGCGAGATCTCGGAAACGGCATGAAAGTAAAACACCAAACTTGTAGGAGTAATAAAACTTGGTGAGAAGGCAAAACACATAGGGTTAAAAGCGTCAGCCGTCATTTCCGGTCATCACAGGAAGTGATCAAAGAAATCGAAAATTTCAACTTTTCTTTTTAAAATTAAAATTTTCATCACTTTATTGCTTCCCTTTCGCTGTTTTAAAATATGTTAAATTCCACCGGAAAAAAACTTTAAACTTCCGGTTTTAAAAGATAAACTACGTTATTTCGTGGTTTAGCTTTCTCATAAATATCACTTATAGATAAGTAATTGAAATGTTTTTTTGTTTTTTTTTTTACATATGCTGTAGATACTGCAAAAGTCAAGAGAAAATTCAGAGATTTTTATTCAGTTCACTTCCGGTCGTGTGTTTTCTTGTCCTCAAAATTAGAATTTGTTCTCACAATTGTTCGGCAACAGTAAAAGACTGAACTCTAAAACTTTCAGGACTTATAGTCAGTCATCAGTTCATTTGCTTGGTGTAAAAATCGTGTGTCGTCATTACTTCCGGTCGTGAGAGGAAACGAAGCAAAAAAGTATTTTTTAAGTTATTTTGTTTCTACATAAGTTTTAGGCTAATACCGACGTTGGAAAAGACATGTTCATGCAAACAGGAAGTCGTATAACGGAAGACCTTCTCATTACTAGTAATGAGTTTCTAGTTATTATTATTATTTTTTTTCCCCTTTTCTTTTCGGGGCGATTTCTCAGAGATGGCTGGACGGATTTTCTTGAAATTTTCAGAGATGATAGAGAATGAAAATACCCTTAGGCTTTTTTTCTTTTTTTCAAAATTCACTTCCGGTCGTCAGATATGTCCGATTTCCGTTTTTTTCAAAAATATTTTGTCCCAGTCATATCTCAGAAACGGTAAGAGATTAAGACACCAAACTTATATGGTTAATAGATCTTGAGGAGTAGGCAAAACCATTTGGGTTAAGAGCGTCAGCCGTTACTTCAGGTCGTCACAGGAAGTGATAATAGAAATCGAAAATTTTAACTTTTCTTTTTTGAATCTGTTTTTGCATCACGTTATTGCATTTCATTTGTAGTTTCGAAATATGTTGGACTCACCGGAAGCAAAAACGTCAACTTCCGGCTATAAGCGAAAAACTGCATAATTTGAGTATTTTACTTTCCCATAAATATTTTTTATAGGTAATGTATTTGAACTGATTTTTTTAGATGTTATCAAGACTGAAAATGTCTAGAGTAAAGTCAAATATCTTTGTAAAATTCACTTCCGGTCGCGCGTTTAAATGTCCGCAAAATGAGAACTTGTCCGAGTGAGATCTCAGAAACTGTAAGAGATTTAAACACCAAACTTACAGGACTATTAGACCTTGAGGAGTAGACAAAACCATTTGGGTTAAGAGCGTCATTCGTTACTTCCGGTCGTCACAGGAAGTGATCAAAGAAATCGAAATTATCAACTTTTCTTTTTTGATCTTTTTCTTTCATCACATTATTGCATCTAAATTGTAGGTTCGAAATATGTTGTCCCACCGGAAACAAAAACGACAACGACGAAGTGATCAAAGAAATCAAAAATTTCAACTTTCTCTTTTGGAATAAGACTTGCATCTTATAATTGTATCTTTTTCACAGTTACGATATGTGTTGGTCCCACCGGAAACAAAAAACGACAACTATCGGTTATAAGAGAAAAACTACATAATAGGGGTTTTGAATTTTCCCCAACATATCGCTTATAGATAGAGTTCTTTAAATGATTTTTATATATGTTATTGAGACTGCAGATGTCTAGAGTGACGTGAAAGATCATAGTAAAATTCACTTCCGGCCCCGTGTTTTCTTGTCCTCAAAATGAAAAGTTATTTCAGCGAGATCTCGGAAACGGCATGAAAGTAAGACACCAAACTAATATGAGTAATAAAACTTGGTGAGAAGGCAAAGCATATAGGGTAAAATGCGTCAGCCGTCACTTCCGGTCATCACAAGAAGTGAGCGAAGAAATCGAAAATTTCAACTTTTCTTTTCAAAATTAAAACAATTGTTCGGCAACAGTAAAAGACTGAAGTCTAAAACATTCAGGACTTATAGTCAGTCATCAGTTCATTTGCTTGGTGTAAAAATAGTGTGTCGTCATTACTTCCGGTCGTGACAGGAAACGAAGCAAAACAGTATTTTTTTAAGTTATTTTGTTTCTACATAAGTTTTAGGCTAATACCGACGTTGGAAAAGACATGTTGATGCAAAGAGGAAGTAGTATAACGGAAGACCTTCTCATTACTAGTAATGAGTTTCTAGTATTCTTAATATTATTGTATAGACGAAATTTTGTAAAGAACTTTGTCCGCTCCATTTCTCCAGAACAGCTTAAGATATGAAAGTTAACTCTGTCAAATATCATAGATAATGACTTGTAGATGTCACCATGAACATTTTTTCCGTCGTCAATACTTCCGGTCGTCACAGAAAGTGGATTAAAAAGTCGATTTTTTCAATTTCTTCGTCTTTCTACCTTCTTTTTTCTGTAATATTCACAGGGTATGTAAAGGCCCCTCTTTGAAGATTTTACGTATTGCCAGTTTCTTGATTTGATTAAGAAGGAATTAAATATCTTAGAATTTCTGAAAACGTAGGACCAACGTTTCTTAAACACTACAAAATATTGATTTTTTTGTCGTATATATAGTATACGGGGACTGCTCAAGGCTCATTCGCTAAGGATGAAGTGTAGAGGTAACACTTCTCTGGTGATTGAGATAGGCCAGAAAAATCTTCCTGTTGCCATGGAAACATGTTTATATTAAATAAAAATGGTAGAATATGATATATATTATGTGTGAGCATTTTATTCACCCCTCTTTTATTTTGTCAACTGTAGAAGACATTGTCATCTTTACAGACCCCCCCCCCCCCCCCCCTCTTCTCTTTTATTGTAATGAATGCAAATGTCGCTTTTATGTTTTGGATTATAAATAGAATGACCTTGACCTTCATATCACAAGCAACTCTTCTTGAAGTTTTCAAATTGATAAGGCTTAATTCTTTCTACAAAATAATTGTAATTTACATATTTATGTTCTAGACCCCCCCCACCCCCAATCGAAGCAGCCAGGTGGAATAGGCTTATATAAAATATACAACTTATAAGGAACTTCTTAAGAGTGTCATTAATAAAATTCAGTTCCCCTGATGTGATTTGATATTTTGCTACCATTCATTCTTCTTCTGTTTCGTCTAAAGAATTTATAATTATTTTATTTAGAATTAATTTATCTTTAGAAAGTAGCGATTGTCAGCTGCATTCCTTAGCATTTTCTTGTATATCTATTACTTGCATATTAATAATTTCATTAAATAACATATATAAGTATTAGAACTTCATTTCCATCGTTTTTATTAAATTCGTAAATCCTTGGATCCGCTCCTGCAGGTGCGCGAAAGCCTCATCACTACTGTAAACAAATTATTCATCACGCCGAAAATGTTCATGATTCCGCTAAACTAAGAAAGTTTACACATAGTTTATCATCTCATAAACAAACATCACCCTCTCCAATACAGAAATGCTCGAATTGAAGGGGAAAATTCAGGAATTGTTTTGCGTCAGCCATGTTTTGACGTGAACCTTACACGCCATTCTCTTATTAAGGTCTTCCGTTTCAGACGGAAGACCTTATAGTGATTCTACTGTTTCTTCTTTTTCTTTTTATTAAGGTCTTCCGTTCCAGACGGAAGACCTTATAGTGATTGTACTGTTTATTAAGGTCTTCCGTTCCAGACGGAAGACCTTATAGTGATTGTACTGTTTATTATTATTATTATTATTATTATTATTATTTTTTTCCCCTTTTTTTGTCGGCAGGATTTCTCAGAGATGACTGGATGGATTTTCCTGAAATTTTCAGGGTTGATAGAGAATGAAAATACCCCGAGGCGTTTTTTTCATTTTGTCAAAATTCACTTCCGGTCGTCAGATATGTCCGATTTCCGTTTTTTTCAAAAATATTTTTTCCGAGTGAGATCTCAGAAACGGTAAGAGATTAAGACACCAAACTTATACGAGTAATAGATCATGAGGAGTAGGCGAGCCCATTTGGGTTAAGCGTGTCAGCCGTCACTTCCGGTCGTCACAGGAAGTGATCAAAGAAATCGAAAATTTCAACTTTTCTTTTTTGAATTTTTTTTTGCATCACATTATTGCATCTTATGTGTAGTTTCGAAATATGTCAGTCCCACCGGAAACAAAAACGACAACTTCCGGTTATAAGAGGAAAACTACATAATTTGAGTCATTTACTTTCCCTTAAATATCTTTTGTAGATAAAGTATTTGAAAAGATTTTTAGATATGTTATTCAGACTGCAGATGTCTAGAGTAACGTCAAAAATCTTAGTAAAATTCACTTCCGGTCGCGTGTTTTTCCTGTCCTCAAAATGAAAAGTTATCTGAGCGAGATCTCGGAAACAGCATGAGACTAAGACACCAAACTTAAATAAGTAATAGACCTTGAAGAGTAGGCAAAACACATAGGGTTAGACGCGTCAGCCGTCACTTCCGGTCGTCACAGGAAGTGATCAAAAAATCGAAAATTTCAACTTTTCTTTATAAAATTAAAACTTGCATCACTTTGTTGCATCTCTTTCGTGTTTTGAAATATGTTAGATTCCACCGGAAACAAAAACTGCAAACTTCCGGTTTAAAGAGATAAACTACGTTATTTCGATGTTTAGCTTTCTCATAAATATCACTTAAAGATAAGTATTTGAAATGTTTTTTTTATACATATGCTGTAGATATAACAAATGTCATGAGAAAATTCAGAGATTTTTATTCAATTCACTTCCGGTCGTGTGTTTTCCTGTCCCAAAATTAGAATGTGTTCTCACAATTGCTCGGTAAGAGTAAAAGACTGAAGTCTAAAACTTTCAGGACTTATAGTCAGTCATCAGTTCATTTGCATCGTGTAAAAATCGTCTGTCGTCATTACTTCCGGTCGTGACAGGAAATGAAGAAAAAAGTAATTTTTTAAGTTATTTTGTTTCTACATCAGTTTTAGGCTTATACCGACGTTGGAAAAGACATGTTTATGCAAACAGGAAGTAGTATAACGGAAGACCTTCTCATTACTAGTAATGAGTTTCTAGTTATTATTATTATTATTATTATTATTTTCCCCCTTTTTTTGTCGGCAGGATTTCTCAGAGATGACTGGATGGATTTTCCTGAAATTTT
Source organism: Saccostrea echinata (assembly GCF_033153115.1). Taxonomy (NCBI): domain Eukaryota; kingdom Metazoa; phylum Mollusca; class Bivalvia; order Ostreida; family Ostreidae; genus Saccostrea; species Saccostrea echinata. The sequence goes on from NW_026889759.1 coordinate 48,215, forward strand.
CAGGGTTGATAGAGAATGAAAATACCCCGAGGCGTTTTTTTCATTTTGTCAAAATTCACTTCCGGTCGTCAGATATGTCCGATTTCCGTTTTTTTCAAAAATATTTTTTCCGAGTGAGATCTCAGAAACGGTAAGAGATTAAGACACCAAACTTATACGAGTAATAGATCATGAGGAGTAGGCGAGCCCATTTGGGTTAAGCGTGTCAGCCGTCACTTCCGGTCGTCACAGGAAGTGATCAAAGAAATCGAAAATTTCAACTTTTCTTTTTTGAATTTTTTTTTGCATCACATTATTGCATCTTATGTGTAGTTTCGAAATATGTCAGTCCCACCGGAAACAAAAACGACAACTTCCGGTTATAAGAGGAAAACTACATAATTTGAGTCATTTACTTTCCCTTAAATATCTTTTGTAGATAAAGTATTTGAAAAGATTTCTAGATATGTTATTCAGACTTCAAATATCTAGAGTAACGTCAAATATCTTAGTAAAATTCACTTCCGGTCGTGTGTTTTTCCTTTCCTCAAAATGAAAAGTTATCCGAGCAAGATCTCGGAAACGGCATGAGATTAAGACACCAAACTTAAAGGAGTAATAAACCTTGAGGAGTAGGCAAAACACATAGGGTTAAACGCGTCAGCCGTCACTTCCGGTCGTCACAGGAAGTGATAAAAAAAATCGAAAATTTCAACTTTTCCTTTTAAAATCAAATCTTGCATCACTTTATTGCATCTCTTTCGTTGTTTTGAAACATGTTAGATTCCACCGGAAACAAAAACTCTTAACCTCCGGTTTCAAGAGATAAACTACGTTATTTCGATGTTTAACTTTCTCATAAATATCACTTACAGATGAATATTTGATTTTTTTTTTTTTTACATATGTTGTAGATACTTCAAATGTCAAGAGAAAATTCAGAGATTTTTATTCAATTCACTTCCGGTCGTGTGTTTTCCTGTCCCCAAAATTAGAATGTGTTCTCACAATTGCTCGGCAACAGTAAAAGACTGAAGTCTAAAACTTTCAGGACATATAGTCAGTCATCAGTTCATATACATCGTGTAAAAATCGTGTGTCGTCATTACTTCCGGTCGTGTCAGGAAACGAAGGAAAAAAGTAATTTTTTTTTAGTTATTTTGTTTCTACATCAGTTTTAGGCTAATACCGACGTTGGAAAAGACATGTTCTTGCAAACAGGAAATAGTATAACGGAAGACCTTCTCATTACTAGTAATGAGTTTCTAGTATTCTTAATATTATTGTATAGACGAAATTTTGTAAAGAACTTTGTCCGCTCCATTTCTCCAGAACAGCTTAAGATATGAAAGTTAACTCTATCAAATATCATAGATAATGACTTGTAGATGTCACCATGAATATTCTTTCCGTCGTCAATACTTCCGGTCGTCACAGAAAGTGGATTTAAAAGTCGATTTTTTCAATTTCATCGTCTTTCTAACTTCTTTTTTCTGTAATATTCACAGGGTATGTAAAGGCCCCTCTTTGAAGATTTTACGTATTGCCAGTTTCTTGATTTGATTAAGAAGGAATTAAATATCTTTAAATATCTTAGAATTTCTGAAAACGTAGGACCAACGTTTCTTAAACACTACAAAATATTGATTTTTTTGTCGTATATATAGTTTACGGGGACTGGTCCGGGCTCATTCTCTTAGGATGAAGTGTAGAGGTAACACTTTTCTGGTGAGTGAGATAGGCCAGAAAAATCTTCCTGTTGCCATGGAAACAAGTTTACATTAAATAAAAATGGTTGAATATGATATATATCATGTGTGCGCATTTTATTCACCCCTCTTTTATTTTGTCAACTGTAGAAGTCATTGTCATCTTTACAGACCCCCCCCCCCTCCCCCTTCTCTTTTATTGTAATGAATGCAAATGTCGCTTTTATGTTTTGGATTATAAATAAAATGACCTTGACCTTCATATCACAAGCAACTCTTCTTGAAGTTTTCAAAATGATAAGGCTTAATTCTTTCTACAAAATAATGGTAATTTACATGTTTATGTTCAAGACCCCCCCCCCCCCCCACTCGAAGCAGCCAGGTGGAATAGGCAGATATAAAATATACAACTATTAAGGAACTTCTTAAGAGTGTCATTAATAAAATTCAGTTCCCCTGATGTGATTTGATATTTTGCTACCATTCATTCTTCTTCTGTTTCGTCTAAAGAATTTATAATTATTTTATTTAGAATTAATTTATCTTTAGAAAGTACCGATTGTCAGCTGCATTCCTTAGCATTTTCTTGTATATCTATTACTTGCATATTAATAATTTCATTAAATAATATATATAAGTATTAGAACTTCATTTCCATTGTTTTTATTAAATTCGTAAATCCTTGGATCCGCTCCTGCAGGTGCGCGAAAGCCTCATCACTACTGTAAACAAATTATTCATCACGCCGAAAATGTTCATGATTCCGCTAAACTAAGAAAGTTTACACATAGTTTATCATCTCATAAACAAACATCACCCTATCCAATACAGAAATGCTCCAATTGAAGGGGAAAATTCAGGAATTGTTTTGCGTCAGCCATGTTTTGACGTGAACCTTACACGCCATTCTCTTATTAGGTCTTCCGTTTTCAACGGAAGACCTATAGTGATTCTACTGTTTCTTATTATTATTAATCTTATTCTTATTTTTTTGACTTTCTAATTTTGTGCACGCGATTTCTCGAAGACTATTGGATGGATTTGCATGAAATTTTCAGGAAAAGTGTGCTGTAACATGAACTTGATCTATCTGAGAGATTTTTTGGAAATTCACTTCCGGTGCCAAGTTACAGACCATTTTCTGATTTCAAAATGACATTTTGTCCGCGGATAATCTCAAGAACGACAAGAGATATCAATGTGAAACTTTCAGGGATTATAGTTCGTGATAGGTATTAGCCAGGTCGCTACTTTTTGTTCGTCGTCGGCACTTCCGGTCGCTTACGGAAGTGATAAAAGAAATCGTAAAATTTCAACTTTCCTTTTTTAAATCAATACTTACATCACATTATTGCATCTCTTTTGTAGTTTCGAAATATGTTGGTCCCACCGGAAACAAAAACGTCAACTTCCCGTTATAAGAGAAAAACTACATAATTTGAGTATTTTTATTTCCCATTAATATCTTTTTTAGATAAAGTATTTGAAATGAATTTTAAATATGTTATTCAGACTAAAAATGTCTAGAGTAGCGTCAAATATCTTTGTAAAATTCACTTCCGGTCGAGTGTTTTCCTGTCCTCAAAATGAGAAGTTGTGTGAGCTACATCTCGGAAACGGTAAGAGATTATGACACCAAACTTTTATGAGCAACAGACCTTAAGATGTAAGCAAAATCATTTGGGTTCAGAGCGTCAGTCGTCACTTCCGGTCGTCACAGGAAGTGATCAAAGAAAACGAAAATTTCAACTTTTCTTTTTTAAATTAAAAATTGCATCACTTTATTGCATCTTTTTCGGAGATTCGAAAGATGTTCGTCCCACCGGAAACAAATACGAGAACTTCCGGTTAGAAGAGAAAAATTAAATAATTTGAGTTTTTTAATTTCCCGTAATTATTCTTTATAGATAAAGTATTTGAAATGAATTTTAAATGTGCTATTCAGAGTGCAAATGTCTAGAGTAACCTTAAATATTTTTTCAAAAATTCACTTCCGGTCGCGTGTTTTCCTGTCCTCAAAATGAGAAGTTGTCTGAGCGAGATCTCAAAAACAGGTAAAAGATTAAAACACCAAAATTTTAAGAGTAATGGACGTAGAGTGGTAGGTGAAAACATTTGGGTTAAACGCGTCAGTCGTCACTTCCGCTTGTCACAGGAAGTGATCAAAGAAATCAAAAATTTTAACTTTTCTTTTTTAAATTAAAACTTACATGACTTTATTGCATCTCTTTTGCTGTTTTGAAATATGTTAGATTCCACCGGAAACAAAAACGTCAACTTCCGGTTTTAGGAGATAAACTACGTTACTCTTATATTTAACTTTCTCATAAATATCGCTTATCGATGAAGTACTTGAAATGATTTTATGCATGTTGTAGATACTGCAAATGTCTAGAGAACAGTCAGAGATTTTTATAAAATTCACTTCCGGTTGTGCGTTTACCTGTTCTCAAAATTAGAATTTAGACCCACAATATTGTTCGGCAACATAAAACGACTGAGGACTAAAACTTTCAGGAATGATATTCAGTCATCAGTTTATTTGAATCATGAGAAAATCTTGCATCGCCGTTACTTCCGGTCGTGAAAGGAAGTGATGTAAAAAAGTGAATGGTTAATGGTTAGCACGTTGGATTTTCACGCTGACGATTCGTGTTAAATCTCCAGAGTGTCTGAATTTCTTTTATCACTTTTTCAGCTTGAATTTTCGTTTTAATTTTCAGAATCGGACGGAAGACCTCTCATTGCTCGCAATGAGTTTCTAGTTATTATTATTATTCTTATTTTTTCCCCCAAAATTTTGTGCAGGCGATTTCTCGAAAACTATTCAGTGGTTTTAAATGAAACTTTCAGGAATTATGCGTCGTCTAATGAACTTTGTTGATCAGGAGGAAAATTTTGAAAACTTGCTTCCGGTGCCAAGTTATTGACAGTTTTCTGATTTTAAAATGAAATTTTGTCCTCCCTTTTTTTCAAAAATGGGTTAAGATATGAACTGGAGACTTGTTAGAGATGTGAGATTATGATTTCTAGATGAGGGGAATTACCCTTTCGTTCGTCGTCAGTACTTCCGGTCGTTACCGGATGCGAATTTAAAGAAGTAGAATTTTGAAACGTTTTTCTATATTTTTCTTTTATATTAGTAGGGTTAATAGAGGCTCTCCTGAAAATTCTTAATATATAATTTATTTTAGAATTGATCAGTCCAAACTCTAGATATTCGCATTTCTAAATTTGAAGCGGTAGTCCAAAATGGCGGCTGTCTCTGTAAACTCCAATGAGCAGGTCGGAGTTTACGGAGTCAGCTGAGCGTTTGTTTGAATGAAACTACCATAAGGATCAAAGAAATGTAAAGGAATTGTTGGATTGTCACGTCACAATTACGTTGCAATTCTGTTTCGAACTAGAGTTTTAATCCGGGGTTTCGTCAAACGTCTACTATAATTGCTCTTGTCTGTATCTCAAAGTAGATAAACGACATGACTACAAGTGGAAACTGGAAACAGTACGATAACTACAATCTTTTGTTTTGCACAACGGAAAAACTGATCCTAAACCATGGTTATAAGTAATAGCTATTCAAGAAACTTGCCCGATTAAAGCAATCAATATATAGTAATTATTACGTGGCCATTGTTTCTTTTCCCCGTGTAGGCTTGTGTCATATTAAATGAACAGAAAAGACAAAAATAAGAAAACCATTTTTTTTAAAGATTGTTTAATGAAGTTGATATAAATATTTTTTTTCTAAAAGATGTTGTTATTGAACATAAATGGTATCAGATTCTTTGACCGTCGCAGGACGAGACATGTTTTTCGGCGAAACATTCCAGTCTTTTCATGAATGTGTAACTAATCGGGATACTCCACTTTGGGGGTAAACAGGAAAATAAAATTTGTAGAAAATCTTACCTAATTCACTGCTTTAGTGTTACTTATCCATACGATATATTATAAGTACAATGTGATAAATATACTTTCTAAAGCTCGAAATTCAGGTTATAAGAACATACATTTTGAAATTTCATTGAAGCTATCACCATTCAATAGAAAATACATTGCAAAGGAAATGCGCGAAGATTTACCCGTGAAGTTTGGCGCGAAATAATGTATTGTGACCAGCCTTTCGTAGTAGACAAATGGTCTGATGCAGAAGTATATAGAAGTGCAGAAAAGGATAACATGGACATGCCTGTATATGGAATTACATGAAATAAAAAGTTGAATACATAAAGAATAAAAGAAAGTAAACAGTATCATCAGTTCATCAGTAATAGATTATTTCTGCTAACAGTAAGTGTTTAAACTCAAGTAACAAATTCCAATGTGAATTTTTTTGCGCAGAATTTGGCTAGCTAGCTCTAATTCTACTGTTCCACACTAAATAAAAACAATTTTTAATCTCCCTGACGCTGGTTATTTTAGAACAGAAAATAAAACTCTAGTATGTGACAATTTTAATAAATTGAAAACTTAAGATGCCAATACAGTTTTTGGGAAAAAATCGGTATATAATGGGGGGGGGGGGTTACATTCTTAACCAACCTGGGTGACCCAATTGACTTCGCCCAAATACACATTCCAAATTCATTTTTGCCTCGACTACTCTCTGGAAAATTTCTAGATGACGCTTTTGCAACCTCCCAAAATTACAAGCACCCTTTCCGAATTACAGCAGTGGTACTAGTTTTACCATTCTCTTTTATTTGCACGTGGTGTTTATGATGGAATTATTTCATATTGGCAAGCTATTTTGTGGTGTTAATTAGGAACTTGTATCATGTTTTGAATGAATTTAAATGGATTTATAGACTAACTAATTGATATCAGAAAGTCATGCTCTACCATTAGGTACAGGTCATACATTCACTGTATGTCTGAGAGATTGATTGATTGATTGTATGTTGTTTTATGTCCCATTCAAGAATTTTTCCCTCATATAGAAACGTCACAATATACAGGTGAAGGGCTTCAAATTTAGACCTTTACTCGGCACTCGGGGCCATTGAGTAGTGAGGGATCTTTATCGTGCCAACGCCTGCCGTGACACGGGGTCTCGGTTTTTAAGGTCTCATTCGAAGGACCCGCAACTTTCACTTCAAAGTAACGAGCGCTTGGCGAAGGAACAGTTGCTACCTACTTTTTGTCGACTTAGGTCAGTCGCGGCCGGGGATCGAACCCACAACCTTCCAATCACGGGGCGAGTGCTCTACCTACTGAGCTACCGTGACTGAGAGAGGAAGGAACGACAATTGAATGAAAGACTGAATACAGGTATGTATCTCAAATGAAATCATTAAACCAAGTATATAATCTTGTGTCATGACACATACACATGTAAAATGGTGCATAAGTCATGACCCCTGAAGGTCATTCCCACCTGCTGAAACTGGAAATGGTCTAATATCTAAAAAATATTTAAGTTTTACTCTTAACCATATATAATCTTGTTCTTTGTGGCATGACACATGAAACATAATACAAGTCATGGCCCGTAGAGGTCACCCCCCCCCCCCTCCCCAACTGAAAATGTCCAAATTTCTTTTAAAAAAATGAAAGCTTTACCCAAAACCAATTAGAAATACTATATATATATATATATATATATATATATATATATATATATATATATATATATATATATATATATATATATATATATATAAAGGAGGAAGAAATTCACTTTTATAAGGATACCCACTTCCACCCCAGCCCGGGGTTGAACTCTCGACCTACGGAATCTGTCTCCTAGCAGTACAGGAACAGCGCGCTAGACCGCTTGGCTATCTAGGCAAGTCAAAAAGCTTGCTTTCGATGCCGATGGAATTCTCTCGGCGATGCCCTACACTACACGGTCATTGAGTATGGAAGTGAGAAACAGTTATTTGGACATTAGTTTTATTAGAGGATCGTTACCAATACACGTTGTAATGAAATTAATTTTTTATTTATAAAGCACATTTTTACAACAACTCTTAAACTAATATAACTGCCCTAAGTGAAGAAATATTAATGAAATTCACTTTTATAAGGATACTCACTTCTGCCCAGCCCGGGGTTGAACTCTCGACCTACGGAATCTGTCTCCTAGCAGTACAGGAACAGCGCGCTAGACCGCTTGGCTATCTAGGCAAGTCAAAAAACTTGCTTTTGATGCCGATGGAATTCTCATTATATACTTTGTACATAATGGTAATGTCTACTGTCTCTGGAATTAAATTTTTTACATCTAGCCTATTTATTTTACAACACATTTTCGTTGGATATAATAAAAACATGCCATTAATGTGTGCAAATCATATAGGCCTAAATGAAATCTAAGGGAGTACAGTTACTGGTATGTGTAGCCCTACTATTTCAAAACTTAAGATCTTAGAACACTGACTGCAAACAAAAGTACATGTATGTTATTCTAAATATATTAAGCTCAAATAATTCAAGCAATACGTAACATACTACATGTAACCCAGACAAGCACTAGTAGCACAGACAGAATAAAAGCAATGTGATTAAATTCTAAGAAATATATATACAATTTAAATTCATCGCAGCTCAATGCTGTCGAAAATACCTGTATCGAGTAACACAGAGTGAGTTATTCTTGTCCTCGGAGAAAGTGTGCTTATAGTGAGATTTGTTCCGCCTGACTGACAACTGTACATAGGATTGTTACGATTTGATCTCTCTCTAGTGTTTCTTATATCAAGAATGGGAATGCATAAAGGATAGATAATTGAAGGAAAATACACAAACCTATAAAAAATTTTAAATGGTCTTTCAAAAGGCGAAAATTTAAAACTATAAATGTGTGGCACCAGGTGGATTTGAACCCCCGGCTTTAAAAAGAAAGGACCCACGATATAAAAGTCAGCGCATATATCAAATGAGCTATTCTGACTACTAGATTGAATGGTATAAATTTGAAGCAGATTGTCAAAATCAGGTTTACTTATTTTTTGTAGGTTTTTTGTGAATTTCGACCCTAGGGCAGGGGTGCCCCTAAAAAAATCCTATCTTAAATTACTCCTTACATCCCAACCTATCAAAATATCACAATTTTATTTAGGGGCAGGCCTGCCCTGAAGGACTTCTAGGCCAAAATTTATGCAAAAATCAATGCTTTAACGGACAAAATGGTGTTTCGGCCAACTTTGGAGGTTTATTGTAAAGTTGTAAATAATAAATTTTAGTTGTAAAATACAAATTTGAAAAATTAAGACATATATACGGCAGAAAACAACAAATAAAGATTGATTTTTAAATGTCACTTTTTCCGGGAAATTGTTCTCTCCTATAGGTCAATTCTTTTGTAATAGTGAATACATCCTTTTGTTCAAAGAAAGGGTCAAGCCCTCATTTTGAAGAGATAAGAATGACTGAAAATGTCAAAAATTTTCTCACAAACTAATGAGTCAGAAAAGTTTAAACTTACATTTGCAAGCTTCCTTACGTAGTGTAGATTCATTTTGTCCAAATCATGACCTCCAGGAATAGGGTGGGGCCACAAAAGGCGATCAAAGTTTCACATGGAAATGTATAGGGAAACCTTATTGCACATCTACAGGACACCACCAATCATCTTCCAAAAGACCTGGCGCTTTTTGTATTTAAAAAACTCCTTTTTTCGACCCCCCATGCAAATGAACATACTGAAACCTTATTGCACATCTACAGGACACTACCAATCATCTCTCAAAAGATGATTAGGCTACTGCGTAAAATTTAAGAGGAGTTCTGGGAACCAGGGGCTTTTTGTAGAACCAGAAGTGTCTGATGAGACTGTAGCTTTACTGGTCTGTACGTATAACAAAGTAGCACTTCGATTTGCAACATGCATTAATAAACAGAATTATATATCTTAATGTAGTCTACTTCTATATTGAAATCAAAAGAAAACTGTAGGAGGAGTAGTAGCGTTTTTAAAGTATTTCACAGAAATTTCTATTTTTAGTAACCACATCAAAAACCGAAATGCATATTATGTATCGTAGTGTATTCTAATTGTGTGCCAAATTAGATTGAAATCAGACCAAAACTGTAGGAGGAGTAACGTTTTAAAGGGATTTCACAGAAATTGCTTTTTTTAGTAACCATGGCAACACCGTTCATCGAAATCAAAAATCGATGCATTAAATTATGTATCTCAGTTTAGTCTTCTTGTATGCCAAATTATATTAAAAGCAGACTAAAACTGTAGCAGGAATACCATTTTAAAGTAATTTCACAGAAATTTCTATTTTTAGTAACCATGGCAACACCATTCATCGAAATCAAAAACTGATGCACTAAATTATGTATCTTAGTGTGTGTAGTCTAATTGTATGCCAAGTTATATTAAAATCAGACCAAAACTGTAGGAGGAGAAGTGTTATTAAGGAATTTCACAGAAAATTTCTAATTTTAGTAACCATGGCAACACCGTTCACTGAAATCAAAAAACAATGCACTAAATTATGTATCAAAGTGAAGTTCACTTGTGTGCCAAGTTATATTAAAATCAGACCAAACCTGTAGGAGGAGTAGCGTTTTAAAGGAATTTCACAGACATTTCTATTTTTAGTAACCATGGCAACAGCATTCATCGAAATCAAAAACCGATGCACTAAATTATGTATGATAGTGCAGTCTACTTGTGTGCCAAGTTATTTTGAAATCACACAAAACTGTAAGAGGAGTAGCGTTTTATAGGAATTTCACAGAAATTTCTATTTTTAGTAACCATGGCAACACCATTCTTTGAAATCAAAAACAGATGCACTAAATTATGTATCTTAGTGCAGTCTACTTGTGTGCCAAGTTATATTGTAATCAGACCAAAACTGTAGGAGGAGTAGCGTTTTAAAGGAATTTCACAGAAATTTCTATTTTTTAGTAACCATGCAACACCGTTCATCGAAATCAAAAACCGATGCACTAAATTTTGTTTCTTAGTGTAGTCTACTCGTGTGCCAAGTTATAATGAATCAGACCAAAACTGTAGGAGGACTAGAGTTTTAAATGAATGTCACAGAAATTTCTATTTTTAGTAACCATGGCAACAACGTTCATCAAAATCAAAAACCGATGCACTAAATTATGTATCTTAGTGTAGTCTATTTGTGTGCCAAGTTATATTGAAATCAGACCAAAACTGTAAGAGGAGTAGCATTTTGAAAAATTGTTTACAGACAGACAAATGGACGGATGACAGACACCTTACTATCGCATAAGCTCTTCTGGTCTCTGACCAGTAGAGCTAAAAAACATGTGACCACAAGGGTGAAAATGAAAATTCAAAAACCCTATTGCACATCTACAGGACACCACCAATCATCTTCCCAAAGATGATTAGGCTACTCCGTAAAATGAGTTCTGGGAACCACAACCTTTTCTATAAAAAAACCTGTCATTTTTCAACCCCCAGGGTGAAAAGAAAATTCCGAAATCTTATTGCACATCTACAGGAAACCACCAATCATCTTTAAAAAGATGGTTAGGCTACTGCGTAAAAGGGAAGAGGAGTTCTAGGAACCAGGTTTTTGTAGAAAGAACGTCATTTTTTGGCCCCAATTTTGCCCATGGGGTAATGTTCAAAATTCTAAAACTTTATTGCACATTCACAGGACACCATCTACCATTTTCCAGAAGATTAATTGCTTACTGCTTTAAATAAAAGAGGAGTTTGAGGAAAAAGAAAGTGTGACAGACGGATGGACCACGGTAAAAACAATATACCCAAACTTTCTTTAGAGTGATTTATTGTATGTTGTTTAATGTCCCATTCGAGAATTTTTCCCTCATATAGAGACGTCATAATATACCGGTGAAGGGCTTCAAATTTAGACCTTTACTCGGCACTCAGGACCATAGAGCAGTGAGGGATCTTTATCGGCCAATGCCTACCGTGACACGGGGCCTCGGTTTTTAAGGTCTCATTCAAAGGACCCACAACTTTCACTTCAAGTGTTGAGCGCTAAGCGAAGGAACAGTTGCTACCATTTTTTTTTATTGACTTTGGTCAGTCGCGGCCGTGATTTGAACACAACCTTCCCATCACGGAGCTAGCAAATTTCAAAAAGTAGGTAACTGTGACCTACTTTTGGGTCAACATGATACGAGGTCCTAAGATGCATCAACTGAAAAGATTTGATAATCCTAGTTCTTTTAATAAGCAAATAATCAGTTTTAATAAAACATAATTTTTTTTATCAATTTTGAAGTAACCTTGAGACCACACCCTTTGTCCTAGGGTGATACCTTGAATAAATTTTATTTTACAACATATCCTCATCCTTGTGTGCAAGTTTGGTGATAATCTGCCCAAAGGTTCTTAAGATATTTTAGCAACCAGTATTTCTGTTTTTCCAATTTTATTTTCCCTCTCTTGTCCCCCTGTGACCCACACCCCTAGTTTTAGAATAATTAAATGAGAGCCCATGAACCAAGGATACTTGACAAATTTGACAACAAAGTGCCCCACAACAGCATGATACGCCCATCAAATATTGTTCAATTATCATAAACAGTTTAGAGTGCAAGAAAATCATGTCAACCTTGATACAAAGATTTCAATGATTTTTCCATTCCTTATAGTGTTTGATGTACATACATCTCCTGTGGTGTAGGCATTAATTATAACAAATATTACATCATAGATTTCTCAACTGGTTGTTCTAGAGCTTAACAATGCCCATCTGCAGATTCCCTATTGTGGCCCCACTCAAAAACTGGGACCATGATTTGAACAATTTAGAATCTACAATACCTTAGGAAGCTTCCATGTAAGTTTTAGCTTTTCTGACCCAGTGGTTCTTGAGAAAAAGATTTTCAAAGATTTTTCCAATATATTTTAATGTAAAAATTTGCATCTCTATTGGGGCCCCACCTTAACCTTGGGGGCCATGATTTGTACAATTGAGAATCAACACTACCTCAGGAAGCTTCCAAGTAAGTTTTGGCTTTTCTGGCCCCGTGCTTCTTGAGGAGGAGATTTTTAAAAATTTTTTCCTAAGCTTCAATATAAAACTTTGATTTCCTATTGTGGCTTGCCAATATATGGGTAAATAGTGCTGATTCAGCATAAAACATTAATCAATCAATCAATCCTATTGTTGCCCCACCCTAACCCCAAGGGGTCATAATCTGAACAATTTAGAATCTACAGTACCTCAGGAAGCTTCCACATCAGTTTCAGCTTTTCCCACACAATGGTTCTTGAGAAGATTTTTAAAAAAAATTCAATATATTTTAATGTAAAACTCTGATTCCCTATTGTGGCCCCACCCTAACCCCAGGGGCCATGATTTGAACAATTAAGAATCTACACTACCTCAGGAAGCTGCCAAATAAGTTCCATCTTGAGAAGAAGAATTTTTAAAGAGATTTTGATTCCCTATTGTGGCCCACCCTAACCCTGGGAGTCATGATTTGAACAATTTAGAATCTACACTACCTCAGGAAGCTTCCACTTAAGTTTCAGCTTTTCTTGCCCAATGGTTCTTGAGAAGATTTTTAAAATGTTTTCCAATATATTTCAATGTAAAACTTGGATTCCCTATTGTGGCCCCAGCCTATTCCTGGGGGGCATGATTTGTATAGTTTAGAATCAACACTACCTCAGAAAGCTTCCATGTAGGTTTTAGCTTTAGCTTTACTGAACAATGGTTCTTCAAAAGAAGATTTTTTAATGACCCCACCTTGTTTTTTTCTTTTCTTGATTATCTCCTCTTGAAAGGGGATTTGGCCCTTCACTTTAATAATTTTAACTCCCCTTCTTTCAAGGATACTTTGTACCAACTTTGGTTAAAATTGGTCCAGTGGTTCTTGAGAAGTTGAAAATATGAAAAGTTTATACAGACGGAAAAAAAGCAAGCTAGACAGACAGACGGATGGACGAAGGACAACAGTGATCAGAAAAGCTCACTTGAGCTTTCAGCTCAGGTGAGCTAAAAAAGACAGAGCTCCAGATAAGGTGCGTATTTGCAGAAATATGCATTGAATTTTTCAAAATACGCATTAAAAATTAAAACAGGGCATACAATTACGCATTAGGAATCATAAATATGCATTACGCTACGAAAGTACTGCGTACAACGGATTGGATGTTAACTAATTATGTGAATTGAAGTTAGCTCAGTGTTTGAATTTTTATCAAAAGGAAATTTTGATTAAGCGTATTCGGAATAACCTAGGCCGATATAGAGTTCGAGAGAAAGATCTGAATATTAAATACTTGTACTTTGTCTAAAAATATCACAGATTTCCACTGTTCATATAACATATAACATCCAAATTTTCGTTCTTGATGCGTACAGGTTGATATTGTCAAAATTGGGCAAAAACATGCCTGGTGTATAATTTATTCTTTATCACTGTTTATTAAACAGTTCTTGTTTATTTAGCTTTTTCTGTAGCAATAATATCATCTAAAGTCCGCCGACAACTTTTATTAATGGTATGAAAATAATATTGCTTTTTTGCCTTTCACATGCTCCTGTGCTATAAATAGCACCACGGGAACTTTTAATGCAAACGGGAGTAACTCTAAAACTTTTACCTCGATGCCAACAATTTATATTGCAAAACCTAAATATATATTTTTGATTTAAACAAGCATTCTGAGAGTATTGCATTAGCAATACTAGTCCCCTACCGGCAAGTGTAATCTGGTTCCCGTTTAGAATTGAAAATGCCATAATTCCGTCAAAAATTAATGAAGTGAGACGAAATGCAAACTTGATCTATAACTAATCAAGGTAAAACCACATACCAAAAATCAGCTCAATATCTACAAGCGTTTAGAAGAAAATTGCGGAAAACCCGTAAAAATTGAAAAGGCCGTAATTCCGTCAAAAATCAATGAAGCGGAACGAAATGCACACTTGATCTGTAACTCATCAAGATACACTCACATACCAAAAATCAGCTCAATATCTGCAACCGTTTAGGAAAGAAGTGCGGAAAACCAAGTGGGACAGACTGACAGACAGACAGAGGGACAGACAGACAGACAGACAGACAGACGGACAGACAGACTGATGGACAGACTCAGAGGAAACCTATAGTCCCCTCCGGTTTCACCGGTAGGGGACTAAAAACAAACAAACAAACAAACAAACAAAATGGAAAACAACGGAGCTGGATATTTTGCTATGATCGATATAGGCCTAATCTTAAATGAAATTCAGTGTGCCCCTGGTAACTTTGCCTATCATATGGTCTTTCTGGTAAAAAAAAAACGAAATGTTTCTCAGTTATAGCAAAAAGCTGACAATTTTTAAAATGTCATTAACCTTATCAGGGACCTATATACTAGGTATATAGTATATAGGTCCCTGACCTAACTGATAAATGCAGAAACTGTCCATTTTTTTTTTTTTTTTTTTTTTTTTTTTTTTTTTTTTTACATTCCTCTTTCAAAAACACTTATTTCGATAACAAGCTAAAAATCTTGTTGAAAACGTAATATGGCGGTTACTTGAACATTCTCGCCGCCATTTCTGATCACTGTCCAACATTAGATGTTAAAAGAGAAATAGATTAACAAAATACTCTTTGATTATTTTGCTGAAAAGCAAAATCTGCATTGATTTGAAAATCAAGGAGTAAATACACTTTGAGGTAAAAAATTATCTGGAGCTCTGAAATAAGAAAGAAAAATTCCAATTCTGCTTTATTACTATGGAGAGAATATTAACAAACACTTTGTTAACAATGTCTACATTTGTGTGTGTGTGTGATGAATAGCAATTATCCTATTTTGGATGGTTTAAGGATCATGTCCTGCATAAAACTTTCCTAAGAAATCTGTGGGTCTTGGGTTATGTGTGTCTTTGAAGTATTTCATTAAGTGAGTTTTCTGACTAAAGTCCTCCACAGCATCTAAGAGTGCCAGTTGACCCTGTAAAATAAAAGGTAAAATTTCATCAGAAGTAAAGAGACACTTATTTCGTACAAGAGACACATAATCCAGAAAGTCACCTGAGTATCACAAGTTTTTCAGGTTATGACCACTTTGGGCCCACTTGGAACCAGCTTAGTCTAAAATATATCACATACGTTTTACTTTTTGATGATGAAAATCCTTTAACCATCATCAAATCTATGCAGCTTGCCCCAGTAAATTCATGAGTAAACGAAACAAGAGGCCCAAGGGCCTTAAAGGTCACCTGAGTATAATACAGCAATTTAGAGGATCCATAAAGTATAAAATAAACTGATAGATGAAGCTTTGTTGCCCAAAAACAAGAGAAATAGGATGATCAGGATCAATGAAATAATTATCTAGTATTCAGTAACAACTCATAAATTAAATTCTAATCTATCCTCCATTTATCACTATCGCAATGCAGACAATTAACAAACTATTAGTTCTTGTACCACTTTTAATCCCATACTGTGACCTCTCACATTGGCCTCTCTTGGTCTTTGAAGAACATTTAATGAGATAAGTTATTTTTGTCTCATTTTGATTTATTTCTTATTTACAAGTCTACCTGATCATTAAAACTATGAAAGTACTTTTTGTATTATACAATAATAATTCTTGCATAACCTTTGCATAATCAATCTTTTAACCTTTCAAGTACATTATTTACAGTGATTAATTATCAAAAGTAAATGGTAAAGGGGAATAACTCCTCCCAGTAGAATACAAATTAATAGAGCCCTGGCCAGGACCAGAACACTTGACCAAATGGTCCTGATGTTCAAAAATCTGGTAAAAATATTCTTGCTTATTAAAACTTTTATTCTGTTTGCCTTCGATCTGCCAAGGAGAAGAGAAGATTTTCAAAGAAATACTGCATTTTCACTACAGATTCAACACAGCCCTATCCTAGCACTAAAACCCATGTCCCAGGGTCATGAAATTCACAAATTTGGTAGAGGTACCCTCATCATAATAACTATGCACTTAGTTCAAGAATTTCAAAGAATCAACACATTTTCACTATAATATCAATATAGCTCCCCCCCCCCCCCCCCCCCCGAAACACCAAAACCTGGGACCCGAAGTTTTAAAAAATTTCTAAGAAGCGCAATTGTTCATCACAACTATGCACTTTGTTTATCAACACTAAGGGGCAGACAGGATTATTATACAGAAATAATGTATTTTCACTATATTATTAACGAAATTATGCTTTTTCACTATATTATCAATAGAGCCCCCCCCCCCCCCGGGGCCATGAATTTCATAATTTTTGAATAGGCATCATTGCTTATCATAATCATGCACTAAGTTTGTTTAAATAATATCCAGGAGCAGAGAAGATTTTCAAAGAATTAATGCACTATTTCACTACATGTATATAATCAATAGAGCCCCACCCTAACACCAGAACCCCTGACCCAGGGCCATAAAATTCACAATTTTGGAAAAGACATCCTTGTGCATCATAATCATGGACTTAGTTTGTTTAAATAATACCCATGAGCAGAGAAGAAGATTTTCCAAGAATTAATGCATTTTCACTATATAATCAATAGAGCCCCACCTTAACACCAGAACCCCTGACCCAGGGGCCATGAATTTCACAATTTTGGAAAAGGCATCCTTGTGCATCATAACCATGCACTTATTTTGTTTAAATAATACCCAGGAGCAGAGAAGAAGATTTTCCAAGAATTAATGCATTTTCACCACATAATCAATAGAGCCCTGCCTAACACCAGAACCCCTGACCCAGGGGCCATAAATATAACTATAATATATCTATACATGCATTGGAAGCGGTAACCAACGTACTCCTACATTTAGAAGAGTGAATATGGAACGTCTAAATATTTTGATATTTAGAATGTATATGTCTCTGACGTCATCGATACTATTTCCACTTTTATCTCGAAAGTTCTATTCTCACTTACAAGTCAGAGTTATCTTTCTTTGCCTACTGTATACACACTAGGTAAATAGGGAAAATGACGGTACTGAAAATCTACAAAATGTGGAATCTGATTTCAAAACAAATTATATATTTAGTATTTGTAGAATAACCTCTGTTATACATAATAATATCTTGAAAAAATATTAGAAAACAAAAAAGTTAAAAATTGACCAAACACAAGTTCACTTCCGGTTTGGACAGGAAGTATCGGAAACACATGAAAACAACTTTGAAACAAAGAGAATGTCATGATCTAATACTCCTGTAAATTTCACATCTTTACCTCAAACTGTTTCTGAGAAAAATTCCGGACAAAACTCCATTTAAAAATTGGAAATTCGGACATAACTTCAGACCGGAAGTGAATTTTTCAAAAAAACGCAATTTTATATAAACATCATATATCAGCCTACTATCATGTGAAAAATTGTGAAAATCTATCCAACCATCTCTGAGTAATTGCGTTCACAAAATTTGGGAGGAATAATAATAATAATAACTAGATGCGATCTTGTTGCGAGCAACGAGTGGGTCTTCCGTCCGATTTTTGATCAGATGAGATAAGAATTGGAGAGAGATTTTCGTTTTTTTTTTTTTTTTTTACCCTTTTTTATATCAGCTTAAGCCTCTCGTGATTTTAAAAACTTTTTGTTCAACTATTGAGAAATTCTTCTTTGTTTCCGAGATATATGCGAAAGAAACATTTAGGGGCTGGCCCTTCAACTCCTAAATGGGGATATTTAGCCAAAATTGAAAGTTCACATATTGTTCAGAACATTATTTTGAACATCTTTTATTTAATATTGCTTCTCAAAATATTTCCCCCTTTTGAGATATAAAGCGTCAAAGATTTTGCACTCTGGCCCCTTATGTAATTATGTAACATATGATGTGAATATCATAATATATCGTTGTAAATTGTTGAGATAAACATTTTTAAACATCTATCGGGCTATAAATACGGGTTGGTCACGAGATCAAATTCCATAAAGCCCGAAGGGCTTTATGGTAAATTTGATCTCGTACCAACCCGTATTTATAGCCCGATAGATGTTTAAAAATGATACCTTATTACTTATATTTACATTTGTGACTTATTCATATTTTATACTTGCCTGATTATAATCTTTAACGCGTGAAACGTTTTATTTTTCAAACCCAACGGCACGTGTTTGATCCTCTGATTGCGCGTCGACCCTTTATGACATCACTGAGAAATTACGTCGAACGTTTATGAGGTGAGGAACCCGTGTTTATACGGATATAGATACGCATTGCTTTCAATAGTGTTATATAAAAGAAAACATTTGCAAATGTAAATATAACAAAATATTGATCGTTCAAGAGTTATACATAAAAGACTTTTGGCCCCTCTGAGCCCCTAATTTAAGGGATCAGCCCTTTTTTTTTCTTGATATCAATTGAAAGGTCTTGTGATTTTAAAGATTTTTTGTTCAACAATTATTCAGAAATCTATTTTCGTCTTCGAGATATGCTGAATTGAAATATTTAGGGGCCAGCCCTTCAAGTCCTTAATGGAGCCGTTTTGCAAAAATTGAAAGGTTGCATTTCGTTTAGAACATTATTCTGAACATCTTTTGTTCAATATTGCTTTTCAAAATATTCCCCCTTTTTGAGATCTAACGCGTCAAAAATTTAGCATTCTGGCCCCTTTTGGACCCTTATTACGTAACATATGATCAAAATTTTAAACCATATAGTTGCAAATCGATAAGATAAACATTTTTGCTTCAGTAATTTATAACAAAATATTGATCGTTAAAGAGTTATACATAAAAGACTTTTGGCCCCTGTGAGCCCCTACTTTGAGGGATCAGCCATTTTTTCTCGATATCAAATGAAAGGTCTTATCATTTTACACATCTTTTGTAATACATGTTTTAACAAAATATTTACAGGTAAAAAGATATAAAAGAAAACGTGTCAAATTTTGCGAGATGTTTGTGAGCCTATTTTTCGAGCCCAGGCGAGCTTCAACGCCATTTGAGCTGGAAAGATATAGATGCCCAATTGCACATCTACAATCTTTCCTCTATCTTCACTGAAAATCTTAACTCAATATCTTTAGTCGTTTAGGAGGAGTTTCCAGGACAAGCTGACCCTCTGAAAATCAGAAAATCGTCCATATCTCACGACCGGAAGTGACGTCATCAAAAAGCAAAAAAACCTATCAAGATCAATAGAATATCTTTTACATCTGAAAGTTTGATGTAAATCGGCCCAGCCGTTTCTGAGAAATCGCGTGCACAAAATCGGTTGGAAGAAAAATAATAATAATAACTAGAGCAAAGCTCGTTGCAAAGCAACGAGTAGGTCTTCCGTCCTGTTTTGACCGGAAGTGACGTTAACAAGAGAAAGGAATGAGTTTAGACGTCTCCAGTGACTTTAAAATTACAATTTTGCATCAAAACCTGCAAAATAAGCTATTTCTGGCTTCTTCCGGTTTGACCGGAAGTGATGTTGAGGGATGATAAATTTGGTTGGACGCTTCTGATTACAGAAATTAACTAATAACATGTCGAAAATGGCAAAAATATGCATTTTTTGACTACTTCCGTTTTGGCCGGAAGTGGCATTATTTGACGACTTTCGGCAATCTTATTCACTTCTTCTTGTCATTTTAATTTGCTTCTTTGATGTATCACAAATTCTCAATAGTTTTGGAGATATTGAGAAAACACTTTCAGCCCCTGTAGATCCCTTTGATATCAAATGAGAGATCTTGCCATTCTGCACAACTTTTGTTCTATATCTTTTAACAAAATATTTACAAGTAAAGAGATATTCTTGAAAAAATGCTAAAAACTTTTATATTCTCAATAAGACTATTTTTGGAGCATACCAAGCGTCAAAGTGCGGCACGTCTGGAAAAAATGAACTACCTAGTACATATTTATGAACATTGCTCTATCATTGTTGAAAATATCAAGTTCCTATATTAAGTGTTTTTTAGAAAACGAACGGACAAAGTGACCCTCTAAAAATCACCTAATCGCAGAAATCTCCGAACCGGAAGTGAGGTCATTAAAAAAAAAAAAAATATCTAAGATTTTTTTTATTTTCTACCAGACCTGAAAGTTTCCTGAAAATCAAACAACCCGTTTCCGAGAACTCGCGTGCACAAAATCGGTAGGAAAAAAACAATAATAAAATTATGTCTGGACATGTTTTTTTTTTATTTCTCTGCAAGTGACCTTGAACTTGCCAGAAAGACCTTTGATCAAGGTCATGACACAGCCTCCGTTCATAAGCAATCTCTGTTTCAAGTAAGAGCTTCCAGTGATTTTCTATTACTAAATCATAGCATGAAATAGAAATTAATTTTTTTCTGTCAGTATCCTTGAACTTGACGGAATAACCTTGGGTCGGTGTCAAGACAAACCCTCAATCTCAAACAACCTCTGTTTTAAGAAAGAAGTTCTAGTGATTCCCCCTTAGAAATTCATATCCCAGACAGGCATTTTACAACTTTTTCTGCCAGTGACCCTAAATTTGCTGAAATAACCTTATTTTAAGTCATCTAAAACCGGCGGACCATAAGCAATCTTTGTACCAAGTGCGAACATAAAAAATTACAGCCTAGATCGTAATAATACAATTTTCTTTGTCAAAGTCGAAGCAAACCTTTTTGTCACAAGCAATCTCTGTATCAAGAATGAGCTTCCAGTGATTCTCAATTACAAATAAATGGCTCGGACAAAACATTTATTCTTTCTCCACTGACCTTGAATTTGCTGGAATGACCTTGGATCAAGACCATGACACACCCTAGGATCATTGGCAATCTTTGTACCAAGTATGAGCTTCCAGTTAATCCAAAAAGTCATAGCCTGGGCAAACTTGGAGGGACAGACGGGCCCTGAGAGATGGGGTACTGATTAAAATTTGAAATTATTTTTGTAGTCAATTTTTTTACGATCGACATTTTGACGCACCCCCCCCCCCAAAAAAAATGATTGAAAACTTCGCCTCTGAAGGGAAGCATTTTATCTATTTCCGGGGGGGGGGGGGGGGGGGGGGGGGGGGGGGATATACGTTTACTGATGAGAGGAAATTCAATCAACTATCGGTCCTATAAATATGAATGATTACTTCGGAATACTGTGGGACATGGAGACCGGTCCTTTGGATGAGACCGTATAAACCGAGGTCCCGTGTCGCAGTAGGTGCTGGCACGAAAAAGATCCCTCACTGCTCAATGGCCGTAAGTGCCGAGTATAGGATAAAATTTGCAGCTCTCCACTGGCAAGTGGTGGCGTCTCCATATGAGTGAAAAATTCTTGAGAGGGACGTTAAACAACATACATTCATACATACATACAATTGGCTTTTATATTTATTTATACACGTAAGTTAATGTCAGCTAAGAACTAAATTAACATCTGCTATAGACAAAACCAATAAATCTTTAGCTATTTAGGGTTAGCTACACGTACATATATAAATCTCTTTGTAAGAAACACTTTTTATAAAACAAATTTTCGCCAATGATATATTTGGGACTCTATTTAATTACCATTTTATTCGGATGTCGATCAACACATTTTTTTTTCAAAAACCCCGTAGTGCAAAATAAGCGAAACTGTCTAATGAAGATGTTTAAAAATCCTGATTCCGCAATCGCATCATCTCGGGCGTTTCCGTCAGAGGTCGGAAAAACAACCCCGAATGTTTTAACATTACCGGATGTTAAAATTTTATACAAGATGGAGTGGCTTCCTTTTTATTAAGGATAGACGGAGTTCTTTACATTCAATAAAATTAAACTCAATACTCAACAGATAAAATATCTTCCTTCATAGAAGGAAGATCTTTTTTAGTCATTTATTTCAAAGTTTGGGAAAGGGGGGGGTCTACGTAATACTTTCGAAGTTTTTTTCCGTTAGTTGGAAAGGCCCGAGAAGTTGCGACTGACTTATCTTGGTCTAAAAACATTTTGACAAACCCAAACCACGCAGTTTTATTCCGGACACGTGTACAGTAAAATGAAAAAAGTATATTCAATCCAGTTAATTTGAGAAAAAAAAATAGTCCGGCATTTTTTCAACCTCGTTCGGTTAATTTATTAATTAATCTTTTTTACGTGAAGGAGGAAGGCATGGACGAAGGATTAAATAAAAATATTTCCAGGTGTACAAAAGCACCCGTGCATGGACTTCATTTTAGTACTACATATTGTGATTGAAGTTGAAAATAATCAACAAATAGATTTACAGAATAGAGAGATTATGATTGATATTGTAAATAAAATTAAGAAAATTGGACGATATTTCATACAGGAACTACCTGGTATATATGTACATGAGCAAATGAGTCTCTCTCTCTCTCTCTCTCTCTCTCTCTCTCTCTCTCTCTCGTATGTTTTAAAACTAACCCAGAAAAGTAATGTACGTAAGTTACAAGTCAATTATTTGAAAGAAAATACTCAATTCTATACGGTAAACGATACAAATAGTTTAATAGCTTATGATACAAAGGCTGCCGATTATGATTTTAATAATTGAAATAAAGTTGTCAAAGTCAAAAAGTCAAAAATTAAGAATGATAAATTTGTGATATTCAGTTGCTGCACTGAAGTTCACTGGTCTAAAAAAAAAATGGGATGGATGACCAGAGACTCCGGTCCGTCAATAAATTATTATTTTTTTTTTTTGGAAAGCTACATGTACAGTTCTGCAGTTAGATACCGGGGTATTCAAGTGATACTAAAATTTTCCCGGTGTGTACCTTTTCCGTCCCAATTGATATTTTAAAAAATATGTTATATGCATTCTGAAATTTACAGTTCTGGACATACGATATAGGTTTATTGTTATCTACATGTATAGCCCGCTACCGATATTTAATCCCACAACAAAATTATGATGTTAGCATACTATACTTAAAAAAGATAATTTACGGGTTTTGAATTAATTATAAAAACAAAATTCATTGCTTTTTTTCTTGAGGTATTTTAGTGAAACTTTACTATCAACCCTGTAATATAAATAGGCATAGTGCAACACAGAAGTCGCTTATGAAGTTCAGACCTTGGCCACATGACGGAGTTACCTATCAATGTTTAATCCATTTCATTGTTTACTTTTCAAAATAACGAATCATTTTTAAAGTAAGACTGGTCACCCTTATGATTCGGAAGATTCTCTTTAAAAGTTTGAAGTTGGTATAATCACGATAAAAACCTGTGATGAAAAAAAAATGACTGGAAACATTTGTGTTGAAAACGGATTAATTTACTGTTTCAAAACGCAGAGAAAGCGCAAAGCTTGTGTGTTTAATGGTTATATTAAAGTAAACGCAGATGGGAAATAAATTGTTGGTAACGTTAAAACAATCGAAATATGGAGATAATGAATATTTAAAATTTAAGACTGATTAGATGCTTAGCGTTTTGTACTTAAATCAAATCTAAGATATTAAGATAGTTTATTTGAAAGATTCGATTTACTTAAAGAAAATAATATTTTCCCGTAAGTCGTTGTGTTTGTAAATTAGATTTAGAACAACAATGTTTGATGACTGCGCACTGGTTTACATGCACACGATGGACTGCTTTGACCACAAGCGATCGAAGGAATGGTTAATGGTTGCGTAATTGTAAACAAACACAAAACCTGGCTAGACGTTCTGGATTAAGGCTACATGTATCATGATCAAATTTAACATGTTTAAAACAAAGATAAACCAACATAATCTCAAATATTCGATATTAATAATTGTTCATTAATTGTCGTGTTTACAAAATAGACTTCATACGCCGATTTTTATTTTGTTTACGACTGTGGGTCAATGCTTCACACGCGGTGGATCGCTTTAGATCTTCTCGGCCGCGCGTGATCGAGGGATGGGTTACGTAACGGTAAACAGAATAGAATCTGGGGTTCAGATGAATGTAAGAATCACGCAGTTAATGATTGTGAATTATTTGACTCTTAAAATTTTTTTGGCGTTTATACTGTTTGCTTTCATATTTGAACAAAGAAAAGATACTTGTACTTTTTCTGTTTCTCTCTTGGAAGGTTCTTTACTTTAAAACACAATAAAGAGAGAAAGTTGTCACCAAATAATCTGAACAGGAACCAAAGAGCACGTTTAAAGCCTAATTTAAAAAAATTAGGATACAGCGTTGAAAGATATATTATTTATGGCAAGTTTATTTCAGTTATACGCATAAAGAGTTCTTCTTCACTAGCCAAATGAAAACGGGTCCTTGTTTACGGGTCTAGCTTTTTTTCCCTACCATACACAAGACTCGAACAAAATAATGTTTTCATGAGACAAAGAAGGTATAAAGGAACAATTTTTTATCGACAGCCATATCGAAATATTTTCTCGTTTTTGAGTTATAAAGCAAAAACTTTCAAGGGCCCTAGATCCCTAATTTAAGGGGCCAGCTCCTTTTTAGTGGTGTCAAATAAAAGGTAATTAAATTGTACACAACTTTTATTCTACATGTCTTAATAAAATATTTCTTATTTAAAAGATACAGTCCCTGAAACGTTCTACTTTCCCATTTTTCCGTTCGCTCACCGTTCGTTCACCGTTCGTTCAGCGTGCGTTCACCGTTCATTCACCGTGCGTTCACCGTTCCCTCTCCGTTCACAGTTTTGCGTTCACCGTTCACAAAGCGTTCAGCGTTCGCTCTTCGTTCCGTTCACTTTGCGTTCACCTTGCGTTCAGCGTTCACCTATCGTTCAGTTTTGATTGTCATTCGGAACTCCGAAGTGAAAGGACTTATCTTTTTGTAGGTAAGGAGTTACAGTTTTTTTTAATTTAATAACTAACATATCGTGTTTGAAGAATCATTATTTCATGGGGAAAAATATCTACGATATATATATTTATTATTCTAACTTAGCTGTTAGGTTATTTATTAAATTACTCTGGAAAATAAATGTTGTTATAAGCACATTCTGTACCTATGTAGACCGATGCTGAAATATTAAATTTAACCAAGGGCAATGTGCAAATACTTCAAGCACTGCAACAATTTGTTGTTCTGTTAAATTAAATGTTTGTGATATAATTATCCAAGTAAAATAAGAAAAATTACGAAAATATTTATTTCTAACACGTTTTTTTTTCAATTAATATAAAAATATGATAGAACTAGTTCTGAGAGTTATACATAGTACTGCGGATATCCTGTTAATTTATTATCTTTGGAGCGAATGAAATTGATAGTGTGGTTAAAGGAAATATTTATTTAAAATGTAATGCACTACAGAATTTTCTCTACTATAATATGTTAAGTTTATAGTTATAGAGAAAAAAATTCTTTCTTCAGCGTAACTTTATATGTTTGCCATTCGATATGATTAATACCCCCCCTTTCCCCCTAAATCGGTTACCTTAGACAGTACTGTATTTCCAGAATATTTTAATTAACATTTTAAAAAAAAGTTAAGGTCTTTTTTAGAACAAAAATTTTAGTCTCAAAACAAACATGCATCTAAAAAAGTCACAAAACTATAGTAGTTCAAAATGTACACGTGTCGGCGGTGGTATTTGAAATTGGCAGAGAGTATGTTTCAAATTCAAGTGTTAATGCCAATGTATTTTATTCATTTATTATTTAAATGTTGGAATCAAATCTAGAAATGATAAAAATAAATGTTATAACTTGTTGGAAATACTCGTTATGTTTTTGTTGTCAAATGGAGGTTGAAGATGAGTACCATTTTATATTAAAATGCTCACTTTATCATGAGTACAGGAAATTGTATATTAAAAAGTATTATTGGTATAGACCTAGTATGTATAAACTTTTACAATTATTATCAACTGAAAATGTGAGTGAACTAAGTAATATAGGGAAATTCCTCCAAAAAGCAGAAGCACTTAGAGATTTACATCTGTAAACTAAGGATTTTTTTTTTAATGTTTGGTTGGAAATATTGTATACAAACAATCGTATGTTAAAACAAGTATATGTAGATATTTTATGAATGTATATTTCTTCCGTGCTATACATCCTGTATTTGTAATGTTGTAATCTGATAAGCCATATGGCTTAAGGAATAAATAAACAAACAAACTCGCACTTCGCCTTCGATGTGACGAAACTTTCACACCTGCACTGTGTGTCGAATGATTTTGATTGACAGGACAAGCACGTGGACTTGAAGCAGGAGAATAAAAACGAGTATGACTGTCAAACAAATGGATATGATTTGTTGATTTAAAAAAAGTTACTTTCACTGTCTGATACATTAGAAAAAAAAAATTCAGAGTTTTTGTTTGATATAGGTACAAACATTTAGTGAAGCCTGAAAGGAGGGGAGGGGGGGCTAAAACGGAATCTCTCTCTTGCTCTCTCTCTCTCATTTGTCTGTTTAATAAACACTATAACAGCATATTACTTAAATATCAAGTTCTGAAAATTTAATTTATAACAAATAATATGAATATGCATCTTTGTATTATCTTGTCCGAGTTTAATCACCGTCATCTACAGATACATGTAGAAGTCTGCTCAATAAATCATCATGAAAAATAGAAATGACACAATATATTATTGTATAAAACATTTAAAATACGAGCGTATAAATGCAAAACGTCCACTGACCTTTGTAATTAATTTTTTTTTCATTGATTTACACGAAATCGCCTTGACAAGGAGATATATGAATGGATGTTACAACCGCTTTAATTCATTCTGTAAGTCAGAAGTTTTCTCTGATTTGTTATCAAATAAGAATAAACATTTTTATTTTCCAACTAAAAAAAAAAATATTTTTTCTACTTCAGCGTTGGGCAACAATTACAATGTTTTAATGCGATAAAAATCGTGTGATTAAAAACTTAATGTGCATTCATGTCTTTCTTAGGACAATTCTGGAGAATTTATTTTATTGACTTATTCATTCATTCCTTTATTGGTTCACTTATTTATTATTTATTTATTTATTTATTTATTTATTTATTTATTTATTTTTGGCACCTAACATTATAATACAATAAAATAGTTTCAATGCAAGGAAAAGATCAGAGGCATTCCGAATATATCGTTCATCTTGCGTTCACCGTTCGTTCAGCGTTCACTTTGCGTTCGCGTTTGCGCTCCGTTCGCGTTCTGCGTTCGCTCACCGTTCACCGTTCACCGTTCACACATCGTTCACCAAGTTGCGTTCAGCGTTCACACATCGTTCACTCACCGTTCGCTCTGCGTTCGTTCAGCGTTCGTTCAGCGTTCGTTCACCGTTCGTTCACCGTTCGTTCAGCGTTCGCTCACCGTTCAAGTGGGAAAGTAGAACGTTTCAGGGACTGTACAAAGGAAAACATGTGTCAATGTTTGCTCTTTCATGCATCCTAATTTTTGACCCCTATCTAGCGGCAGTTTGAACGCAGAAATCAAAAAACAAAAACCAATGAAAACCAATGTTCACAACTTCATTGCTTCTGTTTCTTATATTCAGTAGTATTTATGTTCCAACTTTCGTAGTCTCGGAATATTTGTCTGGAAATTAAAGACCCTAAATTTTCACTTAAAGGGAAATTACTCGAAAGCGAAAGTGAATTTTGGAAAAATATTATATTATTCTGATAGAGTTTTGTAACGTCTATAAACTCTGAAATTTTTATTAAAATCCCTTGAGAAATAAGCAAGATATGAGGCATCAAAGTTAACAAGTAGGAAAAAGAAGATAAAAATTTGGGCAGTAGCGGACGTTGATGTTTGGTATTTCGGGTAAAAATGAACTTCCAAGTACAAATCTACATATGTTGCTCTATCATCACTGAAAATCTCACGTTCCTGTGTTAAGTGCTTTTCTTGAAAATGCCCGGACAAACTAACCCTCTAAAATCACCAAATCTCGAAAATCTCCGGACCGGAAGTGACGTCATCAAAATAAAAAAATATATATCTAGATTTTTTAAATTCTCTATCAGACCTGAAAGTTTAATGAAAATCGGGCGAGCCGTTTCCGAGAACTCGCGTGCACAAAATCGGTAGGAAAAAAAAAACAATAATAAAAATAGTGGAAAAGAAACCTAAGAATAACAGTAAGGTCTTCCTCTGAAGTCGGAAGACCTTAATAATAGGGAAAAAGAAACCGAACGAAAACAATAAGTTCTTCCGTTGGAGACGGAAGACCTTAATAATAATAACTAGATGAGATCTCGTTGCGAACAACGAGTAGGTCTTCCGTCCGATTTTTCGATTAGATGAGATATGATTTTGACTATGATCTTTGTTAAAAGATAATAATATATAGACTTCCCTAATTAGATTTCATGCTTTTGATTGATATCACATTATCAAAGAGCTATAGATGACATGCTTTTGGCCCTTCTGAGCCCCTTGTTTGAGGGGTCAGCCCCTTTTTCTTGATATCAAATGAAAGGTCTTATGATTTTGAAAACGTTTCGTTCAACAACTATTCAGAGATTTCTTTTCGTTGTGGAGATATGCTGAATGGAAATATTTAGGGGCTACCCCTCCAAGTCCTTAATGGGGCCGTTTGACAAAAACTGAAAGGGTGCATATTGTTTAGAACATTATTCTGACCACCTTTTGTTCAGTAATGCTTATCAAAATATCCCCCCTTTTCGGGATATAAAGCGTCAAAAATTTAGCATTCTCTCCCCTTGTGACCCCTTATTACGTAACATATGATCAGAATCTTATCATATAATGTAGAAAATTAAGATAAGCATCTTTGCTTCAGTAATGTATTACAAAGTATTGATCGTTGAAGTTAAAGATGAAAGACTTTTAGCCCCTCTCAGCCCCTAATTTGAGGGGTCATCCCCTTTTTCTTGATATCAAATGAAAGGTCTTGTGATTTTGAAGACTTTTTGTTCATCAACTTTTTAGATATTTCTTTTCGTGGAAGAGATATACTGAATGGAAATATTTAGGGGCTACCCCTCCAAGTCCTTAATGGGGCCGTTTGACAAAAATTGAAAGGTTGCATATTGTTTAGAACATTATTCTGACCATCTTTTGTTCAGTATTGCTTATCAAAATATTCCCCCTTTTCGAGATATAAAGCGTCAAAGATTTAGCATTCTGGCCCCTTGTGACCCCTTATTACGTAACATATGATCAAAAACTTACCATATATTGTAGTAAATTGTTAAGATAAGCATCTTTGCTTCAATAATGTATCACAAATTATTGATCATGAAGGAATTAAACATGAAAGACTTTTGACCCCTCTGAGCCCCTAATTTGAGGGACCAGCCCCTTTTTCTTGATGTAAAATGAAAGGTTTTGTGATTTTGAAGACTTTTTGTTCAACAACTATTTAGAAATTTATTTTCGTTTTCGAGATATGCCGAATTGAAATATTTAGGGGCCAGCCCTTCAAGTCCTTAATGGGGCTGTTTTGCAAAATTTGAAAGGTTGCATTTTGTTTAGAACATTATTCTTAACATCTTTTGTTCACTATTGCTTATCAAAATATTCACCCTTTTCGAGATATAAAGCATCGAAGATTTAGCATTCTGGCCCCTTTTGGCCCCTTATTACATAACATATTATCAAAATTTTAAAACATATAGTTGCAAATCGTTAAGATAAGCATCTTTGCTTTAGTAATGTATTACAAAATATTGATCGTTCAACAGTTATACTTGAAAGAGTTTTGGCCCCTCTGAGTCCCTAATTTGAAGGTACAGCCCCTTTTTCTTGATGTAAAATGAAAGGTTTTGTGATTTTGAAGACTTTTTGTTCAACAACTATTTAGAAATTTATTTTCGTTTTCGAGATATGCTGAATTGAAATATTTAGGGGCCAGCCCTTCAAGTCCTTAATGGGGCTGTTTTGCAAAATTTGAAAGGTTGCATTTTGTTAGGAACATTATTCTTAACATCTTTTGTTCACTATTGCTTATCAAATTATTCCCCCTTTATGAGATATAAAGCATCGAAGATTTAGCATTCTGGCCCCTTTTGGTCCTTTATTACGTAACATATGATCAGAATCTTATCATATATTGATGTAAATCGTTAAGATAAGCATCTTTGCTTCAGTAATGTATTACAAATTATTGATCGTTAAAGAGTTAACGAAGAAAGACTTTTTGCCCCTCTGAGCCCCTAATTTGAGGGGTCAGCCCCTTTTTCTTGATATCAAATGAAAGGCCTTGTGATTTTGAAGACTTTTTGTTCAACAATTATTAAGAGATTTCTTTTCGTTTTGGAGATATGCTGAATGGAAATATTTAGGGGCCACCCCTCCAAGTCCTTAATGGGGCCGTTTGACAAAAATTGAAAGAGTGCATATTGTTTAGAATATTATTCTGACCATCTTTTGTTCAGAATTGCTTATCAAAATATTCTCCCTTTTCGAGATATAAAGCGTCAAAGATTTAGCATTCTGGCCCCTTGTGACCCCTTATTACGTAACATATGATCAGAATCTTATCATATATTGATGTAAATCTTTAAGATAAGCATCTTTGCTTCAGTAATGTATTACAAATTATTGATCGTTAAAAAGTTAACGATGAAAGACTTTTTGCCCCTCTGAGCCCCTAATTTGAGGGGTCAACCCCTTTTTCTTGATATCAAATGAAAGGTCGTATCATTCTGCACAACTTTTCTTCTATATGTTTTAACAAATTCTTAACATGTATGAAGATACGAAAGAAAAGGTGTAAAATTTTGTGAGATGTTTCTGAGACATTTTTTGAGCCCTACCAAGCGTCGGCGCCTTTTGTGCTAGAGAGATTTGGACGCCTGCCTGAAAATCTACAAACCTTCTCCTACCTTCACTGAAAATCGTGACTCAATATCTTAAGTCATTTCGGAGGAGTTTCCAGGACAAGCCGACCCTCTGAAAATCAGGAAATCCTAAATATCTCGAGATGGAAAGTGACGTCATCAACGAAAAAAATTTCCAATAAGGTTCAGATCAATACCTATCAGATCTGAAAGTTTCATGAAAATCGGCCAAGACGTTACCGAGAACTTGCGTGCACAAAATCGGTAAGAATAATAATAATAATAATAGGGAAAAAGAAACCGAACGAAAACAATTAGGTCTTCCGTTGGAGACGGAAGGCCTTAATAATAAAAAGAAAAGTGAAAAATCAACAATAGAATAATAGAAGGGTCTTCCGCAGAAGACGGAAGACCCTAATAATAATAAAGGTAAAAAAGAAACCTAAGAATAATAGAAGGGTCTTCCGCTGAAGACGGAAGACCCTAATAATAATAATAAAGGTAAAAAGAAACCGAAGAATAATAGAAGGATCTTCCGCTGAAGACGGAAGACCCTAAAAAGGAAAGTGAAAAATCAACAATAGAATAATAGAAGGGTCTTCCGCAGAAGACGGAAGACCCTAACTAGACGCGATCTCGTTGCGAGCAACGAGTGGGTCTTCCGTCCGATTTTCGATAAGATGAGATAAGAGTTTGACAGATTTTCGTTAAAAAATAGTTCTATAAATAAATTGTTAAGACAAACAATTTTCCTTCAGTAATTTGTAACTAAACATTGATCATTAAAAAATTATAGATTAAAAACTTTCGGCCAATCTTGGCCCCTTATATGAGTGGTCAGCCCCTTTTTTTGATATCATCTTAAAGCTCTCATGATTTTGAACACTTTTTGTTCAACAACTATTCTGAAATTCTTTTTCGTTTCTGAGATTTTTGCAAAAGATATATTTAGGGGCCGGCCCTTCAACTCCTTCAATTCCTTAATGGGGATGTTTAGCAAAAATTGAAAGGTTACATATTGTTTAGAACATTACTTTGAACATCTTTTACTCAATATTGCTTATCAAAATATTTCCCACTTTCGTTTGATTGATTGATTGTATACTGTTTTACGTCCCATTCGAGAATTTTTCACTCATATAGAGACGTCACCATATACCGGTGAAGGGCTTCAAATTTTGACCTTTACTCGGCACTCAGGGCCATTGAGCAGTGAGGGATCTTTATCGTGCCAACGCCTGCTGTGACACGGGGCCTCGGTTTTTAAGGTCTCATCCGAAAGACCCGCAACTTTCACTCCAAAGTGCCGAGCGCATGGCGAAGGAACAGTTGCTACCTATTTTTTATCGACTTAGGTCTGTTGCGGCCGAGATTCGAACTCACGACCTCCCGATCACGGAGCGAGCGCTCTACCGACTGAGCTACCGTGAACGGTCCCACTTTCGAGATATAGAGTGCCAAAGATTTGGCATTCTGGCCCTTTATGGCCCCTAATTATGTAACATATGACATAAATATTATAATATATTGTTGTAAATTGTTCTGATAAACATTTTTGCTTCAGTAATGTATACCAAAATATTGATCGTTAAAGAGTTATTGATTTAATACTTTTGGCCCCTCTCGGCCCCTAATATGGTAAGTCAGCCCTTTTTTCTTGATATCATATTAAAGATCTTGTCATTCTGCACAAATATTGTTCAAAATGTTATTACAAAATAATTATACTTTAAAAGATATTATACAAAATGTCTCAAAAATTCACTCATGATTCATGTCCTAAATTTCGACCCCTACCCAGCT
The DNA here is from genome assembly GCF_033153115.1 of Saccostrea echinata. Classification (NCBI taxonomy): domain Eukaryota; kingdom Metazoa; phylum Mollusca; class Bivalvia; order Ostreida; family Ostreidae; genus Saccostrea; species Saccostrea echinata. Next base: position 81,267 of record NW_026889759.1, read on the forward strand.
TCCATACTAGGCACTTCCAGAAAATATCTAAACCCAGGTGCAAAAAAGCATTAAGTCCTGTATCATCACTAAAAATTTCAGCGCTCTAGCACAAGCCGTTTTTGAGTTCCATCGCAGACAATGAGGTCCTCTAAATTTTGATAAAAGGGCGATAACTTCCGACCGGAAGTAAATATCCCTTAACGAAATTGCCGGAATTAACTTCAGATACGCATCTACCAAGAAAATTTAAATAAAATCGAACGAGCTATCTCCGAGAAATCGTCTGCACAAATTTTGTAAGAAGAAAAAAGAATAATAATAAAGGTAAAAAAGAAACCGAAGAATAATAGAAGGGTCTTCAGCTGAAGACAGAAGACCCTAATAATAAACGCATCTACCAAGAAAATTTGAATAAAATCGAACGAGCTATCTCAGAGAAATCGTCTGCACAAATTTTGTAAGAAGAAAAAAGAATAATAATAAAGGTAAACTAGATACTCGTTGCGAGCAACGAGAGGTCTTCCGTCCGAATAACCATCCTTAACTGTGATATTCTTTGCACGTAAAATTACATTTATATCTGCTCGTTGTAAAGACACCTAAAAATTCAACCTGGGTCTTTGAAAAGATTTTTTATTTATAAAAAAAATAAAATAAATAAAAAGAGCACAGAATTCACAAAGAGAAAAACAAAGTTCAACATCATGAAAAGATGAAAACGTAAATTTAAGCAAAAAATTCAATATAGTCAGGATTAAACCAAGATCGGCTGCCCGAAAAGAGCTAGGTTCACTTTATGCATAAAATAGCCCTGTAGATATACCAATTTATTGACTAACACTTTATGTTCCATTTTAAACAACAAGATAAAGTAGAGACTTAGTGTTTTCATTTCCTATTAAAAATTTTCTCCTTATAGCCAAGGTCTTGGAAAACAGGTCTCCTGAAATTTCAATGTTCTTGAATTTTAATGAAAATAAGTATATTTGAGTACTTTCACAGAAGAGAAATAATATGAGCACACCCTCTGATCTAAAAAAATAAAACAGGTTTTGTAATCCTCAGAAATAGTTCTATCATTTTATAGTTGCATATTTAAGATCAGAGGTTACGCTCTATATTAAATATCGAAAAATCGCTTTAAAAATTGGCTGTTTTGTAGAATTTTTCACGATAAGAGGAAAATGACGCATTACATGACGTCATAATGCATTGGCTAGCCAGAAAATTACGTCATTTTTGATAGATACGCAGTCATCAAAGGTCTAAATGATATTTAATGCATTAACTAAAACCAAGCAGTTTCAGTTTTTTTGAAATTCACAGGGCCAAAAAAGGCCCTAAGTGAACCTTGTTCTTTAATATTGAAACCACTACACTAGCGCAATGTACCAGCCATCATCGATGTTTACCTTGCACTCATTCCCTGAAGTAACAAGTGTCAGGCAGGTTAATCTTTTTTTCTTATAGTGTGGAATTATAGGATGAAAACTAGCCAGCTAAATTTTGTGCAAGTACTAGTAGATTTACATCGGATTTGTTACTTGAGTTTTAACAATAACTGATAGCAGAGAAAATAATCTGTCACCAGTGATTCATTTTGACGTGCGTCCTGCGTAAAACACGCACAAATTTTGCTCAGGACGCATGATTTCATTCAATGTGCATCCCAAAGGACGCAATAAATTTAGAAAGTCACATACACATTCCTTTGTTTTCATTTTCTCGGAAAGAAATTCCAGAACGTCGTTCTTTCTAAATTTACAAACTAGACACCCGAAATGTTCGGAATTGAAAAAAAAAAAAACACTACAAAAGTCGAAATCTCATTGGTCGACACTCATTGCATTAGCCAATGAGATTCAGTGATATATGACATTACGGCGGGGAAATTGATAGAAAGTTGATCACGATGCCGCCGAAGAAAATGATAAAATTACTCCCGAACCAGGGTAAATTAACAGGGTTTTTGAGAAAAGAGAAGAGTGGCAGTGAATCTGACATTAATAACAACAAGGAGGTTAACGATGAAAGGGACGCTGATTTAGAAGCTGAACTAAATGAAAGTGGCGACAGAGAAACAGAGAAAACTCGGAAGATTCGCAAGTTCCAGAAAAAATGGCTCACTATGTATTCCTGGCTAAGATTGGAGAATGAAGACGATAGTGATGAATTTATGTATTGCAATGCATGCACTGATCATAAAAAGGTAAATGGTATGAACAAAGTTGCTAAGAATAAAAATTTTCAGCATTCAACATTGACCAGGCATGTAAACTTGGCGGATCACAAACTTGCCATATTAGCACCATGTCTCAAAGAAAACATGGATCAATGTCAGAAAAAACACACCACAAAGTACGATGATGCTATTAAATCCTTACTCACATGTGTTAATTGGATGGTTTCAGAAAACCTACCCCTGTCTAAATTCAAATCATTGATCGATCTGTTGAATGAACTTGGTCTTGAGAACATTGCCATCTTGAAGTCATTTAGCAATATCAATTATGAATCGGAATTTTCTGCTAGTGAATTACTTGATAGTTTATCAAAGGTTGCTGACACACATTTAAATGAAAGTTTATCAGCTTCTCCAATGGTGACGGTTATGTCTGATGAAAGCACTGACATTTCAAATACAAAAAGACTAGTTATTTATGCCCAACTCATCTCTGATGACATGAAACCCTCAACACATTATGTCAACAACATGGAATGTACAGATGCAACAGGCAAAGGCATAGCTGCATCTTTACTTGATGAATTTAAACAAAGAGGAGTGCCAGCTTCGAAAATTATGAGTATGGGATCAGATGGGGCCTCAGCAATGACTGGGAAACAAAATGGTAAATCACTTTTATTCATTTAATTGTATTTGTAGTGCAGATATTATACTTTGTTTGAAATCAGATAGTAATTTTAAAATGTGATAATCAATTAATCATACACAGTAAAGCTAAACAGTAATGTTTTTTTTATTTTGAACCTCTTGATTTAGGTGCAGCAGCCATTATGCAACGTCAGAATCCACATATGGTAAATGTACATTGTGTGGCTCACCATCTAGCCTTATGTACATCACAGGCAGCTTCCAAGAATTCACATCTCCAGGCACACCAACAGACTTTGACAGATTTGTTTTACTACTTTAAGGTAAAAACAGTAACTTGTATCTCTAAATATTTAAGTTTATTTTTTTAAATAATTAGTATATATTAGTAAACTATAATTTGTAAATTTAATACCTAATCATTTATATGCTACAGGGCAGCAGTAAACGACAGTCAAAACTCAAAGAAATTCAAAACATCTTGGATGATCCTTGCCTTACAATTAAAGAAATCCACTCTGTAAGGTGGTTGTCTTACTTTATATTAGTGCCCTGTCAACTGTCCAGAGAACCCTAGACAGTCTCCTAACATATCTTGCTGAGGTGGATGGGAATAAGGATGCTAAAGCTGCTGGTTTGAGGAAAAAGGTAGTTCAACTTCAGCTGGACAAATGCATGTACATATATACATATATATATATATATATATATATATATATATATATATATATATATATATATATATATATATATATAATACACTTTTGAAAGTTCAGATTTATAGCTTTTGTCAATTTGTTTATACATAATCTGATTATCAGAAATTATAATACTTTACAAGTTTACAATGACCTAAGAAAAATCTTTAATTTTTTTTCCTTTTGATTTAATTTTATAGATTGCAAGTGAATCCTTCATTTCAATTACATACATGATGATGGATGCCATGGCACCAGTAACTATTCTGTCACAGTTCTTTCAAACAGAAAATGTGGATTTAGCTCTTGTAAAGGTAATTTTTTTTATTAACCAATAGAATGGAATTTATGAAATATACATTTATGAAAGCTTAACAATAAATGTTTGAATCCTCATAGGTGAAGATAGATTTGTGCCTCTCTGACCTTGAGAAAATTAAAAGTATGGGATCTCCTCATCTACAAGCTGTGAAGGAAGAGACTGACGTCCAAACAGGATTTTTTAAGGGGCATTCCATAAAGAAAACAAATTTGAACTTAAAGAAGCTGACAGCAGATTTTATTGATGCCCTGAAGGAAAACATCATAGCAAGGTTATTACACAAGTCAAAGCACATGATGTATTGATGTAAATTTAACTTAAGAAATTACCAATCTTTATTGTGGCTTTATCACTAACATGACAATTTATTTCTATAATTTTACTTTTTTAAATTAGGTTTCCTTCCACTGATCTTATATCTGAATTCAGCATCCTTGCTTTAAGACCTATTAGTTTTCTTAGCAATGAAGAGTTAATCAACTTTGGTGAGGAAGAGATTAACACACTGTGTAAATTTTATGGGGAACTGTTGAGTGGAGTGATGAAAAAGGCAATCATAAGAATTCAAGTGAAGCTGTTATTTCAGCAGAAAAGACCAAGGAAGAGTGGAACTTCTTAAAAAGAGTAGTTCTTGCTGAACATTATCCTCGAGATTGTTTTTGGAAGTTGTGGAATTTGATTGTCACTTATCACAAGGAACAATTCCCTAATCTGATTGTATTAGCACAACTGGCCCTTACCTCAGCCGTGCACACTGCTGGTTGTGAGAGGGGCTTTTCCATGCAAAATCAAATTCTGACCAAACTAAGGAACAGGCTTACTGTTGACACCCAGGGCAAATTAATGAGTGTCAAAATGTGCACTATGGATAGAAAGGACCTGGTTCAGAGGGCATTAGGGGTGTGGAAAAAAGATAGAAAAAGAAGGCTATATTTTTTAAAGGATGGTCCCAGTGACAGCACTAAGCTTGTCTCTTAGTTTGGTCACTTAGAATTTGATTTAAAATGTAGCTTGTTTTATATTCTTGTTCTTTATGGAATAAAATTTGGACTCATTGTTTTTGGCTTGGGACTCATAGTTATGATTAAGAGGGGTCCCCGGGACCCATGGTGACCATTTTTAAAATGAATCACTGTGTCACTGAAAAAAACTAAAAAAAACTATTGTGTTTACTTCCTTTATTCTTTATGCATTCAACTTTCTATTCTATGCAATTCCAAATTCAGACATGTCCGTGTAATCTTTTTCTGTACTTCTACACTACTGCTTCAGACCATTTGTGAAAGGCGGGTCAAGATAATTATTTCGCGCCAAATGTCACGAGTAAATCTTCGCGCCTTTTCTTTGGAATGTGTCTTCAATTGAATAAGTGTACGTGATAGCTTCAATGAAATTTTTAAAAAGATATGTTGCTATAGCCTGATTTTCTAGCCTAAGAATGTATATTTATCACACTGTACATATAACATACCGTATACGGACAAGTAACATAAATGCAGCGCTAAGTTTTCTTACACATTTTATATTCCTCTTTACCCCCAAAGTGGATTATTCCAATTAGAAACACATTAACGAAAAGACTGGAATGTTTCGCAACAAAACACGTCTCGCCATATGACGCTCAAGGAATCTGATACCTATTATGTTCAGTAACTTGCATCTAAAAAGGAATATTGCCCTACTAAAATCAAAGAAAAATATCATTGAAATTTATTTTTCTCTCATTTGAAATTGCTATATGTTATTCGATCAACATGAGAAAGTAACAAATTCTACTTTCAAAATACAATTCGGCAACTCTCCAATTTATGATACAATTGCATAGGTATCTAGCTACATATACATTTGTACCAACATGTTTTCCTCATTTTGTCATATCACAATTGCATCTATGCACATTAATTAGTGCAAAATTCAACTGCAAACTCTTTATGAGGGAGTAAAAAGACACGCTGATATTGTGCCGTCAAACACCGCTGCTCTGACGTCGAACGACATAGCGCCCCCCCCCCCCCCCCCTTAAAGATAAAATCTTATATTTGAGCCCCAAAAAGTGAGAAAAAATTCGGACATTCTTTGGATTGAATCCGGATCACCCACATGAAAATTCAACATGCTAACCATTACGCTATCAAACATCATTGCTTAAACTTGAAAAATGATAAATATTTAGAGTATGGGTTAATCAATTTTCAAACAAACTACATATTTAGCATTCTTGTAAGACTCTTCATTTAGCCTTTCAACATCATAAAAAAATAATGAAAAACAAAAAAGTTCAAAAAATTACCCTTTTTAAATCACTTCGTGTGATGACAGGAAGTGACGACGACACACGAAATGTTTCCATCACACATCTACGCACCAAATTCTATCTTACCTGAAAGTTTCAGACTCCTACCTTTAACAGTTTCTGAAAACATTCACGGACTAGATTTTTAGTGGAAAAAGTGAAAAATCGTAATAATTCCCGACCGGAAGTAACTTTTTCCGAACTTTTTCAATATTTCAAAATGGCATGAGATAACACATCATTCCTGAAAATTTGGCTGAAAATGAATGAGTAGTTTTTGAGATATCGCGATTTGAAAAGGTCAAAAAAATAAAAATGAAAAATAATAATAACTAGATGCGATCTTGTTGCGAGCAACGAGTGGGTCTTCCGTCCGATTTTTGATTAGATGAGATATGAATTTAAATGAGATTTTCGTTCATGAATATATAGATAGTCAAAACATACAATTTTGTACAATTTCTTCAGCTATGTTTCACAAAATTTTGATCATTAAAAAGTTATAAATAAAAGGTTTTCGGCCCCTCTTATGGCCCCCCAATAACGTAATATTTGATAAAAAAAAAATTAAGATATATATAGTTGCAGATCGTGAACAAGAACATTTTTGTTAAAGAGTTACAGGTGGAAGACTTTTGGACCCACTGAGTCCCTAATTTGAGGAGTCAGTCCCTTTTTCTTGATATCACATGACAGGTTTTGTAATTCTGAAGACTTTTTGTTCAACAAGTATTCAGAAGTTTCGTTTCGTTTTCGAGATATGTGGACTTGAAATATTTAGGGGCCGTCCCTTTAAGTCCTTAAAGGGGCTTATTAAGAAAAATCAAAAGGTTGCACATTGTTGGGAACAACATTCTAAGCAACTTTTGTTCAATATTGCTTTTCAAAATGTTTCCCCTTTTCGAGATATAAAGCGTCAAAGATTAAGCATTCTGGCCCCTTATGGCCCCTAATTACGTAATACTTGATGAAAATTTTAAGATATATAGTTGCAGATTGTGAAGATGAAAAGTTTTGCTTCAATAATTAATATCAAAATATTTAACGTTAAGGAGTTATAGATGAAAGACTTTTGCCCCCCTGAGCCCCTAATTTGAGGGGTCAGCTCTTTTTTCTTGATATCACATGAAAGGTCTGTAATTCTGAAGACTTTTTGTTCAACAAGTATTCAGAAGTTTCGTTTCGTTTTCGAGATATGTGGACTTGAAATATTTAGGGGCCGTCCCTTTAAGTCCTTATAGGGACTGTTTAGGAAAAATTCAAAGGATGCACATTGTTCAGATCATCATTCTAAACAAGTTTGTTCAATATTGCTTTTCAAAATGTTTCTCCTTTTCGAGATATAAAGCTTCAAAGATTAAGCATTCTGGCCCCTTGTGGCCCCTAATTACGTAATACTTGATGAAAATTTTAAGATATATAGTTGCAGATTGTGAAGATGAAAAGTTTTGCTTCAATAATTAATATCAAAATATTTAACGTTAAGGAGTTATAGATGAAAGACTTTTGCCCCCCTGAGCCCCTAATTTGAGGGGTCAGCTCTTTTTTCTTGATATCACATGAAAGGTCTGTAATTCTGAAGACTTTTTGTTCAACAAGTATTCAGAAGTTTTGTTTCATTTTCGAGATATGTGGACTTGAAATATTTAGGGGCCGTCCCTTTAAGTCCTTATAGGGACTGTTTAGGAAAAATTCAAAGGATGCACATTGTTCAGATCATCATTCTAAACAAGTTTTGTTCAATATTGCTTTTCAAAATGTTTCTCCTTTTCGAGATATAAAGCTTCAAAGATTTAGCATTCTGGCCCCTTGTGGCCCCTAATTATGTGCCATACGACGTAAAAATTATAATATATAGTTGTAAATTGTTAAGATGAATAATTTTGCTTCAGTAATGTATACCAAAATATTGCTTGTTTAAGAGTTATCGATTAAAGACTTTTGGCCCCTATCGGCCCATAATGTGATGAGTCAGCGCTTTTTTCTTGATATCATGTTACAGATCTTGTCATTCTGCACAAATTTTGTTCACTATGTTTTAACAAAATAATTATACTTTAAAAGATATGACACAAAATGTCTCAAAAATTCACTCATGATTCGTGTCCTAAATTTCGACCCCTACCGAGCCTCCATACTAGGCACTTCCGGAAAATATCCAAACCCAGGTGCATAATGGCAACATGTCCTCTATCATCACTGAAAATTTCAGCGCTCTAGCTTAAGCCGTTTCTGAGTTCCATCGCAGACAAGGAGGTCCTCTGAATTTTGATAAAAGGGCGATAACTTCCGACCGGAAGTAAATATCACTTAACGGAATTGCTGGAATTAACTTCAGATGTCAACGCATCTACCATGAAAATTTGAATAAAATCGAACGAGCCATCTCCGAGAAATCGTCTGCACAAATTTTGTAAGAAGAAAAAAGAATAAAAATAATAATAACTAGATGCGATCTCGTTGCGAGCAACGAGTGGGTCTTCCGTCCGATTTTTGATAAGATGAGATAAGAATTTGACTGAGATTTTCGTTCAAATATAATGATATAAATAAATTGTTAAGACGAACAATTTTGCTTTAGTAATGTTTAACAAAATATTGATCATTAAAGGGTTATAGATTAAAGACTTTCGGCCCTTCTTGGCCCCTAATGTGAGAGGTCAGCCTCTTTTTCTTGATATCATCTTAAAGCTCTCATGATTTTGAACACTCTTTGTTCAAGAACTATTCAGAAATTCTTCTTTGTTTTCGGGATATATGCAAAAGAAATATTAAGGGCCGGCCCTTTAAGTCCTAAATGGGGACGTCTAGCAAAAAATGAAAGAGTGCATATTGTTCAGAATATTATTTTGAACGTCTTTTCTTCAATATTGTTTATCAAAATATTCTTCCTTTTCGAGATACATACAAAGATTATGCAATCTGGCCCCTAAAGACCTCTTATTGCGTAACATATGATATCAACATCCATGTTATTTAAACAAAGAGTGTGAAAATGAATTATTTCGGTTCAGTAATATATTACAAAATATTGATCATTAAAAGAGTTATTGATTGTATACTTTCGGCCCCTCTCAGCACCTAATTTAAGGGGTCAGACCCTTTTCCTTGATACCACCTTAAACCTCTCATGATTTTGAACACTTTTTGTTTAACAATTATTCAAACATTCTTTTTCGTTTCCGAGAAGTACGCGAAGGATATATTTAGGGGCCAGCCCTTCAACTCCTTAATGGGGATGTTTAGCAAAAATCAAAAGGTTGCATATTGTTTAGAACATTATTTTGAATAACTTTTGTTCAATATTGCTTATCAAATTATTTCACACTTTTGAGATATAAAGCGTCAAAGATTTAGCATTCTGGCCCCTCTTGGCCCCTAATTATGTAACATATGATGTGAATATCATAATATATAGTTGAAAATTGTTGGGATAAACATTTTTGCTTCAGTAATGCATTACAAAATATTGATCGTTAAAGAGTTATTGTTCAAAGACTTTCGGCCCCTCTCAGTCCCTATTTTGAGGGGCCAGCCCCTTTTCCTTCATATCACTTTAAAGCTCTCATGATTTTGAACACTTTTTGTTCAACAACTAGTCAGAAATTTTTTTTCGTTTCTGAGATATTTGCAAAAGAAGTATTTAGGGGCCAGCCCTTCAACTCCTTAAAGGGGACGTTTAGCAAAAAAATGAAAGGTTGCATATTGTTTAGAACATTATTTTGAACATCTTTTGTTCAATATTGCTTATCAAAATATTTCCCACTTTTGAGATATAAAGCGTCAAAGATTGAGCATTCTGGCCCCTTATAGCCCCTAATTATATAACATATGATGTGAATATCATAATATATAGTTGTAAATTGTTGAGATAAACATTTTTGCTTCAGTAATGCATTACAAAATATTGATCGTTAAAGAATTATTGTTCAAAGACTTTCGGCCCCTATCAGCCCCTATTTTGAGGGGCCAGCCCCTTTTTCTTCACATCACTTTAAAGCTCTCATGATTTTGAACACTTTTTGTTCAACAACTATTCAGAAATTCTTTTTCGTTTCTGATATACTTGCAAAAGAAGTATTTAGGGGCCAGCCCTTCAACTCCTTAAGGGGGACGTTAAGCAAAAAATGAAAGGTTGCATATTGTTAAGAACATTATTTTGAACATCTTTTGTTCAATATTGCTTATCAAATTATTTCCCACTTTTGAGATATAAAGCGTCAAAGATTTAGCATTCTGGCCCCTCTTGGCCCCTAATTATGTAACATATGATGTGAATATTATAATATATAGTTGAAAATTGTTGGGATAAACATTTTTGCTTCAGTAATGCATTACAAAATATTGATCGTTAAAGAGTTATTGTTCAAAGACTTTCGGCCCCTCTCAGTCCCTATTTTGAGGGGCCAGCCCCTTTTCCTTCATATCACTTTAAAGCTCTCATGATTTTGAACACTTTTTGTTCAACAACTAGTCAGAAATTTTTTTTTCGTTTCTGAGATATTTGCAAAAGAAGTATTTAGGGGCCAGCCCTTCAACTCCTTAAAGGGGACGTTTAGCAAAAAAATGAAAGGTTGCATATTGTTTAGAACATTATTTTGAACATCTTTTGTTCAATATTGCTTATCAAAATATTTCCCACTTTTGAGATATAAAGCGTCAAAGATTGAGCATTCTGGCCCCTTATAGCCCCTAATTATATAACATATGATGTGAATATCATAATATATAGTTGTAAATTGTTGAGATAAACATTTTTGCTTCAGTAATGCATTACAAAATATTGATCGTTAAAGAGTTATTGTTCAAAGACTTTCGGCCCCTATCAGCCCCTATTTTGAGGGGCCAGCCCCTTTTTCTTCACATCACTTTAAAGCTCTCATGATTTTGAACACTTTTTGTTCAACAACTATTCAGAAATTCTTTTTCGTTTCTGATATACTTGCAAAAGAAGTATTTAGGGGCCAGCCCTTCAACTCCTTAAGGGGGACGTTAAGCAAAAAATGAAAGGTTGCATATTGTTAAGAACATTATTTTGAACATCTTTTGTTCAATATTGCTTATCAAATTATTTCCCACTTTTGAGATATAAAGCGTCAAAGATTTAGCATTCTGGCCCCTTATGGCCCCTAATTATGTAACATATGATAAGAATATCATAATATATAGTTGTAAATTGTTGAGATAAACATTTTTGCTTCAGCAATGTATACCAAAATATTGATCGTTAAAGAGTTATTGAGTTAATACTTTTGGCCCCTCTCGGCCCCTAATATGATAAGTCAGCCCTTTTTTCCTGATATCATATTAAAGATCTTGTCATTCTGCACAAATTATGTTCAGTATATTTTAACAAAATAATTATACTTTAAAAGATATGATACAAAATGTCTCAAAAATTCACTCATGATTCGTGTCCTAAATTTTGACCCCTACCGAGCTTCCATACTAGGCACTTCCGGAAAATATCCAAACCCAGGTGCAAAATGGCAACATGTCCTCTATCATCACTGAAAATTTCAGCACTCTAGCTTAAGCCGTTTTTGAGTTCCATCGCAGACAAGGAGGCCCTCTAAATTTTCATAAAAGGGAGATAACTTCCGACCGGAAGTAAATATCCCTTAACGGAATTGCCGGAATTAACTTCAGATGTAAACGCATCTACCATGAAAATTTGAATGAAATTGATCCAGCCATCTCCGAGAAATCGTCTGCACAAAATTTGTAAGAAGAAAAAAGAATAAAAATAATAATAATAAAGGTGAAAAAGAAACCGAAGAATAATAGAAGGGTCTTCCGCTGAAGACGGAAGACCCTAATAACTAGATGCGATCTCGTTGCGAGCAACGAGTGGGTCTTCCGTCCGATTTTTGATTAGATGAGATATGAATTTAAATGAGATTTTCGTTCATGAATATATAGATAGTCAAAACATTCAATTTTGTACAATTTCTTCAGCTATGTTTCACAAAATTTTGATCATTAAAAAGTTATAAATAAAAGGTTTTCGGCCCCTCTTATGGCCCCCCCAATAACGTAATATTTGATAAAAAAAAATTTAAGATATATATAGTTGCAGATCGTGAACAAGAACATTTTTGTTAAAGAGTTACAGGTGGAAGACTTTTGGCCCGACTGAGTCCCTAATTTGAGGAGTCAGTCCCTTTTTCTTGATATCACATGACAGGTTTTGTAATTCTGAAGACTTTTTGTTCAACAAGTATTCAGAAGTTTCGTTTCGATATGTAGACTTGAAATATTTAGGGGCCGTCCCTTTAAGTCCTTAAAGGGGCTTATTAGGAAAAATTAAAAGGTTGCACATTGTTGGGAACAACATTCTAAGCAACTTTTGTTCAATATTGCTTTTCAAAATGTTTCCCCTTTTCGAGATATAAAGCGTCAAAGATTAAGCATTCTGGCCCCTTATGGCCCCTAATTACGTAATATTTGAAGAAAATTTTAAGATATATAGTTGCAGATTGTGAAGATGAAAAGTTTTGCTTCAATAATTAATATCAAAATATTTAATGTTAAGGAGTTATAGATGAAAGACTTTTGGCCCCCCTGAGCCCCTAATTTGAGGGGTCAGCCCCTTTTTCTTGATATCACATGAAAGGTCTTGTAATTCTGAAGACTTTTTGTTCAACAAGTATTCAGAAGTTTCGTTTCGTTTTCAAGATATGTGGACTTGAAATATTTAGGGGCCGTCCCTTTAAGTCCTTATAGGGACTGTTTAGGAAAAATTCAAAGGATGCACATTGTTGAAAACATCATTCTAAACAACTTTTGTTCAATATTGCTTTTCAAAATGTTTCCCCTTTTCGAGATATAAAGCATCAAAGATTAAGCATTCTGGCCCCTTATGGCCCCTAATTACGTAATATTTGATGAAAATTTTAAGATATATAGTTGCAGATTGTGAAGATGAAAACTTTTGCTTCAATAATTAATATCAAAATATTTAACGTTAAGGAGTTATAGATGAAAGACTTTTGGCCCCCCTGAGCCCCTAATTTGAGGGGTCAGCCCCTTTTTCTTGATATCACATGAAAGGTCTTGTAATTCTAAAGACTTTTTGTTCAACAAGTATTCAGAAGTTTTGTTTCGTTTTCGAGATATGTGGACTTGAAATATTTAGGAGCCGTCCCTTTAAGTCCTTATAGGGGCCGTTTAGGAAAAATTAAAAGGATGCACATTGTTGAGACCATCATTCTAAACAAGTTTTGTTCAATATTGCTTTTCAAAATGTTTCTCCTTTTCGAGATATAAAGCGTCAAAGATTAAGCATTCTGGCCCCTTATGGCCCCTAATTATGTGCCATACGACGTAAAAATCATAATATTGAAATTGTAAATTGTTAAGATGAATAATTTTGCTTCAGTAATGTATACCAAAATATTGCTTGTTTAAGAGATATCGATTAAAGACTTTTGGCCCCTATCGGCCCATAATGTGATGAGTCAGCACTTTTTTCTTGATATCATGTTAAAGATCTTGTCATTCTGCACAAATTTTGTTCACTATGTTTTAACAAAATAATTATACTTTAAAAGATATGACACAAAATGTCTCAAAAATTCACTCATGATTTGCGTCCTAAATTTTGACCCCTACCGAGCCTCCATACTAGGCACTTCCGGAAAATATCTAAACCCAGGTGCATAATGGCAACATGTCCTCTATCATCACTGAAAATTTCAGCGCTCTAGCTTAAGCCGTTTTTGAGTTCCATCGCAGACAAGGAGGTCCTCTAAATTTTGATAAAAGGGCGATAACTTCCGACCGGAAGTAAATATCACTTAACGGAATTGCCGGAATTAACTTCAGATATCAACGCATCTACCACGGAAATTTGAATAAAATCGAACGAGCCATCTCCGAGAAATCGTCTGCACAAATTTTGTAAGAAGAAAAAAGAATAAAAATAATAATAACTAGATGCGATCTCGTTGCGAGCAACGAGTGGGTCTTCCGTCCGATTTTTGATAAGATGAGATACGAATTTGACTAAGATTTTCGTTCATAAATATGTAAATAGTGAAAACGTACTATTTTCTTCAGTTATGTTTAACAAAATTTTGATCATTATGGCACCTAAAAACACAATGTTTGATGAAGATTTTAAAATATTTATAGTAGCAGATCTTGAAGATGAACATTACTGTAAAAGGGTTATAGATGAAAGACTTTTGGCCCCTCTGAGCCCCTAATTTGAGGGGTCAGCCCCTTTTTCTTGATATCACATGAAAGGTCTTGTAATTCTTAAGACTTTTTGTTCAACAACTATTCAGAAGTTTCGTTTTGTTTTCGAGATATGTAGACTTGAAATATTTAGGGGCCGTCCCTTTAAGTCCTTAAAGGGGCTGTTTAGGAAAAATTCAAAGGATGCACATTGTTGAGAACATCATTCTAAACAACTTTTGTTCAATATTGCTTTTCAAAATGTTTCCCCTTTTCGAGATATAAAGCTTCAAAGATTAAGCATTCTGGCCCTTATGGTCCCTAATTACGTAATATTTGAAGAAAACTTTCAGATATATAGTTGCAGATTGTGAAGAGGAACATTTTTGCTTTAATAATTAATATCAAAATATTTAACGTTAAGGAGTTAAAGATGAAAGACTTTTGGCCCCTTTGAGCCTCTAATTTGAGGGGTCAGCCCCTTTTTCTTGATATCACATGAAAGGTCTTGTAATCCTGAAGACTTTTTGTACAACAGCTATTCAGAAGTTTCGTTTCGTTTTCAAGATAGGTAGACTTGAAATATTTAGGGGCCGTCCCTTTAAGTCCTTACAGGGGCTGTTTAGGAAAAATTCAAAGGATGCATATTGTTGAGAACATCATTCTAAACAACTTTTGTTCAATATTGCTTTTCAATATTCCCTTCTTTCTAGATATAAAGCGTCAAAGATTAAGCATTCTGGCCCCTTGTGGCCCCTAATTATGTGCCATACGACGTAAAAATCATAATATGTAGTTGTAAATTATTAAGATAAATATTTTTGCTTCAGTAATGTATACCAAAATATTGCTTGTTTAAGAGTTATCGATTTTAGACTTTTGGCCCCTATTGGCCCCTAATGTGATGAGTCAGCGCTTTTTTCTTGATATCATGTTACAGATCTTGTCATTCTCCACAAATTTTGTTCAATATGTTTTAACAAAATAATTATACTTCAAAAGATATGTCACAAAATGTCTCAAAAATTCACTCATGATTCGTGTCTTAAATTTCGACCCCTACCGAGCTTCCATAATAGGCACTTCCGGAAAATGTCTAAACCCAGGTGCAAAATGGCAACATGTCCTCTATCATCACTGAAAATTTCAGCGCTCTAGCTTAAGCCGTTTTTGAGTTCCATCGCAGACAAGGAGGTCCTCTAAATTTTGATAAAAGGGCGATAACTCCGAACCGGAAGTGAATTTCTAAAAATTGTTTAGCCGGAATTAACTTCAGATAACCTAGCAACAATCCTGAAAATCTGAAACAAATCCATCGATCCATCTCCGAGAAATCGTCTGCACAAAATTTGTGCAGAAAAAAAGAATAATAATAACTAGATGAGATCTCGTTGCGAGCAACGAGTGGGTCTTCCGTCCGATTTTTGATAAGATGAGATATGAATTTGACTGAGATTTTCGTTCATAAATAAATAAAAAGTGAAAACGTACAATTTGCTTCAGTTATGTTTAACAAAATTTTGATCATTATGGCACCAAAAAACGCAATATTTGAAGAAGATTTTAAAATATTTATAGTAGCAGATCGTGAAGATGAACATTACTGTAAAAGGGTTATAGATGAAAAACTTTTAACCCCTTTGAGCCCCTAATTCGAGGGGTCTTGATATCACATGAAAGGTTTTGTAATTCTGAAGACTTTTCGTTCAACAACTATTCAGTTTTCGAGATATGCAGACTTGAAATATTTAGGGGCCGTCCCTTTAAGTCCTTATAGGGGCTGTTTAGGAAAAATTCAGAGGATGCACATTGTTCAGATCATCATTCTAAACAACTTTTGTTCAATATTGCTTTTCAAAATGTTTCCCCTTTTCGAGATATAAAGCTTCAAAGATTAAGCATTCTGGCCCCTTATGGCCCCTAATTACGTAATATTTGAAGAAAATTTTAAAATATATAGTTGCAGATTGTGAAGATGAACATTTTTGCTTCAATATTTAATATCAAAATATTTAACGTTAAGGAGTTATAGATGAAAGACTTTTGGCCCCTCTGAGCCCCTAATTTGAGGGGTTAGCCCCTTTTTCTTGATATCACTTGAAAGGTCTTGTAATTCTGAAGACTTTTTGTTCAACAACTATTCAGAAGTTTCGTTTCGTTTTCGAGATATGTAGACTTGAAATATTTAGGGGCCATCCCTTTAAGTCCTTATAGGGGCTGTTTAGGAAAAATTCAAAGGATGCACATTGTTCAGATCATCATTCTAAACAACTTTTGTTCAATATTGCTTTTCAAAATATTTCCCCTTTTCGAGATATAAAGCGTCAAAGATTAAGCATTCTGGCCCCTTATGGCCCCTAATTACGTAATATTTGAAGAAAATTTTAAGATATATAGTTGCAGATTGTGAAGATGAACATTTTTGCTTCAATAATTAATATCAAAATATTTAACGTTAAGAAGTTATAGATGAAAGATTTTTGGCCCTTCTGAGCCCCTAATTTGAGGGGTCAGCCCCTTTCTCTTGATATCACTTGAAAGGTCTTGTAATTCTGAAGAATTTTTGTTCAACAACTATTCAGAAGTTTCGTTTCGTTTTCGAGATATGTAGACTTGAAATATTTAGGGGCCGTCCCTTTAAGTCCTTATAGGGGGTGTTTAGGAAAAATTCAAAGGATGCACATTGTTCAGATCATCATTCTAAACAACTTTTATTCAATATTGCTTTTCAAAATGTTTCCCCTTTTCGAGATATAAAGCGTCAAAGATTAAGCATTCTGGCCCCTTGTGGCCCTTATTTATGTAACATATGACGTAAAAATCATAATATATAGTTGTAGTTTGTTAAGATAAATAATTTTGCTTCAGTAATGTATACAAAAATATTGCTTGTTTAAGAGTTATCGATTAAAGACTTTCGGCCCCTCTCGGCCCCTAATGTGATGAGTCAGCACTTTTTTCTTGATATCATGTTACAGATCTTTTTATTCTGCACAAATATTGTTCAATATGTTTTAACAAAATAATTATACTTTAAAAGATATGATACAAAATGTCTCAAAAATTCATTCATGATTCGTGTCCTTAATTTCGACCCCTACCGAGCTTCCATACTAGGCACTTCCGGAAAATATCTAAACCCAGGTGCAATATGGCAACATGTCCTCTATCATCACTGAAAATTTCAGCGCTCTAGCTTAAGCTGTTTTTGAGTTCCATTGCAGACAAGGAGGTCCTCTGAATTTTAATAAAAGGGCGATAACTTCCGACCGGAAGTGATTTTCAAAAAACGATATTGCCGGAATTAACTTCAGATGTCAACGCATCTACCATGAAAATTTGAATAAAATCGAACGAGCCATCTCCGAGAAATCTTCTGCACAAATTTTGTAAAGAAAAAAAAGAATAATAATAATAATAATAAAGGTAAAAAAGAAACCGAAGAATAATAGAAGGGTCTTCCGCTGAAGACGGAAGACCCTAATAATAAAGGTAAAAAAGAAACCGAAGAATAATAGAAGGGTCTTCCGCTGAAGACGGAAGACCCTAATAAAGGTAAAAAAGAAACCGAAGAATAATAGAAGGGTCTTCCGCTGAAGACCCTAATAACTAGAAACTCATTGCGAGCAATGAGAGGTCTTCCGTCCGAATTTGAAAATAAAAACATTAATTCAAGCTGAAAAGGTGATAAAAGAAATTCAGACACTCTGGAGATTAAACCCTGGTTGTCAGCGTGAAAATCCAACGTGCTGACCATTAACCATTCACTTTTCTACATCACTTCCTGTCATGACTGGAAGTAACTGGGATACAAGATTTCCTCGTGATTCAAATAAACTGATGATTGACTATCAGTTCTGAAAGTTTTAGACTTCAGTCGTTTACTGTTGCCGAGCAATATTGTGAGAACAAATTCTAATTCTGAGGACAGGTAAACACGCGACCGGAAGTGAATTTCATAAAAAAAATCTCTGACTTTTCTCTATACATTTGCAGTATCTACAAAATGCATAAAAACATTTCAAGTATTTTATCGATAAGCAATATTTATGATGCAAGTTTTAGTTTTAAAAAGAAAGAAGAGAAATAATATGAGCGCATCCTCTGATCTAAAAAATAAAACAGGTTTTGTAATCCTCAGAAATAGTTCTATCAATTAATAGTTGCATATTAAAGATCAGAGGTTACGTCCTATATTAGATATCAAAAAATAGCTTTAAAATTTTGCTGTTTTGTAGAAATTTTCAGGATACAAGGAAAATGACGCATTTCATGACGTCTTAATGCATAGGCTAGCCAGAAAATTAAAATTACATCATTTTCGATAGATACACAGTTGTCAAAGGTCTAAATGATATTTAATGCATTGTCAACTAAAACCAAGCAGTTTCAATTTTTCTGAAATTCACAGGGCCAAAAAAGGCCCTAAGTGAACCTTGTTCTTTAATATTGAAACCACTACACTAGTGTAATGTACCAGCCATCATCGATGTTTACCTTGCACTCATTCCCTGAAGTAACGAGTGTCAGGCAGGTTATTTTTTTTTTTCTTATAGTGCAGAATTATAGGATGAAAACTAGCCAGCTAAATTTTGTGCAAGTGCTAGTAGATTTACATCGGATTTGTTACTTGAGTTTTAACAATAACTGATAGCAGAGAAATAATCTGTTACTGATAAAAACTGAAAAAAAGCTATTGTGTTTACTTCCTTCATTCTTTATGCATTCAACTTTGTATTCTATACAATTCCAAATACAGACATGTCCGTGTAATCTTTTTCTGTAATTCTACACTACTGCATCAGACCATTTATGAAAGGCGGGTCATGATACATATTTCGCGCCAAACGTCACGAGTAAATCTTCGTGCCTTTTCTTTGAAATGATTGAATAAGTGTACGTGATAGCTTCAATGAAATAAAAAAAAAAATATGTTGCTATAGCCTGATTTTCGAGCCTAAGAATGTTTATTTATCACACTGTACATATAACATATCGTATACGGGCAAGTAACATAAAGGCAGTGCCAAGTTTTCTTACACATTTTATATTCCTCTTTACATGTACCCCTAAAATGGACTATTCCAATTAGTAACACATTAATGAAATGACTTGAATGTTTTGCAACTAAACACGTCTCGCCATATGACGCTCAAGGAATCTGATACCTATTATGTTCGGTAACTTGCATCTATAAAGGAATATAACCCTACTAAAATCAAAGAAAAATATTGAAAAAGGTAAAAGTTGAAAAAAATTGACTTTTTTAATTCGCTTCCGGTAGCGACCGGAAGTACTCACGACGCACGAAAGGCAAACCCGCACATCTAGAAGTCCTGTTCTATGGTCTCCAACAATTCTCCAATTCATATCTTTAGCCGTTCTTTAGATCTCGCGTGGATAAAATTTCAATTCAAAATCAGAAAATGTCCATAACTTGGAACTGGAAACAAATTTTTCCAAAATTCTTTCAAACGTAACAATGGCATTTTATAGCACATTATCCCTGAAAGTTTGATGGAAAACCATTGAATAGTTCTCGAGATATTGCATGCACAAGATTTGTCTAAAAAATCTATTTTTAAAATGTATTCTCGTAGACAATTTTGAAAACAAATTATATATTAAGCATTACAATAAGAGTCTCTATTAACCCTATTAAAATCAAAGAAAAATATTGAAAAACGTAAAAGTTGAAAAAATTGACTTTTTAAATTCGCTTCCGGTAGCGACCGGAAGTATTCCCGATGCACGAAAAGGCAAACCCGCACATCTAGAAGTCATGTTCTATGCTCTCCAACAAGTCTCCAGTTCTTATCTTTAGCCGTATTTTAGATCATGCGCGGAAAAAATTTCATTTCAAAATCAGGAAAATGTCCATAACTTGGAACCAGAAGCGAATTTCTCCAAAATTCTCTCAAATGTAACAATGGCATTTAAAAGCGCATTATCCCTGAAAGTTTGATGAAAAACCACTGAATAGTTCTCGAGATATTGCGTGCACAAAATTTGTCTAAAAAATAAGAATAATAATAATAAGAAACAGTAAAATCACTATAAGGTCTTCCGTGAAGACGGAAGACCTTAATAATAAGAAACAGTAGAATCACTATAGGTCTTCCGTTGAAAACCGAAACCGAAGAATAATAGAAGGGTCTTCAGCTGAAGACGGAAGACCCTAATAATAAAAAGAAAAGTGAAAAATCAACAATAGAATAATAGAAGGGTCTTCCTCAGAAGACAGAAGACCCTAATAATAGTGAAAAAGAAACAATAGAATAATGGACTTTTGCGAGAAGCGCTCACTTTTACAGTCGACAACTTACTTTCACACTAGGAAAATATACGGAAACTCTTTTGCGATATAAATATTTAGCTTAACATTTACTAAATTGATAATAATCGGCATTTCAAAGACCATATTACGTTATCTAGAAAGAGAGAAGTAACTGACATACAAACAACCCCCTCCCTTCCCAACTTAACCAACTCCTGCCAAATTTTGCTTCTGGAATGCTTTTTCTTCATTATTTAGTTCACGAAGAAAATGAAAATAAAAGGAGATACTATCTCTCATGAATAACGCATTTTAAGTAACTTTATTCTACCTCCAATAATCTCTGGTGTCGGTAAATGGTGTAAGTGCCCCTAATACCATGACTTTAACCATTATTTATGTTTTCTTATCTATTTTCAATTCCGTACCTCCGTACATAATGCGGGTTTAAATATCAAAGTAAGCCGTCAACTGGAAAAGTCAGTGTTCTCGCAGAAGTCCAATAGAAGGGTCTTCCCTTGGAGACGGAAGACCCTAATAACTAGATGAGATTTCATTGCAAGCAACGAGTAGGTCTTCCGTCCCATATTTTGATAAGGTGAGATGTGATTTTGACTAATATATTCGTTAAAAGATAATGATATAAAGATTTTCATCTTTAGATTTCATTCTGTTGATTTATATATCATCTTAAACATCTTTTGTTCAATATTGCTTTTTTCAAAATATTTCCTCTTTTCGAGATATAAAGCGTCAAAGATTTAGCATTCTCACTCCTCATATCCCCTAATTACATAACAAAGGATGGCGCAGTGGTTAGAGCGTTCGCTCTAGAATTGCAGCAAAAGGAGTTGATCCTTACGTCGCGGGTTCGAATCCCACTGTGGGACATGGAGACTGGTCCTTCGGATGAGACAGTATAAACCAAGGTCCCGTGTCGCAGTAGGTGCTGGCATGAAAAAGATCCCTC
This sequence comes from Saccostrea echinata, assembly GCF_033153115.1. Classification (NCBI taxonomy): domain Eukaryota; kingdom Metazoa; phylum Mollusca; class Bivalvia; order Ostreida; family Ostreidae; genus Saccostrea; species Saccostrea echinata. The sequence goes on from NW_026889759.1 coordinate 102,823, forward strand.
ACTGCTCAATGGCCCTGAGTGCCAAGTATAGGTCAAAATTTGTAGCTCTCCACCGGCAAGTGGTGGTGTCTCCATATGAGTGAAAATTTCTCGCCAGGGACGTTAAACAATAAACAAACAAACAAACAAACATAACAGAGGATCAAAATTTTACCATATACTGTTGCATATTATTATATTTTGTTTCAGTAATTTATAACAAAATAGTCATCGTTGAAAAGAAACAGATTAAGGACGTTTGGCCCCTCTGAACCCTTAACTCGAAGGGTCTGCCCCTTTTTCTTGAAATCAAATGAAAGGTCTTGTGATTTTGAAGACTTTTTGTTAAACAACCATTCAGAAGTTTCTTTTCGTTTTCAAGATATGCAGACTAGAAATATCTAGGGGCCAGTCCTTCACGTCCTTAATGGGGCCGTTTTGCAAAAATTAAAGGATGGTATATTATGTAGAACATTATTCTGAACATCTTTTGTTCAATATTGCTTACCAAAACATTTCCCCTTTTCGAGATAGAAAGAGTCAAAGAGTCAAAGATTTAGTATTCTGACCCTTTATTACTTAATATATAATCACGATTTTATAATATATCGTTGTAAATTGTCAAGATCAACATTTTGTTTCAATAATTCATAACAAAACATTGATCGTTAAAGAATTATAGATTAAAGACTTTTGGCCCCTCTGAGCCCCTAATTTGAGAAAGCAACCCCTTTTTCATGATTTCAAATGAAAGGTCTCGTGATTTTGAACACCTTTTGTTCAACATCTATTCAGAAATTTCTTTTCGTTTTTGAGATATGTCGAACAGAAATATTTAGGGGTCAGTCCTTTAAGTCCTAAATGGGGTTGTTTTGCATAGATTGAAAGGCTGCCTATTGTTAAGAACATTATTCTGAACATCTTTAGTTCAATATTGCTTATCAAAATATTTCCTCTTTTCGAGATACAAAGCGTGAAAGATTTAGCTTTCTGGCCCCTTATGGCCCCCTATTACGTAATATATGATCAAAATTTTATAATATATAGTTGCATATTGTTACGTTAAACATTTATGCTTCAGTAATTTATAACAAAATTTTGATCATTAATGAGTTATAGATGAAAGACTTTTGGTCCCTTTGAACCCTTAATTTGAGGGATCAGCCCCTTTTTCTTGATTTCAAATGAAAGCTCAGATCATTCTGCACAACTTTTTCTATACATGTTTTAACAAAATATTTAGAGGTATAAAGATATGAAAGAAAACGTATCAAAATTTGCACCATGCTTGTGAATCTATTTTTCAAGCCCTGGCGAGCTTCAACGCCTATTGCGCTGGAAACATATAGACGACAAAGAGCACATCTACAATCTCTCCTCTACCTTCACTTAAAATCTTAACATCTTTAGTCATTTAGGAGTAGACCCCAGGACAAGTTGACCCTCTGAAAATGAGAAAATCGTCAATATCTTACGACCGGAAGTGACATCATTAACGAAAAAATTTCCAATAAGGTTCAGATCAATATCTATCAGATCTGAAAGTTTGGTGAAAATCGACCAAGCCATTTCCAAGAACTTGTGTGCACAAGACGGAGACGGAAGACCTTAATAATAAAAACAATAAACAGAGTAAAAACAGTATGTTCCCAAACTTCGTTTGGGAAACATAATAATAATAAGAAACAGAGTAAAAACAATATGTTCCCCAACTTCGTTTGGGGAACATAATAAGAAACAGAGTAAAAACAATATGTTCCCCAACTTCGTTTGGGGAACATAATTAGTCTAGTATTCAATAACAACTCATAAATTAAGAAAGAATTGTTCTAGTATTCAGTAACAATTCATAAATTAAGTTCTAATCTCTCGCCCATTTATATTTTTTTCATGTAAGTTTTATTTTCTATTATGACCCCACTCTACCCTTGGGTGTCTTGATTTGAACAATCTTGAATCTACAGGGTTCTCCACATTTGAAAATTTAACCATGGAGGAAGCTGTGCAAAGGCAAAATGTGACCGAAAACACGAATACTTAGACTTTCTAACCTTCATTTATCAATGATTGGTTTCACAAAACTTAACCACTGCAAACCAAAAAGTTGAAATAACCAACATTTTTATGGAAAAAAAATAAACAAAAATGAACAAAAACTGAAAAAAATAATAAATAAATACATGTAAATTTAAAAAGTATTTTGTATATTACTTTACAAATGTTCCAAAATTGACCCAAAACTGTAGGAACATTTTGAAGGAATTCAAAAAAAAAAAAGTTAACAGGCACACAAACGAACAGATGGTCTATAAAAACTTACTGATGGCATACATGGTAAAAGTATCATAAGTTAATATAACCAGGAGCATAAAATTGACATACAGTCCCTGAAACGTTCTACTTTCCCATTTTTCCGTTCGTTCACCGTTCGTTCAGCGTGCGTTCACTGTTCATTCACCATGCGTTCACTGTTCGCTCTCCTTTCACAGTTTTGTGTTCACCATTCACCTTGCGCTCGCGTTCACCGTTTACAAAGCGTTCAGCGTTCGCTCTTCGTTCCATTCACTTTGCGTTCACCTTGCGTTCAGCGTTCACCTATCGTTCAGTTTTCATTGTCATTCGGAACTCCGAAGTGAAAGTACTTATCTTTTTGTATTGAAGTAGTTACAGGTTTTTTAATTTAATAACTAACATATCGTGATTGAAGAATCATTATTTCATGTTAAAAAATATATAGGATATATATTTTTATTATTCTAACTTAGCTGTTACGTTATTTATTAAATTACTCTGGAAAATAAATGTTGTTATAAGCACATTATGTACCTATGTAGAACCATGCTGAAATATTAAATTTATTTGAAATGTACTGCACTACAGAATTTTCTCCACTATAAAATGTAAAGTCTATAGTTATAGAGAAAAAAAATCTTTCTTCACCGTAACTTTATATGTTTGCAATTCGATATGATTAATACTCCCCTTTTTCCCCCTAGATTGGTTACTTAGTCAGTACTGTATTTCCAGAATTTTTTAATTAACATTTTTAAAAAAAAAGTTAAGGTCTTTTTTAGAACAAAAACTTCAGTCTCAAAACAAACATGCATCTAAAAAAAAGTCACAAAACAATAGTAGTTCAAAATGTACACATGTCGGCGGTGGTATTTGAAATTGGCAGAGAGTATGTTTCAAATTCAAGTGTTAATGCCCAGTGTATTTTATTCATTTATTCAAATGTTGGGATCAAATCTAAAACTGATAAAAAATAAATGTTATAACTTGTTGGAAATACTCGCAATTCGTCTTCGATGTGACGAAACTTTCACACCTGCACAGTGTCGAATGATTTTGATTGACAGGACAAGCACGTGGACTCCGTGTGAACTTGAAGCAGGAAAATAAAAACGAGTATGACTGTCAAATAAATGGATATGATTTGTTGATAAAAAAAGTTACTTTCACTGTCTGATATATTTAGAAAAAAATTTCAGAGTTTTTGTTTGATATAGGTACAAACATTTAATGAAGCCTGAAAAGGGGGGGGTTAAACGGAATCTCTCTCTCTCTCTCTCTCTCTCATTTGTCTGTTTAATAAAAACTATAACAACATATTACTTAAATATCAAGTTCTGAAAATTGAATTTATAACAAATAATATGAATATGTATCTTTGTATTATCTTGTCCAAGTATAACCACGGCCATCTACATATACATGTAGAAGTCTGCTCAATAAATCATCATGAAAAATAGAAATGACACATAATATATTACTGTATTAAAATTTTAAAATACAAGCGTATAAATGCAAAACGTCCACTGATCTTTGTTATTAATTTTTTTTCATTACTTTACACGAAATCGCCCTGACACGGAGATATATGAATGGATGTTACAACCGCTTTAATTCATTCTATAAGTCAGAAGTTTTCTCTCGATTTGTTTATACTTCAGCGTTCGGCAACAATTGCAATGTTTTAATGCGATAAAAATCGTGTGATTAAAAACTTTATGTGCATGCATTGTCTTTCTTAGGACAATTTTGGAGAATTTATTTTATTGACTTGTTTATTAATTCATTTATTGGTTTACTTATTTATTATTTATTTATTTTTTTGGCACCTGGCATTATAATACAATAAAATAGTTTCAATGCAAGGAATACATCAGAGGCATTCCGAATATATCGTTCATCTTGCGTTCACCGTTTGTTCATCGTTCACTTTGCATTCGCATTTGCGCTCCGTTCGCGTTCTGCGTTTGCTCACCGTTCACACATCGTTCACCAAGTTGCGTTCAGCGTTCACACATCGTTCACTCACCGTTCGCTCTGCGTTCGTTCAGCATTCGTTCACCGTTCGTTCAGCGTTCGCTCACCGTTCAAGTGGGAAAGTAGAACGTTTCAGGGACTGTAACTGTTATTTTGCTTTCTCTTTTCTGTTTTTTCTTAACATATTTGCATTTTTCGCCGAGTTTCCACCATTGTTTACTTCTCCACGTGCCCCAGTGCTTATAAAAACGCTACGCGACGTTTCATAAAAACGGGAGGTAACTCTAAAACTAAGACGGCGATTGGCACTTTACATTGCTTTTAAAGTATATTTTATCAGAAATATAATAAAGTTAATACTTAAAAACAGAGCATGGGAAATTGATTTAATACAAAGAAATAGGAAATTAGGGTTTTTTTTTCTGGGTACAGAAACTTGAATGGGATGCTTGTCAATTATAATGCTGTTACTGCTCGTTATGTCATCTTTTGTAAATCTGTATCTTATCGTGAACACTTTGGAATTCCCGAAATTACATGTGTGCAGGAAAACTTACTCTCAAGATATTGATCATCAGCTGATTGACTCTCCATTGTCATGCTTTACAGCATAGTTGCCGATCTTTCCGCTTTCTCTCGAAGTGCATGACAGTCGTAGTATAAACACAATTAACTACTCAAGTCATTCAAAAGTAGGTGTCAATACTGAAATTCAATAAAAATTTAATCATGGCGGCCGCCGATTTTGACATTTTAAATTTAACCATGGCAGGCCGCCATGGTAAAACCCCTTGTGGAGAACCCTGAATCTACACTACTGTATATCACTTTTTATTTACAAGAACTTTATTTTGGCGTAATTACGCAAGACAGTGTGCTCACAAAAATTCCATTTTCATGTACACTGTGTAGAAATGGACTAGGGTAAAGTGCGTTACCCTAGTCCAAGATGGTGACAGGCAAATACGCTTCGATTATTTTGCACTCAGTTTACACATTATACAGGCTTACATTATGTAATGGATGGTTTTAGTTTAATTATTTGAAATAGAAGTACATAGCTATTGCAAAAATTTTGCACGATCTGTGCTGGTTAAAGCCAAATTACGGGTAGAAAATTTGATCAAGATTAGGGTAACACAAATTTACGACTAGGGTAAAGATTTTGTGACCTATTTGAGTGATTAGGGTAAAGCATGTGTAAAATGTAATTTTGCCTGTTTCAGGGTTTAAAAAGTGCTGTTTCAGCAGAATCAGAACGCACTCTGCCAGTAAATTCATAATTCATTGCACCAAAAACTATGTAATTGAAAAATTCTCAGTGCGCAGACAATTTCTGGAAGAGCACAGTGGCCTAATTTTGTTCATATCAGTTTAGGTTTCTGTTTATAAAACAAATTGAGTCTTGAAAAACAGTGATCTGTTGATTTAGATAGTACAGCGAAAAACTTTTCAAGTATCTACAGATCAGTTAAAGGTGCATAGACACAGATTTGAAGTTTATATTCTCTCAAATTTTCTGTATAAGATAAGAACTTATATGTTGCTATTGCATTTCACATGAAAATAAAATTAAAAACATATTTAATCTGGAAATTATTGAAACTACAAATTTCGGGAGGCGTTTGATTAACACATCCTTGCACTTTCACAATTTTTATCTTTATCCTTGATACTTAAGAAAGATAGCAATTTTGTTGTGTATTAATGAATAATATTACATCTATGATCCAGAAAATTCAGAGTAAAAATGTGCGAAAGCAAAACCTACTCACTAAAGTATTGTCAGTCCGTGCTCAATGTTGTGTAAAGAGTTTAACAAATTGAATACACCCGTGAAATGTAAACTGTTTTTGTAAACAGGACCTGAGCTCTGTTTTTGTTAATGTTTACGTTTCACCGGGTGTGTTCAATTGTTAAACTCTGCACACACCACTGAGCACGGACTGACAATACTGGTGAGAGGATTTTGCTTTCTACATTTCTACTCTGAAATTTCTGCATTATAGTTTTAATATTTTCCAGAACAGAAATCATACCCAAAATCAAATTTAAATAATACAAATTATGAGCAGAGCAAACATGGGCCTCTGAATAGTGAAAACAGAGGTTGGATAAGGTGCAATGGAGGAATGAACATACTCTATCCACCGGTAAAACCTGCCGTGTACTCTTTGTCATGATCAGGTAACTGAAAAAATGGTCTAACAATTCATATGATCGATTGATTGTATGTCGTTTTACGTCTCGTTCGAGAATTTTTCACTCATATATAGATGTCACCATATACCGGTGAAGGGCTTCAAATTTAGGCCTTTACTCGGCACTCAGGGTCATTGAGCAGTGAGTGATCTTTATCGTTCCAACGCCTGCCGTGACACGGGGCCTCGGTTTTTAAGGTCTCATCCAAAGGACCCGCAACTTTCACTTCAAAGTGAGGTGACCAATCGAAAGATGATGCCTACTCGCCATGACACCTGATCCCACCTCTGATGTTTTCCGAGGTCCTTGTTTGCTCAGTTCACAATTTGTATTGTTCAATTGGACTTTGAGCATGAATACTGTTTGTTATTTTCGCATTTCAGTTGATAAAAGTTTATTTCAATTACCCGTATTGTGGATTTACCCGGTCAACATTCCGTCACTGTCGAGTACCAACAAATACAAATTAGACATATGTTTTTGAGTCATTTTCGATGATTTCGCTCAAAATGGGGATTAAAAGATGCAACATAGATTTAGATTCATACAGGAAACAATACTTAAAGTTAAATCAAATAAATTAATTGCATCATTTACACATGTTTACTTATTTAACAATTAAATAATATATGTACATGAAACGGAAAATATATTGTTCATAATAAGAGTAATATTTTGTATGAAAATTGTGGTTATTAAAAAAAATAGCAACCGGTATAATTTCTTTGTGGAAGCAACAGTTCTTGAACACATTCGAGAAAGCCTTTTTCCAACTATATTAATTGTATAAAGCAGTTTAAAAATCAAAATCGTGCACTGTCAGTTGTAGAATAAAAACTTTACCCTAGTCTCGAAAAAACTTTACCCTAATCGTAAATAAATAGTTCAGAAACTTTACCCTAATCTGCAGCAAAACTTTGACGCGCAATTTCTTTTTAATTACGCTTAAGTTGAATACAATCTCCATGCAAGCATGTAAAACTGAAGCTGCCCGACAAATTGATGCAAAATAAATTAAAACTTTAAGCTAGAAATCACCAATATTTGTAAGAGAAAATTTGAAGCGTTTTTGTATATCGCCATCTTGGACTAGGGTAACGCACTTTACCCTAGTCCGTTTCTACACAGTGATGTATATCAGTACTCCTAAAGATTAATTAGAGCAATAACTACAATTCGTGAATATTCTCTCTCGCTAATACAGAGTCAAAGAATACCTTGCGAAAATAAGGTGTCGCAAAAATTTAGTGATCTACAGTACCTGAAGATATTTCTGTAATAAAATGACTTATCATGCTTTTTTAATTGATCTTTCCTATATATTCCTAACTAAAACTTTGTTAACCTTTTGTCCCCTCCCTACCCCAATGGGTCATGATTTGAACAATTTGAATTAACGTTACCCAAGGATGCTTCCATATAAATAAGACAAAACATGGCTTTTCTACTCTTGAGAAGACTGTTAAAGATTTTTCCTATGTATAATACTATTCATATGTAAATCTTTGATCGTCCATTGTGGCCCCACCCTATCTCTAGAGTCATGATTTAACGACGTTGGATCCTGATATTTAAAGTCTTAAAACTTTTTTTGTCAAGTATATTTTTAGCTTGTACACACATAGCTTAATTAAAAATCAAAACAAAAAATGGGGGTCAATATGCTTCTTTTGGCGCTACAGTACATTTAAAATGACCTTTTTGCACTGAATTTGTGTCTTAATAAAAAATAACATCTTCGACGTTTTCCCTCCAATATTTTTTATCCAAATAAATCATGGGACAAAGTATGCTATTATTCTCTCTTAAAAAAGACACATTAAAATTGTGACAAAGAAAAATTTTCAAATTGCTTCGCATAATCAAAATTATTTGACCTTTCTGCACTCACAAAATGTCATTTTTCGAGCATTAAAAATTTAACAAGCAAGAAAAATATTTTAAAGTCTTAAACTTTTGCTGAATTTAAGTAGATTGATCAGAGTTATCTTATATATTCAGAAAAGAAAATCAAAAGTGGAGGTCTATGATGTTATTTTTTAGATATTACTAAAAACTGTTAATTTTGTGATAAAATTAGCTCAATTTTTTCCTGGAGTTTCAGAGTATATTTCCTATATTTGTCACAATATGATGATAGAATTCACAAAAACTGATTTAATATTTTAGAACCACCATTAAACATTTCAATGCACAAAATAGCTCTGTGTGCAACCAGCATGGAAAATAGGAATCTAAACTTAACAGTACTGTATATATTTCAAAAGGGAAAAAATGATCATTTTCTTCTAAAAAATCTTCCGCCACAAAATATAGTTCCTGGCTTAATCCTATTTGAATGGAATTTAATCGCGTTTTTTTCATTGGATATAGTATAATTTGCATTGTAGAATCCAGATTTAAAGTTAGAACTTAAAAATTTTAGAAATAAAGCTCCAGACCAAAATCTGCTCAAAAGCTCAGGATCGAACGTCCTTAAACAAAATTGAGTCTGTACTACCTGAGGATGGTTCCATGTAAATATAACCAATCATGGCTTTGCTGTTCTTGAGAAAAGAATTTTTTCAAGATTTTTTCTATGTATTCCAATGTAAAATATTCACTGTCCATTGTGGCAGCACCCTACCCCTGGGGATCATGAGTTTAACAAACTTGAATCTACACTACCTGAGGATGTTTCCACATAAGTTTCGTCTTTCTTGGCCTAGTGGTTCTGGGGAATTAGATTTTTCAAGATTTTTCGAATGTATTCCTATGTAAAACTTTGATCGCCCATTGTTGCCCCACCCTACCCCTGGGGCTTATGATTTTAACAAACTTGAGTCTACATTACCTAAAGCTGATTCCATGTAAGTTTCAGCTTTCTTGGTCCAATGGTTCTGGAGAAGAAGATTTTTAAAGATTTTTGCTATGTATTCCTATGCAAAACTTTGATTGCCCATTGTGGCCCCACCCTACCCCTGGGGGTTATGATTTTAACAAATTTGAGTCTACACTACCTGAGGATGTTTCCATATAAGTTTCATCTTTCCTGGTCCAGTGGTTCTTGAGAAGAAGATTTTTAAAAGATGCCATTAATTTTTCACCAATTCTTAATTATCTCCCCTTGGAAAAAGGTATGGCCCTTCATTTGAACAAACCTGAATCATCTTTACCCAAGGATACTTTGTGGCAAGTTTGGTTGAAATTGGCCAAGTGGTTCTTGAGAAGAAGTCAAAAATGTGAAAAGTTTATGCATGACGCACACCCGCACGGTGACGGACGAAAACAGATAGCAATAGGACACCTGAGTGACTCAGGTGTCCTAACAAGAGGCCCAAGGGCCTTGAATCACTCTTCCGATGATTTATACAACCTATCACTTCTATATGAATCCTCTAAGTATCCTGTATATTTAGATAAAAACATGAAATTCCAAAACTAGGTCATCATGACTCACATTTCGGTTAAAAGACTCTGAGAACCAAAGAACCATCAACTGACAAAGTTTGATGATCTTCGGTCTTAAAATGTCCAAAATATGCCTCTAACACAATTTCAAAAAGAATGCCTGCAAAATTCAGAAAGTAGGTCACTATGACCTACTTTTTAATAAATATATTTTAGGGCCCCAAGATGCATCAACTTACAAGGGTTGATGATTCTAAACTCTCAGTTTCTGAAATAATGACCTTAAACGTTTTGAAAAAGATTAGCCATAAAATTCAAGAAGAGGCCTCACTCTTCTGGAAATTGTACAACCTATAATCTCATCTGTTTTAAGCCTCTTGGTAACCTATATATAAGGATAAAGCCTTGAAATTCCAAAAGTAGGTCAGCATGGCAACAACTGACAAAGTTTGATAATTCTAAGCCAATTAGTATCTGAAATATTTAAATTTAGCCATAAAGTTGCAAAAGTAGGTCACAGTGACTTACTGTTTGGTTGATACACTCCAAGGACTCAAGATGCATCAACTGACAAAATTTGATGATTCTAAGCTAATTAGTATCTGAAATAGCAATCAAATTTAGTAAGTCACTGTGACCTACTTTTTGGTTGATACACTCTGAGGACTCAAGATGCATCAACTGACATAATTTGATGATTCTAAGCCAAGTACTGAAAAGGCCATCAAAATTCCTAAAGTAGGTCACAATGACCTACGTACCTTTTGGTTGACATACTCCAGGTATCCAAGATGCATCCACTGACAAAGTTTGATAATTCCAAGCCAATAAGTATCTGAAATATTTCAACTAAACCAAGAAATTGCAAAAATAGGTCACAGTGACCTACTTTTTGGTTGACACACTTTGAAGGCTTATCTGGCCCAGTGGATCTTGAGAAGATGATTTTTAAAGATTTTTTTCTACGTATTTCAATGTAAAACTTGGATTCCCTATTGTGGCCCCGCCCTAACCCCGGGGGTCATGACTTGAATAATTTAGAAAGTAGACCTTCCCAGGAGGCTTCCACATAAGTTTCAGCTTTTCTGGCCCAGTGGTCCTTGAGAAGAAGATTTCTAAAGATTTTTTCTACATATTTCAAAGTAAAACTTGGATTCCCTATTGTGGCCCTGCCCTACTCCCGGGGTCATGATTTGAACAATTTAGAATCTACAATTCCCAAGAATGCTTCCACATAAGTTTCAGCTTCTCTGGCCCAGTGGTTCTTGAGAAGAAGATTTCTAAAGATTTTTTCAACATATTTCAATGTAAAACTTGGATTCCCTATTCTTGAGAAGATTTTTTAATGACCCCACCATATTTTTGTCTTTTTTTTGATTATCTCCCCTTGGAAGGGGGCTTGGCCCATCATTTTAATAATTTAAACTCCCCTTCACCCAAGGATGCTTTGTACCAAGTTTGGTTAAAATTGGCCCAGTGGTTCTTGAGAAGATTTTTTAATGACCCCACCCTATTTTTGTCTTTTCTTGATTATCTCCCCTTAGAAGGGGGCTTAGCCCGTCATTTTAACAATTTAAACTCTCCTTCACCTAAGGATGCTTTGTATCAAGTTTGGTTAAAATTGGCCCAGTGGTTCTTGAGAAGAGCTTGAAAATGTGAAAAGTTTACAGACGGACGGACGACGGACAATGGGTGATCAGAAAAGCTCACTTGAGCTTTCAGCTCAGGTGAGCTGAAAAGTAAAAGGCTCTACAAAGGGAAATAAATTTAAAATTTGTTTTTTTTTGTTAGCATATATTCAGTTGTTTTTTTTAAAACTCTATGAAGTGCATAAATTTGATGATGTCTAAGACATACGCAACATAGTTTGAACTTTATTGTCTTTTTCCCAGGAGTTGAAGAGTTCCAATACTTAAAGGAACTGTGTGCTACATTTTAATGTCTATATACGCTGTTGTACACTTCTTCTAAAACAAGTTTGGATAAACAAAACATCTAGAATATATGTTTAGTAATTTTTGTATATTTTTCTTTGAATAATACAAGAATTTTCATCAATTGATATCTTTTCAAAACCCCTGGTAATGCATTCTGATTTTTTGTATACGAACATCTGATGACACTATAATCTTAAATTAAGAATATCTTGAAAAATTATCAGTAGGTAAGGTACGTTGCGTATGTCCTTAAGTGAAAACCAATATGTATAAAAAATAACGGGAATTCCTTTTTATCTTTATTTGTTTCTTTCTCATTATGACATTGCAAACAATAAAGTCAATTTCTATCCCACGAGGCTCATATCGCAATATTTATTGAATATGCCCCGAATATTGCAATACCCTATTCCCTGGGGTCATGATTTGAACAAACTTGAATCTACACTATGTAAAGAAGGTTTAATATAAGTTTCAACTTGTTTGGTCCAGTAGTTCTTGAGAAGGAGATTTTTAAAAGATACCACCAAATTTTCTCTAATTCTTAATTACCTCCCCTTGAAAAGTGTGTGGCCCTTCATTTGAACAAACTTGAATTCCCTTCATCCAAGGATGGTTTGAGGCAAGTTTGATTGAAATTTGCCCAGTGGTTTTGGAGAAGTCGAATAGTGAAGTGTTTACAAATGGTTGCACAGATGGATGACGGACAAAATGTGACCAGAAAAGCATACTTGTGCTTTCTGCTTAGGTGAGCTAAATACTTTGTGAGTTTGAGTTCGAGACAAAAAATACAAAATAATTTATCTTACCTTTACAACCAGTAAATCAACAACTCTTAAATCTGTGACATGCTTGTTTTTAATGAACTCCTCCCTGAGCTTTGCATAGGCTTCTTGTTCTGTGACATCTAGTTTGAACTTAGCAACTGCAAGAAGGGAAGAATAACCATGCAGTTAAAAAAAACAGGTATATAGTTCTCATTTGCTGAAAATGACACTTGAGTACATTCTATCGATGTACAGGAAAATGTTAACAGTGAACATGCTTACACCAAATTCCTGTTTTTAAAATGTTCAATTTTCTGCCCCTAAGAAGTTCAGTCTTAAGTATCAATTAGAACAAGAGACCTATGAGCCTTAACACTCACCTGAGTCACCATGGTCTTGTTTGGGATGAAGAATTTTAACAAATTCTCCATTTTATCCCAACATCAAACTTTGATTCCCTATTACAGGCCTCTAAAGTAATCTCTAAATTTTAGGCACCAACTGGCTCCTAATTCAAAACAATTTATTCATGAATGCCAATTTTAAGTCGCCAGGCAAATTTGATGATTGTCACGTCAATTTGAAATGGTTGCCAAGTTTTGAAGTAGTTATCCAGAAATTGGACTTGTAATCCTCATTATAATTACGTTTACAGATTGTCTGTACTAAAGGGTTTTCCTGTGTATAGTAAAACCTCATTATATTGTCCGTTTTCTGTTATTAGTCTGACCCTGTATTCAATCATGGCGGTAAAAACATCAACATGGCATGGATACCTTTGATATTTTAAACATTATCACTACTTTAAAACTCTTTGCACTTGGATTTGGTAATAAAATTAAAAGTATTATGATATTAATTTTTGTCAGCAATGTCCGCAACATTTATTTTGTAATTGATTAGTAGTATCGAAGAGCTCATAACAACTGACATTCGATTGTCGGCGACAATTGGCCCGTCACTACTGGGTGTTGCTTAAACGCAGAAAAGAAAACGGAACAGAACGCGGAACGGAAAACGTTATTTTTTATTATCTTTATTATTATTTATTATTATAAAAAATCTTAATGTATCAAATCATTTACTTCACACATATATAAATCAGACAGGAATCAGTATTCTTTATCACACAGTTTATAACTCATTAAAAAAATACATAACAATGTAATTTATTCATTACCCCCCTCCCCTCTAAGAACTACATATGGTGGTCAATGGAGACACAGCCCAAGTATATCTGAATGCCTCATTAATCGTTCAAATCTAATTTTTAAAGCTTATTCACCAAAGACAAAACTCTCTTTTTTATCATTTATGATGAAACAGACAATGGTGTTTTAAAACAGGTGGAGGGGGGGGGGGGGGGGCAGAAAGAGAATAATTATGTACACATCTGTGTTCTAGACAACTATCACTGGCATAAAGGAAATAATAGAGGACACGCTTCTTACAACTACAGGCATATGTGGATCTAGAGGGGGTTCCGGATGGGGTTCGGACCCCTGAAATTTGCGGAGTTATTACATGTACGTGTACATAGTAAAGTAAATAAAAGAAAAAATGACCTTGGACCTCCCTCCCAAAAAAAACACGATGGACCCCTGTGAAGTTGATGGGAAAAGTACACATTAATTAAACGCTTATTTTTGGACTGGGGTGTAACCCCCCTTCCCCGGAAAAAATATCCTGGATCCGCACTATCCACCGTGTTGCAGTAGGTGCTGGCACGAAAAAGATCCCTCACTGGTCAATGGCCCTAAGTGCCAAGTATAGGTCAAAATTTGTAGCCCTCCACCGGCAAGTGGTGGCGTCTCCATATGAATGAAAAATTCTCGAGAGGGACATTAAACAACAAACAATCAATCATGTATGGCTTTCTATTTTATATATCCCTATGCTTTTCTTTTGTACAATAATCTTCATATGAGAATAAACAAGAATAAATCAACTCTTTCTTGATAATCAAGGTTAAATATGAACAGCATATATTATGTGACCAGACATGAGATTTTGGGTCCAAATGAGGAATTTTTCAAAAATGACATTTTTACTTAATATTGTACCTTAAATGTCCAAAATTAGTAAGACAAAGTTTAACCCTCATATGCATACTATTTTTAGAGATATGACATCACAATTGGATTATTCGGATAATCGACATTCGGATTAATAAAGGCCATTTGTTGTTTTCATGCAATGCAATACATCACTTTTTTGTGATACAGCTTCTTCAGAAGTTATGATTTGGGTTATTTCATAATTAAGTATACACTAAACTGATTGCTTTTTGTTAAACATACATAGCATAGATCTAGAGAGGGTGGGTGGTAAAGAGGGTGCCTTCCACCCCCCTTCACCCCAACAACACAGAGAAACAATTTGTCCTAAATATTTGTACAAATTTTCTTCCCTTTTACTTTATTGACTCATCGGATAAATTTACTCCTTACACTCGTCGTTGTTAACAGGGAATTGTACTGGCACTACACAATAATGTTTTTATTTATTCTGTCAATTTACGGAAGAAATCAAACAGAAGCTTGTTAACTTTGACAATGAAGTAGCTTTTTAATAAGGGAGATAACATCGTAGTGGGGTGTTGCTAAAACACGGATTGGAAAACGGAAAGAAAATATGAAAATGAATTTTTAATATATTTAAATGAAAATCCAACAAGTTTATTCTTTTGTAGCAGCATAACCTACATAGTTCAATAAGAATGTGGTTTTGGTATGCCTCTCTAGACATGCTAGAGATAAAAAACTCAAAGCAAAGTAACGAAAAATGACTTTAGAATCCCTGCATGGTTCAACCTCCTCCCCCTCCCTCCAAAAACAACGGACCCCTCTTAAATTTGGTAAGAAGAGATTTTTTTTAAATGACCTAGGAAAGTACAACGGTTGTCCCAGAAAAACGCGAACTTTTTAAATATTTTTCGTTTCACTAATACTATAAAGTTAAAAATTGGCACAGATCATAATCAACATTTATTGAAAATAACATAAAAGTTTTAATGAAATATCTCCATAAATATTTTTTTCTGCCATTAAAATGAATCTAACATAAGTGCTGTCGGCGCAACGGCGACAACGTCATGACGGCGTTCGTAGTCTTTATACATGAAATGAACGTCACATTTATTCCTTTTCAAAATAGCGCCCACAATGTGATAGACATTTCTCGTGCCGTTTTACCCATGCATTAAACACATTTCTGAACCACTCTTGTCCAAGTGCTCTATTGAATTTGGACACTTCACGACGAATTTCGGTCACATTTTGAAATCTCTGTCCTCGCAAATGTCCTTTCAAGGCAGGAAAGTACGCAAAATCCAGGGGAGCGAGGTCTGGCGAGTAGGGCGGATGTTTGAGTCTCCGAAATCCCAAGAGGTCTAATTCCAGTTCTGTTTCCTCTGCCTTGTGACTTGGAGCATTGTCTTGATGATAAATCAACTCTTCCGTGTTGTTTGCCAATACCGGTCTTTTTTCCGCAAAGCTTGGAGAAAATCACGGCGGACAACCTTAATAAATAATATTTATGATTAAGATTTTTGCTTACTGATTTCCAGTGACCTTTAAAAAGAAAGATATAATTTTCTTTCATAAAACACTTCATCATTTAATTTTTATTTTAAACAATCTTAAACTCTTTTAAAACTACTGCCCCCCCCCCCCCCTCCCCATTCTTGAAAATCTCTTTTAATATATTGTTTTCATGAAATAGTATTTTATATAATAAGCTTAGAGTAATATCCAGCATTTACTGTTGTTCCATTTGGGACGGCATGGGATAAAATGATGCCTTGGCTGTCCATAAAGAACATGAACATGACTTTATCCATGGATTTAACAGCTTTAGCTTTTTTGGGAGGTGGCGTGCTGGGAGTTTTCCAAACACTTGACTGACGCTTCCCTTCAGGCTCGAAATAATGCAGCCAGGTTTCGTCCATGGTAATGATTTTGTTTAGAAATTGGTCATCTTTTTTTAAAAATTCGTTTGACGAAGAAAGTCTGCACTGCATTTGATCTTCAGTTAGTAGCTGAGGTACCCATCTCGCACATACTCTTGTCATCGATAGATCAGAGAGAATTCTCTGAACAGATGATTTCCCTACTCCGATCATGTCACCGACTTCACGAACAGTTAAACGTCGGTGTTCCCGGATAACGTCCAAAACCCGACTCTTCAATTTGTCATCACTTTTTGATGGTCTTCCCCGCGCCTCTTTCATTGAATCACCAGTCCAACCTTTCTTGAATCTTTTGTGCCATGTGTACACCAAAGTCCTAAACACGTGTTTGTGTCTTTCTATAGTTTCCATCTCCTTTTTAGTCTGTATAGGGGTCATACCTCACTCAACGCAGTATTGAATAATAATTCGGTGCACTGCATTATCCGCAGAAGTCGCCATTTTTGATAATATTTAACGGTGAGTTTTTTGATAATTAACGTCATATAATTGCCATTTATGATGTCATTTTGATGAATTTTCACTGGTAAGTGCGCGAGATTGCGTAGTCTTTATTGGTATATAAATTTTTTATGTAGAGTATCATTATAAACCCAAAATAAACAAAACGCTGTTAACAATATTTTTGTTTTTAGTGAAATAATTGCCTTGTGCGACCACCAATATCTAACACCCTTTAAATGCCCTTTTCATAGGTGATTGACAATATAAAATTAATTTTTTTTGTTTTAATTCAAAAAAATATTATTTTCCATTATCATACGAAAATTGAAACAAGAGGCCCATGGGCCACATCGCTCACCTGAGCACATTGGCAAGGCAAAAGCACAAATCAGTTCAGTATGGTGCGTCCATGTCAATATATAATTTGTTTTAACAAATGGCTTAGTTGTACTTGTGTAGATTTTAAAAAAAAATTCCCATATATTCCTCTGTAAAAATTTGATACCCCATTGTGGCTCCTCCCTATCCCACGGGTCATCATTTGAACAAACTTGAATCTACACTACCTGAGGATGCTTCCATATCAATATGACTAAACATAGCTTCTCTGTTCTTGAGAAGAAATTTTTTTCTATATGTTCCTATGTAAAACTTTCGATCCCCTTATTGGGCCCCATCCTACCCTCGGGGGTCATCATTTGAACAAAATTGAATTTACACTACCTGAGGATGCTTCCATATCAAAATGACTAAACATGATTTTCAGTTCTTGAGAAGAAGATATTTTCCTATATGTTCCTATGTAAAATTTTCGATCCCCCATTATGGCCCATCCCTATCCCCTGGGGTCATCATTTTAACAAACTTGAATCTACACTACCTGAGGATGCTTCCATATCAAAATGACTAATCATGGCTTTGCAGTTCTTCATCAGAACATATCTTCCTATATATTTCTATTTCAGACTTTTATCCTCCATTGTGGCCCCATCCTACCCCCTCGGGGTCATGATTTGAACAAACTTGAATCTACACTACCTGTGGGTACTTCCACATAAATATGATCAATCAGGGCTTTGCTGTTCCTGAGAAGAAGATATTTAATGATTTTTCCTATATATTTCTATGTAAAACTTTGATCCTCCATTGTGGCCCCACCCTACCCCCAGGGGGTCATGATTTGAACAAACTTGAATCTACACTACCTGAGGATGCTTTCATATAAATATGACCAATTAGGGCTTTGCTGTTATTGAGAAGAAAATTTTTAAAGATTTTTCCTATATATTTCTATGTAAAACTTTGATCCTCAATTGTGGCCCCGCCCTACCCCCAGGGGTCATGATTTGGACAAATTTAAATCTACACTACCTGAGGATGCTGCAATATAAATATGACCAATTAGGGCTTTGCTGTTATTGAGAAGAAGATTTTTAAAGGTTTTTCCTATATATTTCTATGTAAAACTTTGATCCTCCATTGTGGCCTCGCCCTACCCCCGGGGGGTCATGATTTGAACAAACTTGAATCTACACTACCTGAGGATGCTGCAATATAAATATGAAAATTAGGGCTTTGCTGTTATTGAGAAGATTTTTAAAGGTTTTTCCTATATATTTCTATGTAAAAATTTGATCCTCCACTGTGGCCCCGCCCTACCCCCGGGGGTCATGATTTGAACAAACTTGAATCTACACTACCTGAGGATGCTTCCACATGAGTTTCATCTTCCCTGGCTTTGTGGTTCTTGAGAAGAAGATTTTTAAATGATGCTACTAATTTTTCACTAATTCTTCATTATCTCCCCTTGAAAGAGGGCGTGGCCCTTCGTTTGAACAAACTTGAACCCCCTTCACCCAAGGATACTTTGAGGTAAGTTTGGTTGAAATTGGCCCAGTGGTTCTTGAGAAGAAGTCGAAAATGTGAAAAGTTTACAGACGGACGGACGGACAGACAGACAGACAGACAGACGGACAGACGGACTACAGACAAAATGTGATCAGAAAAGCTCACTTGAGCCTTCGGCTCAGGTGAGCTAAAAACTTGCTCTGGTAGTTTTTTAAATATTCAAAAAGTTCGCGTTTTTCTGGGACTAACCTCGTATATTTTGAACAGGAAATTATTTTTTTTACTCTAAATGATTGAAATTACAATGTGGTTTGCACGAGATATCTCATTTGCACGACATTTTTTTCCCTTTTTTAACTTCAATCTGTGCAGCGAATTTTATTACTAAAATAAAGAGCACTGTACAATTCTTAAATATGAAATTTAATGGCGGAAATGATTGGTAAATTATGATCAATTAAACTTTAGTAAATAATACCATTAGTTTTAGTCTTCAGTGAAAGCCCTAGCTTAGGAGAATATACACATGGGAAGGGGGTTGTAGAAATCAAACAACGTTAAGTTTGATTAACAGTGAGAAATCCAACTACTGGAGTATAGTTTGAGGCTATCGTTGTTAAACATGACATTTGCTTTCCACTCCTTGTTTGCCATATGATATGAAACGGGAGAGGAGAAAAATGCGATGAATCAGTCCGAATTCAAATCCAGGCCCTCTAAATCTCAAGGCAGGTCCTCTACCAACTGAGCTATCTGGCTACCGGCGATCGAACACATCTGATCGCCACATTTACTTTCAGACATTACAGACGCAGATCAATCAAATTTTAAAAAGTGTGTCCAGACAGATGATCTAAGATCCATGGTAGATTGTATCTTATCAAACATTGGGATTTCTGTTAAATATAATACTTGTATTTCTAAACAATAAGTATAAATAGAAATTGTAATTTTCGAAAAAGTAAAAAAATGTCCTAGAAAAAAAAAAAAGCATGGGAAGTAAACCCAAGACTAATCTCCATTCTTTTCAGAAAAATAGAATGTTATATTTTTCATTCTCATTTCCCCACATGATTTTGCCATACATTGATCCAGAATTTTTCCCCCAGAAAGGTGGGGGGTGGGGGGAAGGGGCTTCCACATCAGTCTGGACCCCCCCCCCCTCTAGATCTGTGCGTGCACATCAACTCAAATAAATGTCGGAATCTTTTGACATTTAAAAATATAAAACGCAAAAACCAAACAAAAAATTCTCAAACCATAAAGTTCAAATCTGGGAAACCTATGTCGTAAAAAAGGGGATGCAAATGATTTTCCTTCAGTTTTCTTCAGATAAATGACTCTTCTTGTCATATGTAAGAGGGGCCCATTGTATAACCTGCAGGGAGTGTTTCTTAGGTCATTTTTCCGTTACTCTGCATCAAAATTTATTAACTCCAAAAAACCAAGACCACTATTTTGCTTGCGTGTCATTTATTTTCCACATTTTTTTTATTTTGTATATCTCTTTTTAAAAAAATATTTCAAACATTCCTGGTGTGTTTACTCTTGTAAAAACAATGCACTTATTTAATAGAATCGTTTTGATTGATATAGAAACAGGTGTTTTCCAATTAAATTGTTGACGTAAGCGTGTTCTTGGCAAGGAAGATATAGCTCTTTTATTAGGATTGATTGATATTAGGATTGATTGATTGATTGATTATTATTTAACTACGAGTCAGATATATTTCAGGAAAAAGTACATGTATTTAAATTTTCACGTTTACGTACAAAATGCACTTTTTTTGGACAAAAACTGCACATCTTCAAAAATATTAAAAAGATCGGAGAGCTTTGACAGTCATCATCTATTGTGGACACTGATTGCTTGTTTATTATATTTCTATTTCCTTTGTAACCCCCCCCCCCCCCCCCCCCCTTAAGAAAGAAAACAAAACAAAAAATTTTTAATGAGAGATTTCTTTTCTAGTGCAAAGTCTTTTAATTAGAAATTGTGTAACTCAACTGTTTATGCATACATGAAATATCGCCGGAACCAACGAATTTTTGATTGCCTAGAAAGGCATGCCAATCCCCCTTATTGCTCAATGTAAATTTGTAGATCATGCTGCTATGAAAGAATTAACTTGTTTGTTATTATATATTTAAAAATTCATTTTTATATTTTCTTTTGGTTTTCTGTTCCGCGTTTTAGCAACACCCCATTGTAGTGTATTTTCACTTTCGATGCTTTTACCGAAGAAGATTAGAATCCATCAAAATCATGATCTCTCACAAAATTCCTTGTCAAATAAAATATGTAATAGTATAAAATGTTAAACATATAAAGATCAAGAATTTTTCTCCTTTATTATGTTCACGGGAAGCCCATAATGTTTGACAGTTTTGTTCTTTTTTTTACCGATGAAGTAAAAAATGAGGGAAAACTGAGAAAAAAAAAAGTGTGTTGTTTATGATGTCAATTCTCTGTTTTACCAATGCCTCATTTGGGCCAAAAGTCTCATGACGCACCACATATAATGTATATCGTTTTTGGTATAATTTATCTATTTTCAAGGGATTTAAACTGGTATCATATTTTCCATTTTCTGTTCCGCTTTCCGTTCCACGTTTTAGCAACACACATGACTACTTAATGGTGGCTTAAATGTAGTTTAATGGTGGCATAATGGAGTTCGGACATTAAGCACCTATAAGTTTGGCTTAATGTTGAATTACAGTAGTGACCCGTGCTGATCAGCACATGCAGTAAAGAATTTGACAAAATTTTACATTACTTCATTTCAATGTCTTCAAAATAACCTTTTCTATTATTATAGAGAACAAACAAAATGGAGAGGGGGCACTGCTTTCAAGTTACAATGTATATGTACTCAAAAACAACCATAAAACAACCTGGTTTGCATATGAAAAACTAGATTTCTATTGAACCTAAGCAAATTCAGGCTGCTCCTTTCCCCCTGTGTTATAGTCTAAGACATTTAAAACACCATTTGTTTTCAATCCCTGTAATGGCAAATAAATTTCACTTGCAGTTAGTTTTGCTATATTTATTGATAGGATCTCTCTGTTATAATTATCTGTGTGAAAAAGAGACTGAATTTTGACTTCCTGTATAGAGTAATCGATGCACTATAGTCTTGAAAGCAGTTGTTATTTCATACTTAATTTGAATAGTTGATATCACCTATTTAAATAGGGGATATCACCAATTCAAAAGCTGAATAGGTGATTTCATGAATTCAAATAGGTGATATCACCAAATGAATAGGTTATATAACCTATTTGAATAGGTGATATCACTAAATGGAGGTAAATACCAAAACAGCCCCTCATACTATTGCTTGCAATAGCATACATTCTAGTCTTCCTCCTTTTAATCATTTGTTTCATATTTCGATACTTTACTAATTATAGAGGTTTATGGCCAATTAACAACTGGGTTGACTTTAGAAGTCTCTAAAACATCTTGTAATTCTTCTTATTTAAATTGTAAGGCACTTTTGCTATATGTGTACATGTGTTGATGTTGATTAAAGTTGTAAATTTATCATAAAGGTCATTTGAAAGATTTAATGAGAACTAGAAATATGTCCATAGGACATGAATGCCCCGCCGAGGGTGTATATAGGGTCAAAGGAAAGGTCAAGGTGAAAAAATTTTGATGCAGTTGAATAGCTTACATCAGTATGTATCAGCAAATGAAGTTTGACACTAATTAAGAAAAGTGAGGTCAAGGTCAAAGGACAGGTCAAGGTCAAAATTTGTTGATGCAATTGAAAAGGTTACTGTAGATTCCTCAAATCGCGGGAACAATAATTCGCGCATCGGTGATTCATCTAGAGATTTTACATACATGAAAGCACCATAAAAATAAAAGCGAGTAATTTTATTTCGCGAGTGGTGCTTCTCGCGTAATTATGCAGTAATTTATTCCTCGCGTATATTTGGGAATTTACAGTACATCAGTACGTATTAGCATATGAAGTTTGATAAAAAATATTATGAATGGTTTCTTTAAAACTGAGCTAAACACTAATTTAAGAAAAGTGAGGTCAAAGGAAAGGTCAAGGTCAAAAAATATTGATGCAGTTGAATAGCTCTCATCAGTATGTATCAGCATATGAAGTTTGACACTAATTTAAGAAAAGTGGGGTCAAGGTCAAAGGAAAGGTCAAGGTCAAAAATGTTGAATAGCTCTCATCAGTATATATCAGCATATGAAGTTTGATAACACTATCTTGAATGGTATCTTTAAAACTGAGCTAAAAACTTATTTAAGAAAAGTGAGGTCAAGGTCAAACAAAAGATCAAGGTGAAAAATATTGATGCAGTTGAATAGCTCTCATCAGTATGTATCAGCATATGAAGTTTGTTAAAAATATCTTGAATGGTTTCATTAAAACTGAGCTAAACACTAATTAAAGAAAAGTGAGGTCAAGGTCAAAAGAAAGGTCAAGGTAAAAAAAAATGTTGATGCAATTGAATAGCTCTCATCAGTATGTATCAGCATATGAAGTTTGTTAAAAATATCTTGAATGGTTTCATTAAAACTGAGCTAAACACTAATTAAAGAAAAGTGAGGTCAAGGTCAAAAGAAAGGTCAAGGTAAAAAAAAAATGTTGATGCAATTGAATAGCTTACATCAGTATGTATCAAAATATGAAGTTTGATTAAACTATCTTGAATGGTATCTTTAAAACTGAGATAAACACTAATTTAAGAAAAGTGAGGTCAAGGTCAAAAGAAAGGTCAAGGTCAAAAAATGTTGATGCAGTTAAATAGCTTACATCAGTATGTATCAACATATGAAGTTTGATTACACTATCTTGAATGGTATCTTTAAAACTGAGCTAAACACTAATTTAAGAAAAGTGAGGTCAAGGTCAAAGGAAAGGTCAAGGTAAAAAAAATGTTGATGCAGTTGCATAGCTCTCATCAACATCTATCAGCATATGAATATCTTGGATAGTTTCTTTGAAACTGAGCTTTGAACAGAGTGTGACGGAAGGACAGACGGAAGGACAGAAGGAATGAAGGACAGAAGGATGGAAGGACGGAAGACGGACATGACAAACACTATATGCCCCGGCCATATTCATGGCGGGGCATAACAACAAATCATCGCAATATCTTTAATTTACTTTAGGTGAGCATTTTGATTCAGAGCCCTCTTGAATTCTTAATTCTTTTAATCCAAAAAAAATTATTCCTAATAGTTCATCATTCTGCAGTGGTCATTTTTCTTCACGTAGGGTATGCAGATTTTAAGGGTGATGCCACTTTTTCTACAGGTAAAAGGGTCATTTTTTCGACGTCGAATAATGACTGGGGGTCATTTTTTGATGTCGAATAATGACCAGGAGTCATGATCCCCATCATTATTCTACGGAGGTCATTATTCATCTTTACATCGGCATGACCGGCAGTTTTCCACAACTATGTAATCACTACAATCGTCATCATGTTTTCTCAGATTTAATTATGGCAATAAGTATTATCCTATTTTACATAAAATAGCTTGAATAATATTTATCATTGAACATATCATGCAAATTAACGTGCACAAATTATTGTGCGACTTTTTTTGCACTAAAAAAATATCATATTTGGGGTATAAATCTAAATAGGCAATATAATATTTTCTTGTATCAAACTTTTTATGATTTAAGTGCTGATTGGTTGGAAGTATTGTGTTGTTTAAAATAATGAAAGAAAAAGTTTGGGGTCAGTGATGTAAATTTTGACTGGTCAAATTGTGTGATTTTCAGGAAAAAAAAGGTGTAAATTTTTTAAATATATCTTTCGGTAGAGCACTCGCTCCATGATCGGAAGGTCATGTGTTTGAATCATGGTCGTATTGACTTAAGTCGATGAAAAATAGGTAGCAACTGTTCCTCAGCATTTTAAGTGAAAGTTGCAGGTCCTTCAGATGAGACCTTAAAAACCGACGCCCCGTGTCATGGCAGGCTTGGCACGATAAAGAACCCTCACTGCTCAATGGTCCTGAGTGCCAAGTAAAGGTCTAAATTTGAAGCCCTTCACAGGTATATGGTGGCATCTCTATATGTGTTATTGAGTGAAAAATTCTCCAACTGGACATAAAACAACATACAATCAATTTAATATATCTTCATTTCTTGTCCAAATCTGTTGAGTGAATGTGTAAAATTTGTTCTAAAAATATAAATTGAGACCTATATTTAATATTTAAAATATTCTCTAAGTAAAAATATGTGGGGCTAAAGTTCCAAGATAATAAATTTAACAAATGTGTAGATTTGAAGAATTTTCTTCTAAATATCCTTCCACCACAAGAAACAGTCCCTCATTAATCTTGCTTCTTTATGAATTTGTGAGCAGTTTTTAATTGAATGTAGAATAATTTGCATTGTTTAATTCAAATATGTTATAAAAATTGAATTTTAATAAATATAGTTTTGAAGTAAAAGGTTCTAACTGAACGTTTCTAAAAAGCTGATGATTGACATACCTTAACTGTAGCTATACCATCTAACCGAAGATCAGAGTCAATATACTGAGAGCAGTGAGCAGCTTGAAGTGCTGCTCGCTCAATAGACTAACATGTAAGAACACAGGAAATTCGGAATGAAATCTGTCTATACATCAGGCAAATTTTCCTGTGCAACCTTCCCAGAATTCCTTTGCTACCAGGAGTCCATGCGGTAGGCCTAATGGCGAATGCCTTTCCTTAAAATACTCAGGTCGGGCACAATCTCTTGATTAAGCTATAGAGCTTGAATTAGCTATATAGCTTTATAAAGCTATTCAGAATAGCTTGATTCAGCTATTTCATCATACTTTTTTCTTACATGTGTTATTTTTTCAGCATGTACAAAAACAAAAAGTCACACCTTGAGGCAGTGATAGTATTCAACTTTGAACTCTTCTGAAAACAATGTATGTAAAAATCGCTCATCAAATTGTGACTCCTTAAGAGACTTTGTACTCAAAGTTCTAAAAGTTTTGGGGCTATATAAAGCAATTGACTTGTGACCAAACAGTTAATTCTAGAATGAATTTATAAAGGAGGTCTATTCTGGTCAAAAATACAAGATAATTGATTAGTAATAATTCAGCACAATGTCAGGGTTCGATACTAACTTTTTTACCTTGGTGGACTGCAGGTCCACTTGTCAAAAATTATTGGTGGACCTTCTCAAATTCTGGTGGACCTTCATAAATGTTTGAATTCATTACACAAGGCTTAAAACTAACTTATGTACCCAGTCCAGTCCGACTAATAAAATATAAGTTTAACCAGTCAACAGAAACAGATCAATTAGTCAGGAGTTTTTCACTAATATTCTCTAATATATTTTCAATATTTTAAAAGAGAATACAATCTATATTTGCAAACAATTTGTTATTTTAATATCATTTATTTACAATGGTAAAAACCAGCATTCATTTTGCTTCCAACGGTAGATAAAATTTAAAATCCCAATAATTAAGCTGTACATATAAACAAGTGAATTTTTCATATACTGTATCTATGGCTGGAACAATTTTTTACTATGATGCAAAACAACCAAAGTATATGTGTTTATTTATTATTTTTTAAATTATTATTTATTCAAATTAACTGCAATCATTTGATTCTTTTTTGTAATTTAATG
The DNA here is from genome assembly GCF_033153115.1 of Saccostrea echinata. NCBI lineage: Eukaryota > Metazoa > Mollusca > Bivalvia > Ostreida > Ostreidae > Saccostrea > Saccostrea echinata. Next base: position 129,272 of record NW_026889759.1, read on the forward strand.
TATAGCAGAAAAAAAGAAACTGCAGATAACATGTTCATAAAATATAAATCATGCCTGTTTGAAGATCTAAAAAAAAAAAAATAAATAAACAATGCATAAACAGCTGATAAATGCATCTGTCAATCAAATCTAATTATCTCCAAACCTGGCCATCAGTGTGCGTTCAGGCGTGAAGTGATTTCCTGTTACCCAGTGTACATTTTCACACCTTTCTGTGCATTAAATAAACAAAGGACAGACTGACTAATTTGACACGAATTTTACATGCTTCTTTTTCAAAGTCCGTGTTGAATGTTCTTGCGTCTCAATGTTATTGTTATTGTAGTCATCAATATAATATGTAAAATGTATATTCAGCTAAATATTTAGATAAAACACATTTTACCATTTATTTATTGTAAAATACAAGTATGGATGAATTAATTGTTTGATTTACGGATGTCGATTTATAGAAAAAACGGAATTTTTACTGTGTATTTTTCAATACGGTGTTTAAATTTTAAGTGGACCGACGGTCCACCTAGTCCAGAACATTTGGTGGAACTTCCAATTTTTTGGTGGACTCGGGCCGCCGGTCCACCGTTAGTGTCGAACCCTGAATGTGAAGCAATCATACTTATCCATGCCTCAATTAATGCACACAAGGTAGTGTACAGTTATTGAAACAAAAAACATCTTTTGCTTAAAAGTATTCAAAAGCTGCAATGTTAGAACTATCTTTTATATGGGTTGTTTTTTTTGATAGTCCATAGTACATATTGCCAAACCTCCTAACTCCGTCACTTACAGGAAATTCCGCTCTGTTTGTAAGTGAATGCGATTGTGACATCATTTTTTGCATGCTAAAAATCTACAACCAAATACCAAGAAATTGTAACGGTCAAGTTCAAGAATGCGTCAAAATTAAATAACAATTACACTGAATCTATTGTATCAATCATATTTTATGTAAAATCAGTAAGCACCTTTTCCTTTATGTGCTATTCTATCGATACTTCCAACATGTGCATCAACATGCTCATTTTTACATGTCAGTCATATTTATGAAGCTCTATGAAAAAGGATAAAAATGACATACCATATTGAATCTGGATAAAAATATTTTATTTTACGTCTCTATTTTGACCCTAATGCACTAGACATTGGAGTTAATGTTAGCATGATGTTATTACATATAAAATATGTTATATTAGGCCAGATAAAATTAATCTTTAGATTCTCATCCCCGCCCGCCCCTCTCAAAGTGCCCCGCCCCGTTGTTTTTTATTTTAAATTTGCTTTTTAGGTGCCAAACATATTATTTTCATGTATTTTTATTCAACAAGAATTTGGGTCAAAATTTAAGAGTTATCTCCCGTCTGCATTAAAAGTCGCATGGTGCTATTTATAGCAAAAAACCTATGTGAAGAATGGAGAAAAATCGGCAATAAAAGCAGTTTAAATATGTAAGGAAAAGATAATTTGTCAGTAAAGAGAAGGCGGAAAAGCAAAAATAACATATAAACACATCTAGATACCATCACTGGCATTGGCAAGTTTTTTTAAAAAGAGATTTTAACCAAGTAAAAACAGATGAAGAAAATATACATGGTCAAGTTTTAAATAACGATCTCCAGTTTATGTGATTTAGCATTTAAAAAAAATAAAACATCGTTCAAAGACTGTAGAGAATAATAGTGCTAAGGAAATGTTAAATCTTAAAACTGTTCAGGCCTAGGCTTTTCAGTGGAATATTTTACAGATTTACACAATCCTGTTTTGCAAATATGATATATTTTAATGTCGAACATGTCATGTCTCAAGAACGATTGAATGTATGAGGACATTGGAAATCTGTGAAATCTGTATATCACACAGAATAGAAGGAGTTGTTGGTAAAACTATAAGGTATATGGGGAAAGGCCGATGAGAAAACATGCATATGCAATTTATTAGGATCAGCACCTCATTTGTTTGGCATGTGCCGTATCCAGGTATCTGTGTACTTGATAATTTGTTAATAAAACTATAAATATTTTAATTTTCTATAACAAGAATCTTCTGTAGATATTTAAAAGAATATGGAAACAATAAATAAATCTATTCATATTGGCATTAACATAATGTAAAAATTACGTGTACGAATGTTTTGTTGATACTTTCAATTATAAAAAATAAAAAATAAAATCTGCCCACCCACCCCACTTTTTTAGCAAATTAGGATGAGAATCTAAATTTTAAATTTATGTGGCCTAAACATTATTTTTTCTTTTGTTGATACAGTTGTCCCAAAATACAATTTAATATCATTTTAAATCTTCAAAACTAATTTTTTATGCTTACAAGTTTTAGACAAAGGGATAACAAGAGGCCCATGGGCCACAACGCTCACCTGAGTTACTTTGGCCCTGCTGTTTTTCACCAGATTTTCCCCTTGTAATAATGCCTATTGTGGCCCCACCCTATTTCCCAGGGTCATGATTTGAACAATTTAGAATCTACAATACCCCAGGATGCTTCCACATAAGTTTCAGCATTTCTGGTCCAGTGGTTCTTGAGAAGAAGATTTTCAAAGATTTTCCCTATATATTTCAATGTAAAAATTGGATTCCCTATTGTGGCCCCGCCCTACCCCCGGGGGTCATGATTTGATCAAGTTAGAATCTACACTACCCAAGGATGCTTCCACATAAGTTTCAACTTTTCTGGTGTTTTGGTTCTTCAGGAGAAGATTTTCAAAGATTTCCCCTGCATATTTCAATGTAATTGGATTCCCTATTGTGGCCGCCCTACCCCCGGGGGTCATAATTTTAACAATTTAGAATTTTCACTACCCAATGATGCTTCCACATAAGTTTCATCTTTTCTGGTCCAGCGGTTCTTGAGAAGAAGATTTTGAAGGATTTTTTCAATATATTTCATGTAAAACTTGGATTCCCTGTTGTGGCCTTGCCCTACCCCTGGGGGTCATGATTTCAACAATTTATAATCTACACTATCCCAAGATACTTCCACATAAGTTTCAGCTTTTTTGACCTATTGAGAATCTCCACTACCCAAGGATGTTTCCACATAAGTTCCAGCTTTTCTGGTGTTTTGGTTCTTGAGAAGAAGATTTTAAAAGATTTTTCTATATATTTTAATTAGAGATGTCAACAAATATTCGAGTACTCGACTATTGTTCGATCATACCGACTATCGACTAAAATTTCTTTAGTCGGTTATTCGTTAAAAATGTGTTACCTAAAAG
>NW_026889759.1:137500-242500 GCF_033153115.1 Saccostrea echinata
TTTAACATTAGCCATAACATTTGAAGGTTTGGTTCTAGGGCTTTCACATTTCACGATCATGTGTATCACTTGTGACAAGACCTCCCTTGGGCACCATTTGACCTTGACCTTGCTGTTTTACTTACTTTGAAAAACTTTAAATTTGCCATAGCTTTTCAATGGTTTGTACAAGGGCTTTCATATTTCACAGGTATATTCCTCGAGACAAGACCTTTCTTTGGGTACCAACATTTTTGATTTTTTGACCTGGCTTGCATTTGAGAAACTTTAACCTTCGCCATTATCTGCCATACGGGGGCATCAGTATTTCACAAACACACCTTGTTTAACCTGGTCAAAAGTCAGATTTAACTACGGAGGCACATTAGTGTCAATTTTTAATTAGGAAATAAAAAGAAAAATAAGTTTTCACTTTTATTTCGTTTCGTTTTGTAAGCAATGGCTTTATTCTTTATAAAAATAGTATATACAGTGAGGTTATGAAAAAATTATTGTTTGTTTTAAAACGATGTACTTGGAATAAAAACAAGAATAATTGCAACAGTCACTTTGTAAATCTTTTATTGAAAATAGTTTATCAAATAAATTAAATTCATCAGTTATATGAATATTAAACCACAAAAGGTTGCATGGAATTTGCAACTTCATCCTAAAAGAAAAATAACAACAACTAGAAACTCATTGCAAGCAATGCGAGGTCTTCCGTCCAATTCTGAATATAAAAATGAAAATTCAAGCTGAAACAGTGATAAAAGAAATTCAGACACTCTGGAGATTTAACCCTCGTCGTCAGCATGAAAATCCAATGTGCTAACCATTAACCATTCACTTTTTTGCATCACTTCCTGTCATGACCGGAAGTAACGGCAATACAAGATTTTCTCACGATTCAAATAAACTGATGACTGACTATCAGTCCTGAAAGTTTTGAACTTCAGTCGTTTACAGTTGCCGAGCAATATTATGAGAATAAATTCTAACTTTGAGGACAGCTAAACACGCGAACGGAAGTGAATTTTCAAGTACTTTATCGATAAGCAATATTTATGAGAAAGTTAAATATCAAAATAACATAGTTTATCTCCTAAAACCGGAAGTTGACGTTTTTGTTTCTGGTGGAATCTAACATATTTCAAAACAGCGAAAGAGATGCAATAAAGTGATGCAAATTTTAATTTAAAAAAGAAAAGTTAAAATTTTTGATTTCTTTAATCACTTCCTGTGACAAGCGGAAGTGACGACTGACACATTTAACCAAAATGGTTAAATGCCTATTACTCAACGTTTATTACTCATAAAAGTTTGGTGTTTTAATCTTTTACTTGTTTTTGAGATCTCGCTCAGACAACTTCTCATTTTGAGGACAGGAAAACACGCGACTGGAAGTGAATTTTTGAAAGATATTTAAGGTTACTCTAGACATTAATTTGCAGTCTGAATAACATATTCATTTCTAATACTTTAAGAATATTTATTGGAATGTAAAATACTCAAATTGTGTAGTTTTTCTCTTATAACCGAAAGTTGTCTTTTTTGTTTCCGGTGGGACCAACATCTTTCGATCCACGAAAAAGATGCAATAAAGTTATCCATTTTTTAATTAAAACAAGAAAATTTGACTCTCAGGGGCAGTAATTTATTAAAGGGCTCGACAAATCGTTTCGCATTGAAAAGATTGAAAAGTCTTCTCGAGTAGTCGAAAACATTGGTGAAGGTTCTGTATCTCTACGGTTTATGGTTTCGAAGGAGTAGCGATAACAGGCTATTCTTGCGAAAGGGGCAATAACTTCGTAAGAGGTCATGGGTCAAACACGGGGGGTCGTTTTTCGAAATAACTTTTAATGTCCAGTATCATGAACTATAAAGTTTTTCGATAAGTCTTGCGGTTTCAAAAGTCCGGGAAGAAAAAGAAGAAGAACTAGTAAACTAATTGTTCAGAGAACAATTAGAGGTCTTTCCACCTTTTTAAGTGTTTCCGTGTCATTTGGGCTGAAAAAAAAATGAAGAAAAATGCAATAAATGCAAAAAAAAAAAAAAAAAAAAAAAAAAAAAAAAAAAAAAACTCCTCCAGCTGGGATCGAACTCAAAACCCTTGGTTTGAAAGGCAGGTGCGCTAACCATTAGGCCACGCACTCCAATAACAATAGTATGTTAAAATGTTTAGGACTATAGAATAATTGCAGGCGTATTTTTAGAATCGGTAGGGGAAGAAAGAAGTTCCGTAAAAGGAAATAGTTCCTGAATTTGCAAGCAGTATATATCAAATAATAAGGGACGGGCTGCGTAAGAAAACATTAACACTGTTCCCTAATGAAAATGTATTAATGGACTGTAGCCCGATTCATCGATATTGTGAGCATGCTGAATTTTTTGTAAATAGCTTTGTTGTAAGCTTAAAAGATCGGGTTCGGATTTTAACATTTCTGACTGAATATCCTGAAATAACTATGAAACATTTAAATAAGCATTTCTTTGGGTTAAATTAAATATGTGTATCACAAATTAAACTCCCAACATGCATTTTTAGAAGGGAAAGACGACAATGAAAGCGAGAATTGTTTTTAATCTACCGAAAATCGGTATTTCTGGAAACTGATTAATTCTAAATAAAAATCAAATAAATTCCAAATGTAAAAGAAAGAGAGAATGCTTGGTATTAAAATGTCGTATCATATCAGGAGAATCGAATGCTGCTAACGACATCTGAAGAAATAGCCGATAAAAGGTTTAGATCATTTCTTCGTTCACCTGCACTTTAATCACAAACACAACAGAACTTGTAGTTTTTGCCGTGAAACTTCAAGACTTCTATAAACTTATAGGACTCACCGTAAAACTCTCCAGAAACTTTCTCTGAGGTCTATACTACAATTGTACCAAATATGGTGTCGATCTGAGGTCTGGTTTGAATTTGACAGAAATATTCTACGTTGTTGTTGATGTGATTTTTTTTTTTAAGAAGTGGGAGGGGAAGGTTAATTATTTATTTTATGCCTCTTTTAAACTAAGAATTGTAACTACTTCCACATCCTTAAGCCTGATTGTGACCTTGGGTCAAGGTCAAAGGTCAAGGTCATTAAAAAAAAAAAGAGAGAAATCTTTACTTTTCTATGTTTTTACCTGATACTGGAGCTGAATGCATGTCCTTACTTTTCCATTGGACCCAAGGTCAAGGTGAAAGGTCAAGGTCAAAGTTCAAGGTTATTTGGTAAATTGCCATATTTTACACATATATAAGGAATTTCTAATGTTTTTAAATGACCTTGACCTTTGACCTTGACCTATATTTCAAGGTCAAAGGTCAAACATGCCGATGCAGTTGGTCCCATGTCTCTACGATACACCGTTTTAAAAAAAAGTTCATTAAAGGTAAGCAGCGTAAACTTTCAGGAGCAGTAACTCATACAAGGGACCAAAGAATGCTTTCGCAATGATAGAATGAAGAGAGTACTAAATGAGTCGAAGACACTAATGAAGGTTTGGAATCTCTACGGTTTACGGTTTTGGAGGAGTAGCGATAACAAGGTTTTGTTGCAAAAGGGGTGACAACTTTTGAATGGGTCAAGCTCGGGGGACAAGAATGAAATCTTTGAAATAGTTTTAGAAGGACATATTATAGATGCAAAGATATTCAGTATATGTTGAAAGACAAAAGAGATATTAAAAAAGCTAATTTTCTCATATTTTGAATGACCTTGACCTTTGACCTCTATATAAATTTCAAGGTCAAACGTCACACATGCCAATGCTATTGGTCCCATGTCTCTACGATTAAGCGTTTAGAAAAAAATTAATTATTCGTAACCATCAAAAACTTTCAGGGGCAATAACTTATTAAAGGGGTTTATGCAACCTTTCGCACTGAATAGATTGAAGAGTCTACTAAATTAGTCAAAGACATTAGTGAAGGTTTCGTATCTCTACGGTTTAGGGTTTCGAAGGAGTAGCGATAACAAGCTTTTATTGCGAAAGGGGTTGTAACTCCTTGAGGGGTCAAAGTTCATATACGCAGGGTCAACTGTAAAAATCTTTTACGAAGTGCATTCTTATGGACCATAAATCTTTTCGATAACTTTTAAAACAAAAAACCATTCGGCGGAAAAATAATAAAAATAATAATAATAATAATAATAATAAACAGAACAATTTCAATAGGTCTTTCCACAGAAAGGTGGAAAGACCTAATAATAATAATAAACATAAGCAATTCAAGAGGTCTTTCCACAGAAAGGTGGAAAGACCTAATAACTAGTAGACTAATTGTTCACAGAACAATTAGAGGTCTTTCCACCTTTTTAAGTGTTTACATGTAATTTGGGCTGTAAAAAAAGAAGAAAAATGCCAAAAAAAAAAAAAAAAAAAAAAAAAAAAGTTCTTCCAGCAGGGATCGAACTCAGAACCCTTAGCTTGAAAGGCAGACGCGCTAACCACTACGTCACGAATTGCGATGAAGATGTATGCAGTAAACTACCTATTCAGGAATTTAAAAAAAATTGTTGTACAACGTAGTTATCGGAATTGAATAGTTTTGAGAAACATGTTTCCATATCATTTGGCTTTCAAAAGAACAAAAGAAAGAAGAAAAGTACAAGAAAATAAATAAACTCAAAAATTCGTCTTTTGCTATAGATTTATTGTCGGGTTCGTTTCTCTGTAGAGTTCAAAAGGTCTTCGCGCAGCTCCAAAAAAAGAGGTTTTTTTTTTTTTTTTTTTTTTTTTTTTTGTTTTTTTTTTTTGTTTTTTTTTTGCGATTTAGGGGCCAATTTTTCTCTCTTTCCCCTTCTCTCTTCCTTTCTCTTCCTCTCTCTTTTTTCTCTCTCTCTTCTTTTTTGCTTTCGTGTTTATGGCATTTGTTTACATAGTTACCATGGAAGTACAATGCGTGACATGTGTTTTACTGTGCATATCGTATTTCTATTTCTGTGCATTATGCATTCGAAGGTTTAATTTGAGGTGTTAAATGTTCTGATTTAGTTAAACTACTTAGAAAAATTGCCGATGAAATAAATTGGACTCGAGGCTAATGGTATGTACTATGTAGGTCGTCATATGGGAAAACATGGATTGGACTCAAAGCGGCCTGACTGCGGATCCTAAGATTGTTGCAGGTTCAGTAAGACGATTCCTGAATGAAACAAGTTTCCCTGTGGGTTATATTAAATGCAGCTATGATAAATAAAATGTTCTACATGCATTTTAAGAAGAAAACAAGATAATGAAAGCGTGGAATAGTTTATTTCATACATTTATATTGGTTTAACACCCCCCCCCCCCCCCCTTCATATATTCTATATTTCTCATATTTTGGATGACCTTGACCTTTGACCTTGACCTTAACATCAAGAACAAAAATGCAAGAATCCATTTCAGTTGGTCCCATGTCTCTACGTCTAAGCGTTAAAATTTTTTTTCAAGTTACGTAAACAGCAAAAAAACTTCAGGGGCAATAACTTGTATAAGGCTTCGATGAATCCTTTCGCAATGATAGATTGAAAAGCCCTCTCAATTAGTAAAAAGCATTGGTGAAGGTTCTGTATCTCTACGGTTTGTGGTTTCAGAGGAGTAGCGATAACAAGCTTTTCTTGCGAAAGGGGCAATAACTTCATTAAATGTCATCGTTCGAAGTGGTTGGGTCAAATCTGAAAATCATTTAAGTAGTCAACTAATATGAAAGATGCGTCTCTTCGATAAGTTGCGAAACAAAAAATCAGCGGAAGAAAAATAATAAGAAGAAGAATAATAATAAACAGAAGAAAATCAATAGGACTTTCCACAGAAAGGTGGAAAGCCCTAATAATATGTGTCGAAAGATGAAAGAGACATAAAAAGTTCATGTTTTAAATTACCTTGACCTTTGACCTTGACTTAAATTTCAAGGTCAAAGTTTCTTAAGTAGTCGAAGACACTGTTGAAGGTTTCGCATCTCTACGGTCAATGGTTTCGGAGGAGAAGCGATAACAAGGTTTTTCGCACAAGGGCAAGAACTGTTTAACCCGTCAGGCTCTACAGGTTAAAAAGAGAAATTTGAAAACAGTTTTATAAGGACATTTGATATATTTGATGTTATGTGATATATGTTGTAAGACAAAAGAGATATAAAAGAAGCTATAATTCTCATATTCAGAGTGACCTTGACCTTTGACCTTGAACAAATTTTGAAGGTCAAACCATGAAAAGTCCAATGCAGTTGGTTTCGTGTCTCTACGATTAATCGTTTTAATTTTTTTCATCATACGTAAAGAACAAAAACTTTCAGGGGGCAATAACTCATCAAAGTGCTCGATCTATCATTTCGCTATGAAAGATTGAAAAGTCTTCTCAAGTAGTCAAAGACATCAGTGAAGGTTTCGTAACTCTATGGTTTACGGTTTCGGAGGAGTAGCGATAACAAGCTTTTATTGCGAAAGGGTTCATAACACTTTGAGGGGTCAAAGTTCATATACGCAGGGTCAACTGCAAAAATCTTTTACGGAGTACATTCTTATGAAGTATAAATCTTTTCGATAGATCTTGAAACTCAAAATCACACGGCGGAAAAATAATAAAAAATAATAAGAAACAGAAGAATATCAATAGGTCTTTCCACAGAAAGGTGGAAAGACCTAAAAATAATAAACATAAGCATTTCAAGAGGTCTTTCCACAGAAAGGTGGAAAGACCTAATAAAGCACTAGGAGACTAATTGTTCAGAGAACAATTAGAGGCCTTTCCACCTTTTTAAGTGTTTCCGTGTCATTTGGGTTGAAAAAAAGGAGAAAAACGCAAAAAATGAAAAAAAAAAAAAAAAAAAAAAAAAATGCTCCTCCAGCTGGGCTCGAACTCAAAACCCTTGGGTTGAAAGGCAGGTGCGCTAACCATTCGGCCACGCATTTCGATAACATACATAAGTTAATTGTTTAAGACTATAGAAGAAATGCAAGCGTATTTTTAGAATCGGTAGGGGAAGAAAGAAGTTCTGTAAAAGGAAATAGTTCCTGAACTTGCAAGCAGTATATAAAATAACAAGGGACGGGCTGCGTGAGAAAACGTTAACACTGTTCCCTAATGAAAATGTATCAATGGACTGTAAGCCCGATTCATCGATATTGTGAGCATGCTGAATTTTTTGTAAATAGCTTCGTTGTAAGCTTAAAAGATCGGGCCCGGATTTTAACATTTCTGACTGAATATCCTGAAATAACTATGAAACATTTAAATAAGCATTTCCTTGGGTTAATTTAAATATGTGTAGCCCAAATTAAATTCCCAACATGCATTTTTAGAAGGGAAACACGACAATGAAAGCGAGAATTGTTTTTAATATACCGAAAATCGGTATTTCTGGAAACTGATTAATTCTAAATAAAAATCAAATAAATTCCAAATGTAAAAGAAAGAGAGAATGCTTGGTATTAAAATGTCGTATCATATCAGGAGAATTAAATGCTACTAAAGACATCTGAAGAAATAGCCGATAAAAGGTTTAGATCATTTCTTCGTTCACCTGCACTTAAATTTCAAACACAACAGAACTTGTAGTTTTTGCCGTGAAACTTCATGACTTCTATAAACTTATAAGACTCACCGTAAAACTCTCCAGAAAGTTTCTCTGAGGTCTATACTACATTTGTACCAAATCTGGTGTCGATCCGAGGTCTGGTTTGAATTCTAGAGTAATATGCTACATTGTTGTTGATGTGATTTTTTTTTTTTTTTTTTTAAGAAGGGGGGGGGGGAATTATTTATTTTATGCCTCTTTTAAACTACGAATTGTAACTACTTCCACATCCTTAAGCCTTATTGTGACCTTTGAGTCAAGGTCAAAGGTCAAGGTCATTCAAAAAAAAAAAAAAAAAAAAAAAAAAAAAAAAAAAAAAAGAAATCTTTACTTTCTGTATTTTTACCTGATACTGGAGCTGGATGCATGTCCTAAGTTTTCTATTTGACCCAATGTCAAGGTCAAAGGTCAAGGTCAAAGTTCAAGGTCATTTGGTGAATTGCTATATTTTACACATATAAAAGGGATTTCTTATGTTTTTAAATGACCTTGACCTTTGACCTTGACCTATATTTCAAGGTCAAAGGTCAAATATGCCGATGCAGTTGGTCCCATGTCTCTAGGATACACCATTTTTAAAATAAGTTCATTAAATGTAAGTAGCGTAAACTTTCAGGGGCAGTAACTCATACAAGGGACCAAAGAATGCTTTCGCAATGATAGAATGAAGAGAGTACTAAATGAGTCGAAGACACTGATGAAGGTTTGGAATCTCTACGGTTTACGGTTTCGGAGGAGTACCGATAACAAGGTTTTGTTGCAAAAGGGGTGACAACTTTTGAATGGGTCAAGCTCGGGGGACAAGAATGAAATCTTTGAAATAGTTTTAGAAGGACATATTATAGATGGAAAGATATTCAGTATATGTTGAAAGACAAAAGAGATATTAAAAAAGCTAATTTTCTCATATTTTGAATGACCTTGACCTTTGACCTTCACAAAAATTTCAAGGTCAGAGGTCACAAAATCTAATGCAGTTGGTCCCATGTCTTTACGACTTATCGTTTAGAGAATTTTGTCATTATTCGTAAACATCAAAAACTCTCAGGGGCAGTAATTTATTAAAGGGCTCGACAAATCGTTTCGCAATGAAAAGATTGAAAAGTCCTCTCGAGTAGTCGAAAACATTGGTGAAGGTTCTGTATCTCTACGGTTTATGGTTTCGAAGGAGTAGCGATAACAGGCTATTCTTGCGAAGGGGGCAATAACTTCGTAAGAGGTCATGGGTCAAACTCGGGGGGTCGTTTTTCGAAATAACTTTTAATGTCCAGTATCATGAACTATAAAGTTTTTCGATAAGTCTTGCGATTTCAAAAGTCCGGGAAGAAAAAGAAGAAGAAGAATAATAATAATAACTAGTAGACTAATTGTTCTCGAACAATTAGAGGTCTTTCCACCTTCTTTAAATTTCATATATTTTTCATATGTTATTCTCTAAAGTTAATTTTTATACAAAAAGAATCAATAAATGGCTTGAAAGATAGAAAAAATGACAATTTTGAAATGACCTTGACCTTTGACCTTGAACAAATATTCAAGGTCAAAGGTCAAGGGTCACATTGCACTTGACCCATGCTTCTACAACTTTTAGTTTTTAAGTTATAAGGTTTAATAGTAAGCACAAAGACGTTAAAGGGCAATAACTCATATAAGGGGTCATCGAATACTTTCGCACTGAATAGATTGAAGTTGTGTCTAAAGACCCTGAAGACATTAGTGAAGGTTTCATGTCTCTACGGTTTATGGTTTCAGAGCAGTAGCGATAACAAGGTTTTCAGTAAAAGGGGCAATAACTTTTAAAGGTGTAAATCTTAGGGGACAAGTATGAAATCTTTGAAATAGTTTTAAGAGGGCATATTAAAGATGCAAAGATATTTTATATATATTGAAAGACAAAAGAGATATAAAAAGAGCTTAATTTCTCATATTTTGAATGACCGTGACCTTTGACCTTTGCATATATTTTATGGTCAAAGGTCAATGAATCTTATGCAGTTAGTACCATGTCTCTACGACTTATCGTTTTGAAAATTTTTAATTATTTGTAAACATCAAAAACTTTCAGGGGCAATAACTCATAAAAGGGGTTGACAAATACTTTCGCAATGAAAAGATTGAAGAGTCCCCTCAATTAGTCAAAGACATTGGTGAAGGTTCCGCACCTCTACGGTTTACGGTTTCGAAGGAGAAGCGATAACAAGGTTTTTCGTACCAGGGGCAAGAACTCCAAAAGGGATCATAGGTCATAGTCGTTGGGTAGTTTTTCGAAATAACTTTTGATGTCCAGTATCAAGAATTATAAAGTTTTTCGATAAGTCTTTCGGTTCAAAAGGCCGTAGCGGAAAAATAATAATAATAATAATAACTAGTAGACTAATTGTTCTCGAACAATTAGAGGTCTTTCCACCTTCTTTGAATTTCATATATTTTTCATATTTTACTCTCTAAAGTTAATTTTTATACAAAAAGAATCTATAAATGGCTTGAAAGATAGAAAAAATGAAAATTTTCAAAATTTTGAAATGACCTTGACCTTTGACCTTGAACAAATATTCAAGGTCAAAGGTCAAGGGTCACATTGCACTTCACCCCATGCTTCTACGACTTTTAGTTTTAAAGTTATAAGGTTTAATAGTAAGCACAAAGATGTTAAAGGGCTATAACTCATATAAGGGGTCATCGGATACTTTCGCACTGAATAGATTGAAGTTGTGTCTAAAGACATTTAAGACATTAGTTAAGGTTTTGTGTCTCTATGGTTTACGGTTTCGGAGGAGTAGCGATAACAAGGTTTTCAGTAAAAGGGGCAATAACTTTTAAAGGGGTAAATCTTAGGGGACAAGTATGAAATCTTTGAAATAGTTTTAAGAGGACATATTAATGATGCAAAGATATTTAGGATTTGTTGAAAGACAAAAGAGATATAAAAAGAGCTTAATTTCTCATATTTTGAATGACCTTGACCTTTGACCTTTGCATATTTTTAAGGTCAAAGGTCTATGAATCTTATGCAGTTGGTTCCATGTCTCTACGACTTATTGTTTTGAAAATTTTTAATTATTTGTAAGTTTCATAAACTTTCAGGGGCAATAACTCATAAAAGGGGTTGACGAATACTTTCGCAATGAAAAGATTGAAGAGTCCCCTCAATTAGTCAAAGACATTGGTGAAGGTTTCGTACCTCTACGGTTTACGGTTTCGAAGGAGTAGCGATAACAAGGTTTTTCGTACAAGGGGCAAGAACTCCGAAAGGGGTCATAGGTCATACTCGTTGGGTAGTTTTTCGAAATAACTTTTGATGTCGAGTATCATGAACTATAAAGTTTTTCGAAAAGTCTTTTGGTTCAAAAGGCCGTAGCGGAAAAATAATAATAATAATAATAATAAACAGAAGCATTTCAAGAGGTCTTTCCACAGAAAGGTGGAAAGACCTAATAAACAGAAGCATTTCAAGAGGTCTTTCCACAGAAAGGTGGAAAGACCTAATAATAAACATAAGCATTTCAAGAGGTCTTTCCACAGAAAGGTGGAAAGACCTAATAAACAGAAGAAAATCAATAGGTCTTTCCACAGAAAGGTGGAAAGACCTAATAAACAGAAGAAAATCAATAGGTCTTTCCACAGAAAGGTGGAAAGACCTAATAATAATAAACAGAACAATTTCAATAGGACTTTCCACAGAAAGGTGGAAAGCCCTAATAATAATAATAATAAACATAAGCATTTCAAGAGGTCTTTCCACAGAAAGGTGGAAAGACCTAATAATAATAAACATAAGCATTTCAAGAGGTCTTTCCACAGAAAGGTGGAAAGACCTAATAATAATAATAATAATAATAATAAACATAAGCATTTCAAGAGGTCTTTCCACAGAAAGGTGGAAAGACCTAATGATAATAAACATAAGCATTTCAAGAGGTCTTTCCACAGAAAGGTGGAAAGACCTAATAATAGACTAATACAAGTAAAATTTACTTCAATAAGTATAAAGTATTTATACAACTTCGGGTAGTACATGTGTGTACGAGATTCCAGTTTAGGTCATTATAGAATCTGTTTCTGGAGATTATAAACCTCCTGCAAAAAATTATACTAAGTACACATTTTCTCAAAGTCCTCTTTTAATATGTACAAGTGCATTGAAGATATATTTTTCTATCTAAAATAGTACCTACAGTCTTTACCATTCACTCATAGATCAAATGAGGAGGTGGAAATAACTTAATAAATATATATAATAACAATATCACCATTTTTAGAAAAAGGAGGAAATTCGGATTAAAAGTTGGCGATGTTTTTACAGTGTTTTTAAACATGTGTTATCACTGTAGCTTTCCTAAATGAGTTAAATAGATGAAAATTATAGACAATCCGACAATTTTACTTCGTGTTTTTCCAAGATAATTAAATATAAAAGCATTGTTCACCAACTGAGAAAAAATACTGCCAAAGTGGGAAAAACTGAACTCATTTTCAATTGGGAATGGGGCCGAATTTCAGTCCCTGAGAAGGTACTGATAAATCCCTGAATTCATTAAATAAATTTTGTGGTCTCACATGTCTGTAATTTTTCCAGGGAGAGAATAATTTTTGGAAGCATTCATAAAACGTGAAAACGTGTCTACTTTCTGTTTGACATGTTTTGAATGAGGTACGTGTTACATTATTGCAATTTAGTTTCATTTCTGCAAACGTTCTGTTCATGCAGTTCTGTGCAAATTCCTAGGGACATGTCCGGTCTTGAAATCTCTTAGATTTTTTTTTATTTTGAGAGAGTAAACATCATCAATATTCACCAAACCTTTTGTGGACTTTTTGATGTTCTCATTACAGAAACATTGAACAGCGCTTCAAAACTTTCCTTGGCTTCTAGTTCGATTGCAGTATAAGGAAAAAAAAATACATCCATTGTTTTTAAATATTGACGTATCATACATATAAAAGAGTAGACAGGCATCATGAAAAACTTCACACAGTATGAGGTACGAAGTACGAACTTTCTCAATCCCGCGCTTCTGTCATTTCTTAACTATGTGTTCTGAAGTTTTTGGTGCATTTGGTGTAAAAAGTAAAAAAAAAATGTACTCGGATATTTTTGGATGCACAGGTGCACAAATTTTTTTTCATAATATTATAATTTGGATTTGTTACAAATAGAAGCGGCGAATCCGACGAACTATATTGCAAATTGGTATGGCCTAAAATACAAAAACCATACAAGAAACATCATATAAATTTTTCATATTTAATCCTTAATTATCAAAATGTGAGTTGATTTATTCTTATTCATGAAAATCTCTGAACATAGACAAAGCATAGGGTACGGAAAACGGAACAGAAAATATCTAATGCTGTACACATATATATATACATGTAACATGTTGTGGTAAAATACGGATGAGTGGGAAAACTTTATTGAAGATCACTCTGATCAATATGAACGGCTAGTATTCGATATCCTTATGAGTGAAAAATTCCATAATTTTTGGTTATTCTGTGCAATCAGTTTGTGCTGTTTTGCACAAGTTTGCAATATACATGTACGGTATCTGTGGATTGCATCAACACTCCTGTAGTTGTAATAAACTTGTTTTCAAAGTTGTTTCCTTAATGCCAGTGATCGTTCACGGTTTTGAGTCCACAAGCTACCTCAAATGATGATAGAGAGAATCGATGTGAATCTTTTGTGGATTACTGATGATGGTGATCATTGTTTCTAACACAAATGTATATATACGTTGCCTCTCTCTTCCTCTCCGCCTGTTTCAAAACAGAATTAACCCTTTCATAATCAATAATGATGATTTTGTCTTTGACAAATACGCCATTTTTTCAATTCAGATTTGGATGATTGATAAATGAGACATTCTGATATTAGATACATGTAACTCGGATGTGAGTCTAATTAGTGTGTATTTTTTAACCATTGCATGTATATGCCACATGTTTTGAGGAAAAAAAATCATGAATAAATCACATTGTTACAATAACTTTTAATGAGATATGAACTACATGTATTAGATAAAGAATATTGCTTCCTATGTCTGAATTATACCTGTGCTTAGTGAAAAACTTGACATCAAATTTTCCGTTTTCCATTCCACATTTTAGCAACACCCACGCAAATGCACTTTTGCTTTATTCTAATAAGATTGGAATAGAATAAAAAAGACCACCATTTGGTCAGTAAAATTCGTCTCCCATATGGGAGATTGACCACCACACGGGAGTAAAATGACCATTTGGTGGGCTGTGCCTAGCAATGCCCAAGCAAGGGTGAGATAACTTTCCGAATTTCCTCAGCCTCGTTTTGATTCCGTATCAGAAAAGAGCTTGAAAAGTATGTCTTCATAAACTACTTTCCCTCGCGTTTACAAACATTTTGATGACGTTTGTGTGAAGTTTGAGATGCCCCCTAGTATAATCAAAGAATGTTTAAGGTCAAGATCTAGTAAATGACTTTAGACTAACTTTTTGGTGCTAGATCCATTATGATGTCATAATCATTTTCAACTTTCTTTTTCCCGTACTTTATGGCTCTAATAAAATTATGTAGAAAATAAAGTATTTTCATGGAATCCAATTTGAAATCATGAGAAAAGTAATTCCGATACCTATATTCAATTTAATATTATTTTAAAGAAGAGACCAAGAACATACAAATTACCATTTTCTGAGGGACTGTAGGCAATCTGGATACAATTCATTGGTCTGAATTGGAAAAAACGCCTGATTCATGACAGGTTTTCTTAATTTTTCATTGAAAATGACAGTTTAAAATATGATTTTTCGTCTTATTTACCTACAAATTATGCCCTGAAACAACTTCTTTGACCAAGCTAAAATCATTAAGCATCATTAAAGGAATTAATTTCTCAAATTTGAGAAATCTGTAGGCACCTTTCTTTTACTAGATCTTGACCTTAAAGTATGGCGCGATTAGACGTTTTGAAGATAGATTGAAAAATTAAAATATCTCTAATTTTCATGTACGGACAAAACTTGCACTAATAGCTTCCTCGGGTATTCCACTACAAATGCATATCACATGCATGCAAGTATTCAACCGTTCTTGTTTGCCACACAAATTTTCCAAGGCATACGTACTGTAGCTAAAATCGGTTCGTTCATATCCAATACGGCAGCCAACACATGTGTAGAAAAAAATGTAAACATTTTGAATTGAATGTCTGACAGTCTGTTTATTTCAAGTAGAACAATGTTTAGGTGATACAATTTTATATTCATGTTCTTGAACTGTGTCCTTAAACAACTGATTCAGAAGTATTTAATCAATTAAAACTCGTATAAAAAGCTATTTCGTGTGTTAGTGTTAAATCTAAAGCAAACTAGCATGGCGCCGCGCCATGCCCTTTTCTCTCGGCGCCATGCCCTTTTTTCCAGCGCCATGCCCTTTTTTCCTTGCAAAAATATATAAATGTGCCTAGCAGAGGCAAGATGGACTAGCGGCTTTGTTTATTCAGTGCATGCTGAGTAGCCCCTTTGTTTATTTAATGCACGCAAAGGTGTGAATTCGGGACAGGAAATCACTTCTCGCTTGAACGCACACAGCCACCTTGCCAGGTAACATGCCTCAGGCTGTTAGGGTATAAGAGATAACACGAGAAAATATCATTTGATTGCATTGATTATGCAAGAATTAGCCCAATGTCAAAGATAGATTAATTTGTAAATTAAAATGTTACACATTTTAAATCAGGATCGTTTCTTTTTAAATTGAAAGTAGAAAAAACAGAGTTGATGAAGAAATGTGAAAAATAAACTGCTGATGAATTAAGTCAACTTACAATGTACAGTACCAAAAAAAACCTGAATATTATGTGTGAAATGGGCTAGGAAACAACGAAGTATGAAGTTAGTTTCTTTCAACATGTTCAATGATTCTGTACGTGTTCTACTTTTTGAGTTGACACCCAGAGGCTCAATGTTTCTAAGCCAGAAAAAAGTTTTAACCAATTTATATATTATTTCAAGTTTAATTTTTTGGTATAATCAGTTTTCACTTGATTTTGTTGATAGATTATTTTCAAAATAAAGAGAATGCCCTCTACATTTATTATCCAAGTAGCCCCCCCCCCCCCTTTGCAATTTTGTTCTGTTATTTACCTCATACACAAATAACAATATTAAAGGAAGGGAAAAAAAATCATACCCCAGACTAAAATAATTCTTGAGCAAGTGACAAAAAGATTCACACCTATTACTTTTTAAGCATAACCTTGATAACCATACTAATTTCTTGATTAAAAAATTTGAATTTCAATTTTGGCAATAATTGCCCTCTCAGTGTGTATTAAATGAATTAAGCTGACAGATTTATAAATTTTTCTTTTAGATACTTGTATAACTAAAGATTTCAGTATTAAATAATAATTTAAGTACATAAACATGATAAAGAAAATATTTATAATTTCAAAGACGTTAAAAAAGTGCCCTCATGAAAACTTGTTGCGGCGTAAAGTGCCCTTTTGATTATTGGATTACCATGCCCTTTTTAGGGTCTGGATTTAACACTATGTGTAAAAGCAAAATAGGGTGCATCTCAAAGTTAACAAGAATAAATTTCAAGATTGACTTACTTTGATGAGGAAAACAATGAAGGTCAAATAAAAACATAATTTATAATCATAATTTAACTTTTATTGATAAGTTCATTACTGGAAATGACAACACAGCATATGCATAATGACACATATTAAGCCACTGTATATTAATAAAGATACAAGTAATAGCTTTTCAAAAAGCTTGCCTGACTAATCAATCATTATCTATGGAACGTATAAGCAAAAGAGGTGCTAAACGTTTCCGTCATCAAGGAGCGACATAGTTGCGATACTTCATTACACAATCTTGATGTACATTTGCATCGCCGTAGGAACCGGGGGAGGGGACACGGGGGAGCCGTGCCCCCCCCCCCCCCCCAATTTTGCCGATATATAGAATACTATAGAAAACATAGCTGCTATATGCTTGTGCCCCCTCAATAATAATGTCTGATGACTTTTTTTTATGATTGTCAAGGAATTTTGGTAGTTCATAGTGCCCCCCTCCAACTGAAAATGTATGGTTGTGCCCCCTCAAAGTGAAATTCCTACGGGCCAGAATTGACTTTATCAAATGTCATAACCAAATACTACAGAATAACGAATATCTAAGACATGCCACTATTTGGTAATCATTTATTAGTTAGCCCACGGGCTGCCTAGTTACGTTGGGATGAAACTGCAAGTGCCCTAGCGTAGATTATAATTCTGGGGAAAATAGCTAATTGATTCATTTTAAAGAAATTCATATTACATGTACTCTCTTACCAGAGGGCGCCCTTCTTCATGCACACTCTCGTCAGTGATAGATTGATGAGACGGTCTCTATTTATAGACTTGTCTCTTTCTCAACGACGAAGTAAATTATGAACACTTTTAACTGGGAAAGTTGTCTTAAAGTGTTTGAGACAAAATTAAATGCTTCAATGCTGCTCTAGAACTCAAAGTAAATGGCCTGTACAGTTTATAGCTAGAGCAAAACAAGATACTAATAACACCCCTCTCCCCCCTCTCCCCCCCCCCCCCCCCCCCCCCCGGACAAAACTCACGCGATGATGGTCTTACCATATTTGTATTTTAAACTCATTTATAATACATGTACATGTATTATAAATGAGTTTAAAATACAAATATAGATCTTTTTGTAGGCCCTACAGTTTTAAAATTGTTCAGTTTTTCTTTTCAATCGATTTCAGGACCTTTCTCATAATTTATAATAACGTGCTTTTTTATAAATGAAAACCAGTACAGATCATGATGTCTTCTTCATTTTGCCGATTCTTTACTTAGAACCTTACGGGAGTGAAGCCCATTCCCCTACGGGTACTGACCTACACTGTTGTCACTGTATTAAGAGGAAACCCTTGTTCATCACAAAGCATGAAATAATATGCTACTGGCAGACTTTCTAAGCTTTTTTAAAAGCCTAACCTCTAGTCTCTTTTGTGGCATAAAACTGTAGGAGGAGTAGCCTTTTAAAACAATTTTACAAAAATTTTCATTTAAGTAACCATGGCAACATCATTCAACAAAATCAAAAAACAATAACACCAATTATGTATCTCTGTAGTCTACTTGTATGCCACATTATACTGAAATCAGACAAAAAGTGTAGGAGGAGTAACGTTTTGAAAGTTTTTAAAGAAAATTTCTATTTTTAGTAACCATGGCAACACTGTTCATCGAAATCCGAAACTGGTACAGAGAATTATGTATCTTAGTGTAGTTTACTTGTGTGCTAAGTAATACTAAAATCAGACCAAAACTGTGGGGGTAGCATTTTGAAGGTATTTCAAGGAAATTTCTATTTTTAGTAACAATGGCAACAATGTTCATCGAAATCAGAAAATCAATATAAAGAATTATGTATCTTAGTGTAGTCTACTTGTTTGCACAAGTTAAACTGAAATCAGACCAAAACTGTAAGAGGAGTAGCATTTTGAAAGTATTTCACAGAAATTTCTACTTTTAGTAGCCATGGCAACACCGTTCATTGAAATCAAAATCCGATACACAGAATTATGTTTCTTATTATAGTCTACTTGTGTGCCAAGTAATATTGAAATCAGATAAAAACTGTAGGAGGAGTAGCATTTTGAAAGTATTTCACAGAAATTCCTACTTTTAGTAACCATGGCAACACCGTTCATCGAAATCAAAAACCAATATACAGAATTATGCATCTTAGTATAGTCTACTTGTGTGCCAAGTTATATTGAAATCAGATAAAAACTGTAGGAGGAATAGCATTTTGAAAGTATTTCACAGAATTTTCTATTTTTAGTAACCATGGCAACACCGTTCATCGAAATCAAAAACCAATATACAGAATTATGCATCTTAGTATAGTCTACTTGTGTACCAAGTTATATTGAAATCAGATCAAAACTGTAGGAGGAGTAGCGTTTTGAAAGTTTTTAAAGAAAATTTCTATTTTTAGTAACCATGGCAACACCGTTCATCGAAATCAAAAACCGATATATAGAATTATGCATCTTAGTATAGTCTACTTGTGTACCAAGTTATATTGAAATCAGATCAAAACTGTAGGAGGAGTAGCGTTTTGAAAGTTTTTAAAGAAAATTTCTATTTTTAGTAACCATGGCAACACCGTTCATCGAAATCAAAAACCGATACACAGAATTATGTATCTTAATGTAGTCTACTTGTGTGCCAAGTTATATTGAAATCAGACCAAAACTGTAGGAGGAGTAGCATTTTGAAAAATTGTTTACAGACGGATGGACAGACAGACAGACAGACGGACGGACGACGGACACCTTACTATCGCATAAGCTCTTCTGGTCTCTGACCAGTAGAGCTAAAAAATGAGATAAAATTTACTGTTAATAAAAAATCTGAAGCTTAAGAATCAGGTTAAAAGAATAAACTTTATTTATTTCCACAAAAGTTATCACACCCATTCAATAGAACAATCCAAGAAAAAGGCGCGAAGATAATTTACATTAGGGGTGAAACGATACACCTCCTTCACGGTTCGATACGTATTGTATAATTTTGTCTCGGTTCGGTTATTTTCGATACGATACATTTTGATAGAAGGAAACAAATTCTACGTTGTTTTATGTTTTCTTTTTCTAAATCTAGTCACATATTTTACGAATTTTATTTGCAAATTGACTTGAAGAAATTGATTAAAATTATTTGACTGTCAAAAATTATTTTACAAGCTATCAGTCATAAAAAATTTACGTTTTCTATACTTATTTATTCTGAGTAACGTGTTATACCTTATGCCAAACCCGACTGAATAACGATCCCGACCGAAAAATGAACCGAACCGAAAATTGGAGATTTTGCACCGTGTATCAAACCGAGAAAAAATACCGCGGTGCATCGATACCGCGGTGAACCGTTTCACTCCTAATTTACATGTGACATTTGGCGCGAAATGATTGTGTCACCCCTTTCTAGAAGGCAAATGGACTGATCCAGTAGTTTAGAAACGCAGAAAAAATGTTACACGGACATGTCCATACAAAGAATTGCAAAGAATAAGCATGTGCATGCAAAAAACTGAAGGAATTAAACACATCATTAAATTGCATCAGTAATATATGATTCTTCCTTCTGTAAACTGTTTTTCTTTAAATGCAGGTAACAAATTCCGTTGTAAATCAGCTTGCACAAACTCTAGTTCATTAAGAATGATCGCTTAGTTTCGGATCTTGGAAAAATTAATCCTTATACTGCCTGACGCACGTGGCGTCAGGCAATCAAAGGAAGACAACTCTTGCATTTTACATCTCGTGTCAATATATTCTTCTGTGTTTCAACAATGGCACAAGAATATTATGAAATTTAAGATAAAATTCAATAACTGGTACCTAGGTTATATTCTAAAAATATTTTGATCTTGCATTCCTGTATTATCTGCTTTTTATTGGCCAATGTTCACTTTCTAATCATTTTCCTTGGAAAGATAGATATAACTCTGTATGAATTATGCATTTTTTAAACATTCATACATTACTTAATTTTCACCCAATTTGAGAAATGATTGCTGATAAGGAATCAGTGGGTCATACTTTACACAACAAACATAACCAGAAGTCTCTGATGAGACTGTAGCTCTACTGGTCTATATGTAAAACAAAGGAAATGTAGCACTTGGATTTGAAACTTTGCAACATGCAACAATAAATAGATAAATAAATGTGTCTAGATGTAGTCTACTTCTTTGCCAAGTTATATTGAAATCAAATGAAAACTGTAAGAGGAGTAGTGTTTTCAAAGTAATTCACAGAAATTTCTATTTTTAGTAACCATGGCAACACCATTCACTGAAATCAAAAACCAAAATACATATTGTGTATCATAGTGTATTCTAATTGTGTGCCAAATTAGATTGAAATCAGACCAAAACTGTAGGAGGAGTAGCGTTTTAAAGGAATTTCATAGAAATTTCTATTTTTTAGTAACCATGGCAACATTGTTCATTGAAATCAAAAACTGATGTACTAAATTATGTATCTCAGTGTAGTCTACATGTGTGCCAAGTTATATTGAAATCAGACCAAAACTGTAGGAGGCGTAGCGTTTTAAAGGAATTTCACAGAAATTTCTATTCTTAGTAACCCTGGCAACACCGTTCACTGAAGTCAAAAACCAATGCACTAAATTATGTATCTTAGTGTAGTCTACTTGTGTGCCAAGTTATATTGAAATCAGACCAAAACTGTAGGAGGAGTAGCGTTTTAAAGGAATTTCATAGAAATTTCTATTTTTAGTAACCATGGCAACACCGTTCATTGAAATCGAAAACCGATGCATTAAATTATGTATCTTAGTGTAGTCTACTTGTGTGCCAAGTTATATTGAAATCAGACCAAAACTGTAGGAGGAGTAACATTTTAAAGGAATTTCATAGAAATTTCTATTTTTAGTAACCATGGCAACACCGTTCACTGAAATCAAAACCAATGCACTAAATTATGTATCTTAGTGTAGTCTACTTGTGTGTCAAGTTATATTGAAATCAGACCAAAACTGTAAGAGGAGTAGCGTTTTGACAAATTGTTTCGTACAGACAGACAGACAGATGGACGACGGACACCTTACTATTGCATAAGCTCTTCTGGTCTCAAACCAGTAGAGCTAAATAAAGTGCCCCACCACAGCATGATATGCCCGTCAAATATTGTTCAATTGTCATAAACAGATTAGAGTGCAAGAAAATCATGTCAACCTTGATACAAGGATTTCAATGATTTTTCCATTCCTTTTAATATTTGTTTATACATCTTCTGTGGTGTAGGCATTAATTAAAACAAATATTACATTATAGATCCTCAACTGGTTGTGTTAGAGCTTGACAAATGTCCATCTGCACCCCCCCCCCCTTTCAGATTGTGAAACATGATGCTCTGAATTAGTTAATATTTTCAAAAAATTAAATAAAAATATCATATTAAACAATATCATCAATTTAGTCTTAACAACTTAATCTATATCAAATTAATATTAAAATATTGACACATGGTCACATGACTCTGTTTAACTATGTCATAGTCTCCGTTTATGTAAGAACAAAATGTTCTTGTATTAAATTTTTAACATTTTTTAACTTTAATTCCCATCTCATATAAAAAAAATAAAAAGTTTTAATATTCTTGTAAAAATTAACAAATTATGAAAAAGATTGATCCACTCCCCCGTTTCCCTAAACTGTGCGTCCAACAAGTCGGTGACTTCATACACAATCTGTTAGTACAGCAAGATCATACTCGGTGAACACAGTGGCGGTATTATTATGTAAAAATAGGTCATAATCAGTATATGATGAAATATTTTGATAAACGGGGAACACAAAAAAATATTTTTGCATGGCTGATGACGGAAATCTTATGTAGGTATATCTTATTTCTCTTATTTAGCTTTCGTGTGACGTCATAGTTGGTTTTTCCTGTACTCAAGAAATGTAACATGACACATTTTTGTCATGCTTATGTCCTCTATAACGATGTCCTGTGAAATATTGAGGTCAGCTTCATCATTCGAAATTTTTACAGTTAATCAATAATTTGAAGGATTTGCATTTCAATGTAAATTAAAAAATATTGATTGATAGATTTTTTAGTAAATTAAGTTTTTTATTGTTTAAGTTGTCTTAAAAAGTGCGTAATTTTCCCTATTCAGGTGCAGTGTGATAGAAGAAACTTGCTTTTTCGAATTTTAAACCCTATTAAAAGATACATGTCTTCTTTTATCAGGTTGGGCACAGTTCCTTTTTCGGGGAAGTATTACCATAAAACGGGATTATTCCTCTTTTCAGTAATAAAAAACATTACTGTATACGGGAATTTTCACTCGTTTACACACTATTCTCGTGGTTGCTTTGAATAAAAGATTAAGTGCAAAAATATTTTCATATCCTCTAAATATTCATAGTCTATTAAGTGTATGTATGCTCAAAACTACAATATTTATCGCTGCAAAAAGCTGAAAAAGAGTGATGAAATATTTCTACGATATAAATTTCTTACGGAAGCTTACCTGTGTTAAAATTGTGAGATTGAATACGTTCAGCATTTGCTAACTCGTTCATGAAGTTATTCATTCTAATTTAATTTTATATCATTTCTTTCAAAGACATCGTTAAAATAATTTTTAATACATTGCTTCTTTTACAGATAAAAATAATTATTTGAAATTTAAAATTTAAAAAGATAGTCATTCAAAGATGATTTTAGAATGAATGCCCTTATAAGATTCCATACTTTTCGTATCATTTATCAACAGGGAAAATTAAAGTAAAAGTCGTGGGTCGCTGCTGCACGTGAGTTTAAATTCCTATGCATGTTCAAAAGATGTCACCTCCACGAAACTAAGCTATGAAATTTTTCGTATTTGAACAACTAATAATATTCTTATAAGGGAATTATTCACATCCGTTTGAAGAATACTCATGATGTCGTATGATTAAATCTCATCTTACTCCTGTCTGCAGCACTAAAGGACCGAATTTTTTTGTCAGCGAGGTTGGTTTAATAAAAACACATCACATCGTATTTTTCATGCACTTTTTATTTAATAAACAGATTTGGGGCATTATTTAAAAAAAATGACGAAAATTCCCGTATACAGTAATGCTTTTTATTACTGAAAAGAGGAATAATCCCATTTTATAGTAATACTTCCCCGAAAAAGGAACTGTGCCCAACCTGTTTATATGCTTAAAAAAAGCCCATTATGGACCGAGTAATGAGCCCGGAAACATAGAGAATTAAAACTCCACTTAGAAACTGTCAATAAATATCTCCAAAATAAGGTAAGAAACCCAATGATGTAACTGCTTTAAGATATGTGGGACATACTTAATTAGAAATATACAAAATATAAAAAAAATTGAATGACAAGTATTTTTTCAGCTCAAGGTCCTTCTCCTTAAAAGAGAAAGACGTTCAAACACTTACTTATTGTTGGTATTTGCTTGTACCAAGCTTTGTACAAATGAACAACTCTTGCTCTGGATTCTGCCTTATTTGCAGACATAATAGGTTTGACCTGTTTTAGGCCACCTACGACCTTGTTTGCGGTAGCCATTGCTCTGAGGCTGTATATTGGGCAAGCGGTAAAACTAGTACTGCCGACCCCGACTCTCTCATTTTTATATCGCTTCATACCTGTCACTTGTCAGACACATTTTCTGAGTTGGAATACATGCATGCATGCACAAAAATATGTCAACAATGTTACATTTATATACATTTGCATATGGGCATATTTGGTAATGTTAAAGTTAGTTCTCACATTCATAAATAGGCCCTATATCAAAAATGTTACATTAATAATGTCGTCTGTAATTTCTAGTACTAGGCGGTCGGTGCATCGAAACGCCGAAATGATCGGTTTTTCCTGAAATGACGGTTGAATATGATGAAATGAATGATTAAAAACTGCAGTGACTGTGGATTTCAATTTATTAGGTTACTAATGCCTAAAAAACAAACTTTTTAAGTTCACCCCTTATCCCTAAAGTTTTAGAGCCAATTTTATCGTACATGTAAATATCGGAGGAAATCGACTGCCTTTGACGGGTTTCACAATATACCACGCCCGATTGTTTTTGGTCTCTTATTAATAAAGTAAAGTTTCATTCATGATACACTTTCTACTTTGTTTTATATTCATGAACATTTCATGTATCCCAATATGCTTTACATATTATGCCATTATGATTGAGAAAAATAGTATTGATAAAATATCAACAAAAGTGCACATTATGAATTAAGAAACAGAAAAAAAATTCAAATATGAAATTATATAGAATTATTCAATAATCAATCATTTCTAAATTCTCATTCATTATTTCATCTTCCTAATATGATAATTATGGAGGAATTAAAATGAATAATTTAGAAATATAATCAAAATCAATCATAAATTAATTTAACTATCAGTGAATTATAATTGATATATCAATACATTTATATAACAAATGAACAATTTGGAAATTGGGAACTATTTATATGGGTTTTTATTATTACTATTATTATTATTTGGGGGAAATGTGATTTAATCTTTGTTCACTTGATGAAATCAAGTTATATAGCCAGGAAGGATCAAGTAACTAAATTGAAGTTTTTGAGAATTAGGTATCCCAGTTTTAATCACCTTTACCAAATTCAAATATCTTTCATGATGTGTTCTTAAATTTGTTAGACACAAGTTGTGCAATAAATGATAAATTTATTCATGTTGCATTGCAGGTAGCAATTGAACTTAATTCATATATATTAATGATGTGAATGTCACAATACAAAGGGAAACACTATAATTTGATAAATGTCATTTAAGATGTTTCACATTCTGGTTACTTAAAAATTTCTTTAAACTGTATTTTAATTATTTTTTAATCAAATCTTTTTCCATTTGCCTTTATTGCACACTTTGTGCTCCTTCTATGGCACGCCGATTGCTTCAAAATTATTTTCTGCACAACGATCACGCTTTTATACACGAGCTTGATGAAAAATATACACGAGTAAAATAAAAATGCACGTATCGGTAAAAATTGCACATAATTTTAAAGATTTTAACACAAACTTAACGAAAAATGCACAGATCCGATATTTGTTACAAGAGTTAGGGGTATAAAATGCACAAACGAAAAACAAAAATTGCACGAGCAGAGGAAACTAAAAATTACACAAACAATTTTACTGCGCATATAGCTGCGCATATCATTATTATGCACATAAAATATTCATTGTGTTCTTGATTTTCTGTACCTTTATCTCTTTATGAATGCTGGATGTAATCGAGAGCAAATGGCATTGACGATGACATGCATGTTTCTTTGCTTCTTTACGCAGTTACGTCTTTGCTAAAACTCGATCCGATTTCTAGTAATATCAATCGAACGAATGAAGTGTTTTCTTGTGAACTGTGTGAGAAAATTTAAAAGCTGTTCGGAGATTATGTTTTTCTTATATTGACCGAGATCCTAGCCAAAATATGGAGGTATTATATGATGCCGGACATAAATTGTGACAAGAAAGGAATCGCATGATTGTGCTATATAATGCGGGGTAAAAAAAAAAAGTACCATTGCATTTAATGCACTCGACTCCGAACTAGAAGTAATATTCAAAGACAAAAACACAGCAAACTCTAAATTCCTAACGATAAACAGTACGGCTGACTATGATCTTGATTTTTAAAAAATGATAGAATAACTTTTTTTTTAAATAAACGCTCTATGGCCTTTGAAAATTCTCTTACTTATAGATACAAGATTAACAGAAAATACTTGTATAAAATAAAATTAACACATGCATTGTACGTAGAAAATGGAGAGTCAACTTGATCGGATTACTTTTTACACTACCGAACAGAAATTTACTATTGTTAGCTACATGTATAGTAAATATTCTAATACTATGATTAACTACGTATCTTCGTACGCAAAGATGCATGGGGATCTGAAACTTTTCAGACTTGCATACAAATGTTGTACATAGTTGTATTTAAGTAGTTTTCCTTTAGGATTTTCCATTTAAATTTCTCCTTTTTTCAATTTGTCTAATTTTGAAAAATCACGCTACTTGTATAAGTATTGGTCAAAGCGCCCCACAATATATTTTTTAAATGGGGGGGGGGGGGGGCAATACGAAACCGTCTCTAATTATTTATCAATTTGTCAAAATATCACTATCGGTTTCGTTAAAGAATTTTTCTAGAATATTCTCCATGGGGCGCTTTGACCAACGTTAGGGGGCTCTTTTACTAAAACCAGGGGGCGCTTTGACCAATACTTGGGGACGGTATTTTTATTAACATCAATTTCCTGTAAAATTCTATAAGGAGGCGCTTTGACCAAAATCAGGGGGCACTTTGAGCAAAATCATGGGGCGCTTTGACCGGGACGATTTTCTTAGGGGCGCTTTGGCTCCCGTCTGGAAATATACACAATATGCTGACACCTGGGACCTGGTGATACAATTAACTCTTATTGTTTAAAGGCAGAGATTTTATAGGCATATCCACAGTCATTGCAGTTTTTAATCAGTCATTTCATCATACTTAACCGTCATTTCAGCAAAAACCGACCATTTCGGCGTTTCGTGTCACCCAGTGTACAGTGATACATTGCTGACAAGTTAAATTGATGCAAAGCATCAAATCGGCCGCAAAAAAAAAATAAGTAAATAAATTTAACATTTTAAAGTATTTCCACACGAAAGAGTCCAAATAAAAAAAAATCAAAGTAGAAAAAGTAAACGATACATTTCTCAGTGATTAATTGTTAAATATTAGTTAAAATAAACAAGAGGCCCAAGGGCCCTAACGGTCACCTGAGTATAATACAACAATTTAGAGGATCCACAGAGTATAAAATAAACTGATAGATGAAGCTTTGTTGCCCAAAAGCAAGAGAAATAGGATGATCAGGATAAATGAAATAATTAGTCTAGAATTCAGTAACAACTCTTAAATTAAATTCTAATCTGGCAAGACCAGAAAACAATTAAGATCTCATAATTTTCATGCTTGTGATTCAGTAAATTAATGATCATAATTATGCCTATCTAGCTTATATTCTATAAAAACTGAAGGTTGATCTCCAATGTGTAATTATTATATATTCAATATAAACCATTGATAATTACATGTACTTATAACTGGTGTATCAGTATTGATCTTTTTTTTAAACAATATAAACACAACAATTTTCAATGATTATACATAATTGTTGTCTTCAAAGAGTCTTATTTTTTTCTTATTTACTTCTCAAAATATTTAGAATGTAAAAAAAAAAAATACTGATTAGAGAAATGCAGATTTTTGAATTATATTTCTTTTAAAGACGTTCAATGTTTTATTCTTATTAATTTATTCATTAATTTTTGCACAGATAATTTTGATCAACAGGTAATTGTTAAGATTTTTTAAAAAGTGAAATGTAACATGTACATAAATTAATTTAATTTATTAATTCATAATTAAT
Source organism: Saccostrea echinata (assembly GCF_033153115.1). Taxonomy (NCBI): domain Eukaryota; kingdom Metazoa; phylum Mollusca; class Bivalvia; order Ostreida; family Ostreidae; genus Saccostrea; species Saccostrea echinata. The sequence continues at coordinate 165,075 of NW_026889759.1, forward strand.
TTATCTAATTACGTATTTAATAATAATTTATTTAATCATTTAATTAATTATTTTTTATTTATCTATCTATTTATTTAATTTATTTATTTATTAATATTTATTTTTTTTTAATTCATCTATTTTTAAAAATTTTGTCTACAAATTTTCATTATTTTTACACTATCTTTTGTAAAGGTAATTTTCAGGTAAAGCACAAAAGATATACTCATACATGAAAAACAGACTATAGCCTGCTAATCACTCAGGTGTAAAAATCAAAATGTTGGTTATGTGGGAATTGTATTTTTAAAAATGTTGGCTAAGTGGGAATAACCCCCCCCCCCCCCCATTTGGCACTATCACCATGCAGACTATTAACAAACTATTAGTTCTTCTGTACTACTTTTAACCCCCTATTGTGACCTCTCACATTGGCCTCTCTTGGTCTTTGAAGAACATTTAATAATTTAATTTTGTCTCAATTTTATTCATTTATTATTTACAAGTCTACCTGATCATTAAAACTATGAAAGTACTTTTTGTATTATACAATAATTTTTTTTGCATAATTCTCTTATTCTATTAACTTTCAAATACATTATTTACAGTGATTAATTATTAAAAGTGAATGGCAAAGGGGAATAACTTCTCTCAGTTGATACAAATTAATAGAGCCCTGACCAGGACCAGAACGCTTGACCAAATGGTCCTGATGTTCAATATCATTGCTTATTAAAACTTTTATTCTGATTGCCTTCGATATGCCAAGGAGCAGAGAAGACTTTCAAAGAAATGATGCATTTTCACCACAGATTCAACACAGCCCTACCCTAACACTGAAACCCATGTCCCAGGGTCATGAAGTTCACAACTATGCACTTAGTTGAAGATTTTCAGGGAATTAACACATTTTCACTTTATTATCAATATAGCCCCCCCCCCCCCCCTCGCGGAGAAACACCAAAACCTGGGGACCACAAGTTTTAAAAATTTTGTAAGAAGCACAATTGTTCATCATAACTATGCACTTTGTTTATCTGTTAAACACGGAGGAACAGACAGGATTATTAAACAGAATTAATGCATTTTCACTATATTATCAATAGAGCTCCAAACCTACACCACAATATCTGACTTAGGGGCCATGAAACACACATTTCTGGAAGAAGCACTCTTGTTCATCAAATCTGTACACTTAGTTTCTTTGCTTAATAACCAGGAGCTTAAAAGAATATTTTTAAAGAAATAATGCCTTTTCACTATATAATCAATAGAGCCCCCCTCCCCAACCCTGGAAAAAGCATCCTTGTGCATCATAACCATGCACTTAGTTTATTTAAATAAAACCCAGGAGCAGAGAAGATTTTCAAAAATTAATGCATTTTCATTATACAATAGAGCCCCGCCCTAACACCAGAACCCCTGACCCAGAGGCCATGAATTTCACAATTTTGGAAAAGGCATCAATGTTTATCATATTCATGCACCTAGTTTGTTCAAATAATATCCAGGAGCAAAGAAGAAGATTTTCAAAGAATTAATGCGTTTTCATTGTATAATCAACAGAGCCCCGCCCTAACACCAGGACCCCTGACCCAGGGGCCATGAATTTCACAATTTTGGAAAAGGAATCAATGTTTATCATAACCATGAACTTAGTTTGTTTAAATTATACCCAGGAGCAGAGAAGATTTTCAAAGAATTAATGCATTTTCACTATATAATCAATAGAGCTCCGCCCTAACACCAGAACCCCTGACCCAGGGGCCATGAATTTCACAATTTTGGAAAAGGCATCATTGTTCATCATAACCATGGACTTAGTTTGTTTAAATAATATCCAGGAGAAGAGAAGAAGATTTTTAAAGAAATAATGCACTTTCACTATATGATCTATATAGCCCCACCCTAGCACCAGAACCCCTGACCCTGGGGCCATGAATTTCACAATTTTTGTAGAGGGCCCAATGCTTATTTCAATCATGCCAACAGTTTGACTGCTTGATGTCCAGGAGTAAAGAAGAAGATTTTTAAAGATCGTCAATTTTGGTGGTTTTAGCCCCCACCCCTGGGGCCCCAGGGGGGCAGGGACTATGAAATTCACAATTTTTGTTCCCCTTCACCCAAAGATGCTATATGCCAAAATTGGTTGAAATTGGTTAAGCGGTTCTAGGGATGAAGTTGAAAATATTCAAAAGTTAACGCACGACGGACGACGCACGACGACGGACAAAAACGGATAGCAATAGGTCACCTGAGTGACTCAGGTGACCTAATAAAATAAAATTCATGGAAATGAAAACCGGACTGGGATAAAGGAAAGGAATATATTTGATTCATACACTAATGTAACAAATATCAAAAAATATTTATTTTGAAAGTCTGAATGATGACAAAAAAGGGCGTACACAGGCCCGTAGGAAGCAATTTCAGTTGGGGGGGGGGGCAGCCATACATTTTAGTATCAACCAAAAATTCCTGGACAAGCAAAAAAGAAAGGGGGGGGGGTGGGCATTAGACGATTTTATTGAGGGGACACAATCATATAGTAGCTCTGTTTTCTATAGTAATCTATATATCGGCAAAATTATTTGGGGGGCGTGCCCGCCCCCCTCCCCGTGCCCCCCCCCCAGTTCCTACGGCCATGGTACAAACTTCACGTTCTGATACCTTTGCAACTTCGCTAGCCAAGGGCTTACGATCCGTTCCACGCGGATAGTAAACCTTCACTGTGTAGAAACGGACTAAGGTAAAGTGCGTTACCCTAGTCCAAGATGGCGATAGGCAAAAACTCTTCAAATATTTTTTGTACAAATGGCTTAAAGTTTTACTTTATTTTGCACCAATCTGTCGGGCAGCTCCAGTTTTACAAGCTCGCATGGAAACTGTATTCAACTTTAGCGTAATTAAAAAGAAAATGCACGTCCAAGTTTTGCTGCAGATTAGGGTAAAGTTTCTGAACTATTTATTTACGATTAGGGTAAAGTTTTTTCGAGACTAGGGTAAAGTTATTTATTCTACAACCTGATAATGATTTTTTTAAGGTATTCAATGTATGATGAAGGGATTTTGAAGAATTTTGAATCATTTTAAACTAGTTAAAATTGCATTGCTAGATAACGATGAAAGTGAAATGAACCAAATTCACATGACTGATAATATATAAGAAGCTGGTCATTCTGCACTTTTGAAGTTTTTAAAGAGTTATCTGCCCTTGATGCAAAGAAGAAAATTTTAATTTCGTCAAAATATCTGTGGTAAATGATTAATTTTATTTCATATTCTAATAATGAGAGAGTGTATGCATATTTTCACCAAGAGCTTTTTATGAAATTCAAAATACTTTTCACAATATTCTAATAACTCATGCATTGCCCATAGACTTTAATGTAAAATTCAAGGTGCAATTAATTTGACAATAATAATTTTTTTTAAAATTTCTTTAGTGGAGTATTTTTATTTCACTACACCATCAAAATGATACCATAAATACAAATATAGGACCATTCACTTATTAGATACAAAATATGGTCGTTATACATTGAATACCTTAACTTCTTTCTACAATTAATATAGTTAGAAAAGGCTTTCTCTAACATGTTCAAGAACTTTTGCTTCCACAAAGATATCATACCGATTGCAATTTTTTTGATAACCACAATTTTCATACAAAATATTACTCTTATCCGTTTCATGTACATGTATTATTTCATTGTTTAATAAATATCTTTCTATTTATTTATTACTAATAAAAAGCCCAACAAAAGAATTGTTTATTGCATCGGTCTAGCAATTTTATTGTTGATCGGTCTGCCAATCCAACATAAGAATTGTTAGACAGCAACGTCACTGCTACGTCACAAGTAATTAATCGTCGTTCAATATCGGCGACACGGAAAAAGCCGAAGTTTAGAGCTGCAAGAGTTGTCGTTTGCTATATGAAAGAGTATGTTTTGTGATAAATAATTTTTGTGATATAATAATTTTATTTTTAATTTTTTCATTCTCTCCTATTGTTTTGTTTTTATTGAGCAAGCCAAAATTTTCCAAAGAAAGTAATTGATTATATATTGATTAAATCTGTTCAAAATGTTTTCATTTTAATTGTTCTATCTGAAGTGAAGGGTATAACAAGGGCCTGTGGCCTCGGGCAACATTTTCACCTTCAGGTCCAAAAAATCATATGTTGCTCTCATACCCAGTTAATAAATGTATAATATGAAAGACATCAGTCAAAATTCGAGCTAACAACATATATATTTGCTAACAAGATCATTGCATTGACCAGAGAATTTTCGAAATATTGGCTTTTAAACGAAATTGATACCATTGTGCCATCAACTTATTCGTCAGCAGTCTGTCTCGTTCTAGATATTGTTCGTCCGAAAACATGCTCTTGCTCATTGAATCCACTGACGAAATAAACCCTATATGCAGGTAAAAATGATATATTGCTACATAAATAAGGGAAGTTGATGAAAGAAGAGTTGGAGTCATCACGTTTATCATAAACTTTTAAGCTTAGGTTTTAGTTTATCATCAACGTCTTTCTTGAGTAAAATATCCAAATATGTAATATGTCAGAATATGTTGTGTCTTTTATTGAGTTTAATGGGACGTAACAAATCAATGTTTGAATGTTTATTGACAAAACATTATCAATATATCTAATTGTTAAACTAAAGGTCACAGCAAGAGACTTTTTTTACACTACATCTCAAACATGGAAACAAGCGTCGGATTTTGATTTAAAGTATAATAATGTAAATTGTGAAGATAACAAACACTGATAAATCTCATAAATCCGTAAACAAAACGAAACATATAGATGTATTGACAAACGTGCAATGACGAGGACATAGCTCTATCATATTTATTTACAAAATGTTTTTGACAAATATGATGTAATATAGAAGTCGAACTAAACACCTCCATCACAAAAGAGCGCACATTTTGTTCGGAAAGACTTTCTATGCGTTTGCTGAGATATTGAACTTAAGTGTTCTGATTTTCTAAGAATAATTTATTGAATGCTTGAATACCAATTTTTTTTCTGAGTTATTATTAGAATATTTCAAGTACTTAGTTTTTTTTATGAAAAAACTTACACAAGTATTCTGAATCTAAGCCCAGGTTAATCTGCATTTATCTTATATTACCAAAATTTTCTCAGTAGGAACAGCAAAGTTAATTTTGCCCGTTTTTCTCAACCTAGGTTAAGACGTAAAAGTGCTAGTAAAAATACATTTTCTGTACGATATGCAAATCTAAATACAAAAATAATCAAGAGAGAGAGAGAGAGAGAGTATACACATAAGTTGATGACACAAGATATCAACCATCTCGTTTAAAGTCAACATTACGCAAATTCCATGTTTGATACAATGACCTTGTTTGCAAAATTAACACAATCTATCGTTAAGCTGAATGTTTACTGACTTTTTTCCATATGAATTGTTAGGTCATTTTTTTTTTCATTTACCTGATCATCAAAGAGTACACGGCAAGTTTTACCGGTGGACAGGGTGTGTTCATTCCTCCATGGCACCTTATCCCACCTCTTTTTTCACTTTTCAGACGTCCATTTTTGCTCTGCTCATAATTTGTATTGTTTAAATTGGATTTTGTGTATGATTTCTGTCGGTTATTTTCACGTCATTGATGATACTTTGATTTGTAGATATTTGAAAAGTTTTTTGCCGTATCTAAATCAACAGAATACTGTTTTCAAGACTCAGTTTGTCTTATAGACAGAAACGTAGACTGATTTGATTTGGTTTGATTTGAACAAAATTAGGCCACTGTGCTCTTCCAGAAATAGTCAACGCACTGAGAATTTTTCAATTACATAGTATTTGGTGCAATGAATTATGAATTTACTGACAGAGTGCGTTTTGAGTCTCCTGAAACAAGCAAAATGACCTTTTACGCATACTTTACCCTAATCATTCAAAAAGGTCACAAAATTTTTACTGTACATAGTCGTAAATTTGCGTTACCCTAATCTTGTTTAAATTTTCTACCCGTAATTTGGCTTTAATCAGCTCAGATCATGCAAAATCTTTGCAATAGCACTTCTGTTTAAAATAATTAAAATAAACCCATCCATTTCATAATATAACATTTTTGAATAAGTTTTCCTATTATATCACAAATGTAATAAGTTTCACTATAAATCTTGAAGAATGCTGAGTCACACCGGAAACAGTTATGTCACACGCCGGAAACAGTTATGTCACCCGACGGAAACAGTTATAACACCCTCTCGATCACTTTCACGTGTTTTTATGTTACGCATTTGTAGCTCAGGTTCGACATGTAATGACGTCGGTTTCTAAGCAAATGTAAACAACGGAGCGTAATTCTAACGTCATGAAAGCAAGTTGGATTATTTGTCTAAACTTAAACAATTTTAGACGATTTTTTAATTTTAAAAATGTTATATAACACATACCACATGGCTTCTCGGGTGCCTATACCAGAATGTTTGCCCCTCGGTGACAGGAAAGTCCTGGAGTGTTATGTCACCCTCTGCCTTCGGCATCGGGTGTGTCACCCTCTGCCTTCGGCATCGGGTGACATAACACTCCAGGACTTTCCTGTCACCGAGGGGCAAACATTCTGGTATGTCACCCTCGAAGCCATGTGATATATGTATAATGTAAGCCTGTATAATGCGTAAACTAAGTGCAACATAACCGAAGCGTATTTTCCTGTCGCCATCTTGGTCTAAGGTAACGCACTTTACCCTAGTCCGTTTCTACACAGTGTTGATACCTTTGTCACGCGGCACGTCGTTTTACCCAAATGGACCCAAATGGAACCCAAATGGAAACAAATGGACCCAAATGGAACGCCAAATGGAACCCAAATGGACCCAAATGGAAATCAAAATGGATCAAATGGAAATCAAATGGACCCAAATGGAAACCGAATGGAATATTAAAGATATCCAGTATCGTATTATCAAGTTGTTACTTATTTAAAATGATGAAAATAATGAACTTACAAATGGAGAATATTAATTATTCATTTCTAATACTGTATTTTAAAAAACAAATTAATTTTCTTTGGTATTCTATATATCGGGAAAATTATGGGGGGGGGCACAGGCTCCGTCCCCCCCCCCCCCAGTTCCTACGGCCATGAAAACTATATAAACTTTAAAATGAAATACTTCAATTTTGTATTCAATGATATGCAAAAGTTATTACAAGTAGAAAAAAAGATTAATTCGTATTCTGAAACAATATTAGAAATGAAAAATTAATATTCTCCATTTGCAAGTTCATTATTTTCATCATTTTAAATAAGTAACAACTTGCGAATACGATGATGTATGTTTATTATTCCATTTGGGTCCATTTGATTACCATTTGGGTTCCATTTGGGTCCATTTGGGTAAATCGACGCACCTTTGTCACGTGATATGCATTACAATAACTGTGAAGTACATGTTAGTAACATAGTGTTTTCAAAACAAAATTTACCTTCCCATAAACTTTTTACAATTTATTAATTATTTTAGGCACTGTATATAATTCATATTCGGAAACTTAGTACGTTTTGTTTTTATATCATTTTGGGGAGCAGTTCATGTACCAACTTTTTATAAAATCATAATTAATAAATATCTGAAGGGAAATAAAAAACATATTGAAACGCTGTAACAATCATTTAGATTTAATATTAAGCATTAAAAAAAAACCCTTTTATTTATAACATATTCATGTATGTTATCAATAAGGAATCGTGCTATTAAAATAATAAAATAATAACGTCTCATTTCCCCATGTGCATATTCTTACACAACCACAAATGATAATAAGGACAAAACGATGAGAGTGCAACAATATAATTACAGTCTTTGCTACTTCAATACAAAGTGATTTAGAATATATCGAGCAAATGGAAAAAGTCTAGATCTTGTGCATTATGTCTAGTTGAAATTATATGCAAGATCTAGTTTTACCACAAACTTCCAAAGAAAGGTTGCATGTTAAAGTTACCATATGTTTGCAAGGATGAACATTGTTGGACAAACATGTTTTAACCACTTCTTCTCCACTCCTAAAATATGCACAGTTTTAAGTAAGAGGTGCGTACATTTCTTTGTATTAGCCCTTTCACGATAACTGCTTTACTACTCTTTTGCAGGGCAAATTAATAACGTTGGGCGAAATTTTTGCTGACAGAAAATTAAATGACGTATATTAAACAATTACTTTTACGTCATATTTCACCAAAATATATCATTTTGCCCTGCAAAAGAGCAGTGCCGCAGTTATCGTGAAACAGTCTAGGGAGGGCGTATCATGGATATGGTGGTGTTTTTTTATCTGTCTGTCCACGCTGTCTGTGTGTGGTCAAGTATTTATCAGGTTGGGAACAATTCCCCTGTAGAGATATCATATCGCTAGAGCGCGATTATCTCTCTCTAGAAACAAGAAGAAAAATGTCCCGGAAAGTCTCAAAAGCCCGAGATTTATATTTTGATTCCATCTGTAAACGTGTTCAGGTATGGACTGTTGTCATATCCTGCTCAATGCAGTACTGCTTGATAATTTAGTGCTCCACATTATTGCCCAACGTCACCATTTTTGAAAATATCTAATCAAAAGTGTTTTGGATATTTTTTTCATTAGTGATCAGTTGCGAATCGAGGAATCTTGAAAAAAAGGGGGGGGGGGGAGTTTGGGCTTGGGGTAGGAGCCCATGACCACACCAAAAAAATTGATTATTAAATCTTATGTATATTTTGGACACAAAAGGGGGACCCCCTCTAAATCCGCCAGTGGTGATGACAAATTATTTTTTTTATACACAAGTACTCTTAGATCATCAGATCATAGAGTATTTATCAAGGTATATTTTGTCACATTATGTTTTTGTATATCCTGGGTATAAAGACAAATTCATTGAGGATGCTACTTTTAAAAGTAAAAAACTGACCACCGATATCTAACAACCTTTTAATGCTGTTTTTACATGGTATATGACATTACAACCTTAAAATATTTTGTCAAATTAATGAGACGATCAATTCCCGAAAAAGTGCAAAAAATTATTAATTTTAGTCAAATAGTTTCTGAAATATTCAACACACTGCTCATTGCTTTATTGGCTATTCGGTTGTTATCGGGTACTCCTGGTCCGATGAGTTTTGAAAGTTATCCCCTTTGAACTTGGAAAAGATTTAAAAATTCACAATTTCTAATCATTACCTCGCCCTAATGTAGATTTTCCATAAGATCCATGGAATTCCATAACAAATTCTGTGGAATTCCATGGAAAAAGTGTTCCACGGAATTCCAAGGAATTCTTGAGAGTATTGGGATGGAACTTTTTCCGAATGGTACTGGAAAAGCCTGGAAAAGAGCAGAACAATGCCAGAATAGAAATTTGCGGAAATAGCTGGAATTCCAGGATATTTGGAAATCCAAGGAATTCCATGAAAATACAATGAAAAACTGGAATAATCAAAATAATTTAAGGGCCAAATAATTACAAAAAACTTGACTACATCACAATTTTTCATTAATCTATATTTTCAAAATAAAAAAAAAATCATTTTTGCTTTACAGTGTGTCTGCATGGGGACGAATATTGCATACACACTTCTATATATAATGTAAGCACAATTTTTAAAAAGTAGTCTCACTGAAAGTATTTTACATCAAAGATTATTTAAACAATGTTTAAAAAATCCACAGAAAAATGTCATTACTGGAGGATCACCTTGGTTTTATTAATGAGAATCATGTTATAATATACATACATGTACATGTAGTAAACTCTAGTCTAATCTCAAATATCTGACATTTTCTGATAATAAAATGAAATAGAACAAATCAAAATAGATTTTTAAAAAACATTAATTATGACCTTTAGCTTCATTAAATGACCTTGGGAAAGTTGAAGCCTCAACAGGGTATATTGTGCAACATTTGTATACAGTTACAATGATCTTCCAGTGGTCCATGTACATTTACCATACAAAGTTGGATGACTAGAGTGACAAGCATAGGTATTAAGTACACAAATATCTACTACACAACTATATTTGGAAGTTCTCATAAAATCAACACATGCTATTTTTCCCCCAAACATGCCCCAAGATCCTAATTATGGAAGGTCCTAAACTTCTGAAGTGTTGGCTAGAATCACTTCCTCACTGGTTCTGTTAGAGGGTGGTCAGATAATTGGTGTCATGAATGGATTCACTTTTGGTACGATGGCTTCAAAAGCTCAGCAAGTTTGATGTTGATCATTCCCACAGACACTTCAAACTTTTCTTGCTCAATTTCTGAAAGAAAGTATTACCATAAAGATGTATAATATCTATCTATAAATATATGACAAATAATACAATAAAGCTCTATAAGACAATTGGTTCCTTCAACCTGGCAGATCAGTTTAATACTATAGAATAGGAATTTATTATCTTGCCATTTTTTGTTCAGATTAGGATTAATTCCTTTTTAAAACTAATGGAAGTTGTGAAATTAAAAAAAAAACAAGATGTGTTTGTGAAACATTGATGCCCATATGGCAGCTTATGGCTAAGGTTAGTTTCTCAAATGCAAGTCAGACTCCAAGGTCAAAAGATGATAAATATTGTTACCCAAAGGAAAGTCTTGTCTCGGGGAAAATTACTGTGAAATATGAAAGCCCTAGCACCAAACTTTGTAAAAAGGCGAAGGTTAAAGTTTATTTAAAAGTAAGTCAAATGTCAAGGTCAAGGTCAAATGGTCAAAATTAATAGTGCCCAAGGGAAGGTCTTGTCACAAGAAATATACTTGTGAAATATGAAAGCCCTATCACCAACCATTCAAAAGTTAAGGACAAGGTTAAAGTTTTTAAAAAATGGATCATCAGAGTTGTGGAAAACTTTTTCAGATAGCCAGTCAATCGGACTGGCAAGAAGACAAAATAAGCCGGTCCGAAGTGATTTTTGCCAGTCCGAAATAGTAAGTTGCGAAATTAAAAAAAAAAGCATAACATTTTTTTTTACTTCATTACACATCTATTTACTTAATAATAATATAACATTCAGTCTCCATTTCCAAATACTCTTCCGTTTTCGTTTTTTTTTTTTTTTGTATTTATAACAATTATACTAGATTTCACCGCTTTTGGGCAGGTGACAGTGCTAATTCAGCATATAAACGTAATTTTTTTGAAACATTTATGCATTTGGGAATTATATTAACCTAGAAACTTAAATGAGTCTAAAAAATTGTAGAAATTCTGTGCATCGATAATAAAGATATCAACACGATCGATGGAAAAACGAAATCTGCGACAGTCGGAAGTACTAGATTTACCGCTTTCCCCAACTGTGTTTGAATTCTTTCAGTTGAATTTTTTCATATTTATCTTGTCTTTATCTTTTTCTTTATGTTTTCTACCTAATTCTGCCCCAGTTATAAATTTAACAGATCACGAGCACAATCTGGTTTCACTTTCATTTATAGCCTCGATCTCGTGCAAAGAAAAAAGTATTACGCAATTGCATATAAGGTACGATAATTAAGCTGGGTTCCAAGTGCGCTGATGATAAATAGAAAAACAAAAAACCTTAACCAAAATAGGGGCCGGTCATTTGGACCGACATCGATAGCATTTTTACCGGTCACACGCATTTTTTGCCAGTTTGCCGGCATGACCGGCAGTTTTCCACAACTCTGGATCATAATCAAAGGACAGGGTCAAATTGTTGATATCCAATGGAAGGCCTTGTCACAAGGAATACACCTGTGAAGTATGAAAGCAAAACTTGAATCCCCTTCACCCAAGGATGTTTTGTGACAAGTTTGGTTGACCATGTGGTTCTGAGAAGTCAAAAATGTAAAAATCTGAAAAGTTTACAGTCGACAGACTAACACCAGACACTGATCAGAGAACTCACTTGAGCCTTGAGCTCAGGTGAGCTAAAAAGAAAAGGTTAGAACTAAAGTGTATAAATAAGAGAAATGATTGTCTAAGTTAATTAACCTTGAATATGAAAGAGAACATTGTAAATTATAAACTATGTACCCTTAAAAACATTCAGCAAATAAAGTTAAGGTATGAAAAAAAGTACACATTATTTAATATAATTTATATACCATATAAAACATTCAGTTTTGCTTTGTCAATGACTGGTCTTTTGTCTCTTAAGCTTCTGATTAAAAGCATCTTTAACAGGAGTTTGGACGTCTATGCTGCCTTTGATATATTATCCTCCATATTTGCTTACTCCGTTAACTGACCCTTGAAAGAGGAAAAGACGAATTTATATGCATATGTAGCTGCTTTAAATGCACATTGGCATATTTACAACATAACAAAAATATAGACAAAGCAAATAACATATATGAATATAATAAAATGAATATATAGAATACATTTGTTGTAGGCTTCAGACATGCAAATACATTTTCATATTTTTTTTTTTGAGAAAAATTAAGAAAATATAAATAAACTGTTTTAAATATCTTCCATGCATCAGCAATTCAGAATTGAGTAAGATAATACTAAAACATTAATTAATAAAAACAATGATAGTTTATTTGTGCTGAATGATAATTTGAGCTGGCTCTCACAATTCTCACCAAGTGACTAGATGGCTTAGCATCTACATCTACATATTAGGATCTTTCATCAAACTTGATGATTATCATGATTATATGCCGGCGCTGTGCGAATCGAGTACTTCAACCCTTAAATAATCAAAATAAGTGCCATGAATGATCATGAACATACATTAAAAAAATAAATAGAATTTTTTACATCGTACTCTGTAAATGATAGTAAGTACTAAGGAATTTAGCTTAATTTGGACCAGAGTTCTGAACTGGCCCCAAAGAGGCTGCCAACACCACTGAGCATGGAAGAGAATTCCATAATGTCACTGCATGGGGGAGCAAGCTATGTTTAAATTATCTGTGCAAGTACTAAAGTTCTGAAAGTAAGGAAGACTTGAAATAGAGGCTTGGGTCTACCGCAACTAAGTTGTGCACAACTTTATATCATTTATAGCATTATTAGTCTACCACTGTCTACGTATGTTCTTTCTGTGTTGTAAAGATAGCCAATTTAGATGTTGCAACATGTTGGAGACACTAATAGTGTTATGATATCTGTGTACAATGTAACGTGGACTGTCGTGTTGCAATTGGGGAAAGTGCCACTCGCATATTAGGCCTTTCCAAGTTTTTTCTATGTTTAGCGTCCACCCATCTTTCAGAAACCTACCTACCTATTCGCAAAAAATACACAAGCCAAATAATAAAACACAGACAATATAGTCTTTAAAATGATGTCATTCAAAGCATTTGATTTCATAAATCTATTATTCTCGTAGAAAGATCTATTCTTTTGCAAAAGCAAGGTATTAAATGCTTAAAATATACCTAATATGACATATTTTAGACAGATACTTAGAGAAATTGATAGAATTTAAGGATTTTGACCAGAATAATCAATTTCAGGATGGCGGATTTTGTTTGTTTTTTCTAATATGGGGTGTCAAAAACCAAGGCGCACGCGGACGCCTAACATAGAAAAATCTTGGAATGGCCTTATAGCGAGGTCTAACGACATGTACGGACGGAGGAAATTCAGGTTGAAATCCACACATTGTTCAAACATATGTTGATAAAAGATGTTTAGAGTTGTAGAATAATTATTACAGAAATGAAACTGCGCTCGCCCTAAATGTTTCACCGTCAGGCATTCTATGTGTGTGGTGCCCCAACTGAGGAACACTAGCAGAAGCATATTCATTCAACTTCAAGGACACATAAAATACTGTACATTGTACCTACCATGTCTTAAAATGTCTGCATCTTTTGTACAAATTCCACTCTAATCATTACCAGCAGTTCCCTTCTTCGTGACATTCTCTTTTCTTTTGTCCAACAGTTCAACACGGCATCCGAATTGTTGAATTTTGGTGGTCTGATTAAATTAATTGTTCATCGAGCCTGACATCAATCCCGATGTAATTGTACTATTAGCAGACAGTTTAAAAGAAAAAATCTAAGTTATTTTCCACAGATTTCCAGTGCAGAAAATGTCTAAGTTTCTCTTTTTATCAGCTTTTCCATAGAATCCCACTACTTTCCAAACCTCAAAATGTCTAAGTCCAAATTTGTTTTTCAAATTCCAAAAGATTCCAAAAACTTCCAGAAGCACTTTTAGACTCATGTATGGAAATGTTTGGAATTCCATGGAATTCCAAAACTTTTCCAAACCCTTTGGAAAATCTACATTAGGGCAGCTACAAATGTGCAATTTACAATTCCCAGTTTCTATTTACTTTCTAAGTTATAAATGCACATTTTGTACATGGCATTATGACACATCTAGTTTAAATTACTGCCTCTTTGTAAAAGGTGGGGCCACAAAAGGCAATAAAATTGTACATGGGAATACACGTTTACATAGGGTGGGGCAACTGTGGGGGAGCAAATTTTTACCTAGCAATATACATGTATAGGAAAAAATCTTCTTAAGAACAGCAAGTCTATGTTTAGTCAATTTGATTTGGAAGCATCCTCAGGTAGTATAGATTCAAGTTTGTTCAAGTCTGGGACCCCCCTTCAAGGTTAGGATGGGGCTACTAATTGGGGGATCAAAGTTTTACATAGGAATATTTAGGAAAAATCTTTAAAATCTTCTTATCAAGAACAGGAAAGGCATGTTTAGTTGTATTAAAAAGGAAGCATCCTCAGGTAGTGTTGATTCAAGTTTGTTCAAATCATGATCCCCCCCCCTCAAGGTTAGGATGGGGCTACTAATTGGGGGATCAAAGTTTTACATCGGAATATCAGGGCTCGAGCTGTGATTCGCCATTTGCGCCAATTGCGAATTTTTTCTAAAAGTGGCGAAAAGAAATTCAAAAGTGGTGAAACTGATTTTTTTTTTTTAAATATACCATACAGAAGTGTGTGTACTCTTGGCTATCTCCTTTGTTTATTCAATACGTACAGATTAGCCCCTTTGTTTATTTAATGCAAGCAGATGAGTGAATTCAGGGTGTGAAAACTCCATGAAACTTACAAAACAATGTACGCGTAGGAAATCACGTCTTGCTTGAACGCACACAGCTGACAAGGTAACTTTAGCCTGGAGCAGAAAGGGGATACAAAATTACTTGAAATAATATAAGATGGATTAAACAAGGAAAGACAAAGTGTGTTTTGGAGATGAAGTTAGCTAATAAAAGATTTTAATCAATGAAATATGGATCTATATAAATTGTTTTTTTTAACCGAAAGTAGGAAAACATGATGAAAATTGCAGAGCATGGCTGCTAATTTTACCTGATTAAAGTCAAAATAGTGTGTTCATTATACCATAAACTGACAAAGAGTGAAAGAGATACTGGCTTGGAAACAATACTTTTGTCAATTACGCAGATTTATTTTCAATTACATGTATATGAATTTACATGCATACACCCAGTGTCCAAGTTGTTAAATTAAGCAAAGTTTTAAACCTGATTTTAATTACTTCTTTTCACAATAAATTGTTGATATGATTAAAATTTTCACTTATTATTTTATTTTTTTTCATTTTTAAAAAATTGTCATATATCTTTAATAAGTCTGTAACCCCCCTTCCAGGGCTAAAAAAATGTTATGAACAAGAGGACATCTACTGTCAAGAGTTGGCTAATATCAGTATCAAATTAATTGTATAAATGTAGAAATAATTCCTATATTAGTTTTGTAAGTGGATACAACTTTAAATTTTACAATTTTCAATGCCTGTGATATAAACAAATTGAAATAGTGCTATTAGTGGAGTGTTTAGCATATACACTTGTTGAAATGAGATGTAAGAATGAGATTCCTTTCATCGCGAAAAGTGGCGAAAAATATTTTCGCTCCAGTGGGAGCTCTGCGGAATGTATATGAAAAATCTTTAAAAAATCTTCTTTTCAAGAACAGGAAAGGCATGTTTAGTCTTATTAATATGGAAGCATCATTCAAGTTTGTTCAATTAAATCATGACCCCTGGGGTAGGGTTGTGCCACAATGAGGGATCAAAATTTTTACATTTGAATACACAGGAAAAAAATCTTGAAAAATCTTC
This sequence comes from Saccostrea echinata, assembly GCF_033153115.1. Taxonomy (NCBI): domain Eukaryota; kingdom Metazoa; phylum Mollusca; class Bivalvia; order Ostreida; family Ostreidae; genus Saccostrea; species Saccostrea echinata. Next base: position 181,140 of record NW_026889759.1, read on the forward strand.
TCCTCAAGAACAGCAAAGTTGTGTTTATTCATATTAAAATGGTAGCATCCTCAGGTACTGTAGGTTCATTGAGTTTGATCAAATCATGACCAGTTGGATAGGGTGGGGCCACAATGGGGGGATCAAAGTTTAACATATAAGTAAATAGGGAGAAAATCTTTTTTCCCTTCTTTTCAAGAGCAGCATACCAATGATTAGTCATATTAATATGGAAGCATCTTAAGGTAGTATAAATTCAAGATTATTCAAATCATGACCCCCTGGGGATAGGATAAGGCCACAAAGTGCAATCAAAGTTTAACATTGAAATACATAGGAAATAAAAATCTTCTCAAGAACAGCAAAGCCATGATTGGTCATATTCATATGGGAGCATTCTCTGGTATTTTAGAATCAAGTCTGATCATATTATGATCCTCAGTGTTGGCTGCATGGGGCTACAATGTATTATCAAAGTTTTACATAATTTTCCTTTGTATTAAATTATTTTAAAATCTTGTTTTTGAAACAGCAAAGCCATGATTGGTCATAAAAAAGGAAGCATCATTAGGTAGTGTAGAATCAAGTTTGTTTAAATCATGAAACCTGCAGATAAGGTGGGGCCACAACAGGGAATCAAAGTAACACAAAGGAATATAAAGGATATATCAATAAAAATTTTCTTCTCAAGAACAGCAAATCCATGATAAGTAGAAGTATTTCAGAAGAATCTTTAGGTGTTGTAGATGCAAGTGTGTTCAAATCATGTCCCTGGGGGTAGGGCAAGGCCTCAGTAGAAGATCTAGATCACTTTTATATTTAAAGTTTACAATATTGAACCAAAATTCTGATTATTCCTAGCAAAAGTGCTCAGGTGATCGATGTTGCCCATGGGCCTCAATTTAAAAAAAAAAAAAAAATGACCCCCTAGGTCATAGGAGGGGACACAATGGGTGACAAAAAATTTAACATGGGAATCCTTGGATAAATCTTTAAAAATCTTCCTCTTAAGATTGGTCATATAAGAATGGAAGCATACCCAGGTAGTTTAGATTCGAGTTTATTTAACTACTGATGCTGGGGAGTAGGGAAGGGCTATAATGGAGAATCAAACAACAGAACACATAGACAAAAATCTTTGAAAATCTTCTCAAGAACAGAAAAGCCATGATTGACTAATATTCACATGGAAGCATCTTCAGATAGTGTAGATTCAAGTTTGTTCAAATCATGACCCCAAGGGTATAGGGAGAGGCCACAATGGGTGATCAGAGTTTCACATGGGAATACATAGGATAAATCTTTAAAAATCTTCCCCTCAAAAACAGAAAGCCATGATTGGCCATGTATACTTATAAATTAATAAATTTTGCAAATAAACTCCGAAACGGGTGTACCAGAGATCTTAAAATACTCCTCTAAGAATACACTAGATACAAGATGATGTCCGTAAACTATATTTAGATTTCACTCACATAGTAAGTATCGTACATTAAATTAAAAGTCTACTTTCATTTCCGATAAACAGCCATGAAATAGCAAAAACCTGAGTACGGTGGCGGTTCTGTTGGCGGATCTTAGTTACTTGCAATTTTTAATGAAACTGACAACAAGCAATCGTTTATTTATTTCATAAAATGTCGTCACTGAATTATTCAATCAAAATTTGATTTAAATGATATAAAAGAAATAAGTTGTGATAACTGATTAAAAAGGAAAATGTGCAAATTATTTTTGTCATTACCGATCTTAATATTGACGGAAGCTTCTAGAACATCATATAGCATCGAGCCCGATGTTAAGTACCAGTCCATATAAAAATCAGACAAAATGTGTATAAAAGTGATACATGAAGGTTCTCAGAATTTGATGATTTTTCACACATAGATTTCTTTTGCGCTATGATCCATGTATATAAAATAAAAAATGTTTTGGTTCATGGTTACTATGGAAACCTGGCCAAAGAAATTTCCCTAGCAACCGGCCACTTTTTCCATGTGGTAAGGCGAAAAGTCACCTATCTTTTAAGACTTGATATGAAATGTAAATAGGAATAAAATTATTATGAAGATACACATTTTAAGTGTTTTAACAACCCAACACATAGATATCAGATTTAAAGATAGTTCTGTGATAGACATTGGAAGATGTACATGTTTTGGATTTTTTGCTGATTCAGCATTTTTCTTGATTTTGGCAATATTCAAGGTCAAATTAAAATTTGCATCTAAAAATTACAGCTTTTGCGTGCATTTCACGTTAAAGTAGAAGAATTTCCCTGATGAAATCCGAATTCAAACACGTGGGATTTTTGAAAATTAGTGCCCGTTGTCTAGCAACAATAATGGATGTTTTGATAAATGAACAGTGAATAATTGTGAAGTGTTACAAAGAAATATTGCATAAGTTGTTATCTTAGGGTACCAGAAATAAATTTTAAAGTGATAGAGTATAAATCAGACTTCTTAGCAAACTAATGACTATTGTACAATTACTTATCTCCATGGCAACAGCGAATTCCCCATAGCAACAAGGCGACAAAGCTTAATTTTGGTAGATATTCATGTACAGTAGTAAGAAATGTTTCAAAGTAGATGGGCGAACATAGCCTGCAGAAAGCCTATAGCTTCAGATATATAAAAATCATGCTCAGTTTGTGAATTTAGTATTTAGAGTAAAGTTCTCATTATTGAAATTTATGAAATTATGATAAACAAAACTTTTCTGAGGAAAATTTTCTCGGCAAAATTTATTCTTTTATTAAAAAAATTAATGTGGTATTCGTGGGTTCGAACCCTAGCAATAAAAATCCTGAGTATTATTTTCTTTTGAGACTAGCATGCTAACCACTAGACTACACAAGTCCTGATGAATAGTGGCATTTAAATCATGTTTGTGATATGACCCTTGACTTAATGGACTTCAAGTATTTCTCGAAAAGATGCAAATGTTATGTCAAAAAAGTATATTTTTAAGGTATAGTGGGTCATTGCTCCATATTTTTGGTAACCAAAAAATTTATATTTTTATGCAAACTTTGAGGATTAACTTTCAAAAAGGTGGAGCAAAGACCCACTCATATCGAAAAATAGTATTATAGTATGAGAAAATGACTCTTTTTTCCCGCTTTAGTGTGTGTCTAATATTTCACAGGCAAATAATTTCAATCTTTGAGGTATTTTTGCAAATTATAGAGATTTTACATAAAGTATAATTTAATTTTAGACGAAATATCAAGGAAATTTTGATATAATTGAAATTTAATTTTTCATCTTCATGTTTGTCACACTATAGGCTTATCGCTCGTCATGTTCACCCATCTCCTTTAGTCCTAAAATTGCAGTTTAGCAAATTTAAAATGCATTTTGGATCTCATAAAAGTATTTTTGTTACATAAAGTTCCCCATGGGAACGATTTTGAGCATATAACAACCACTTGATTACACTGAGTGTTTGAAAGAATTACCTCGACTCTTATATTTGAACGGGGAAATACATAGTCACTGAATTTCTTTAAACTTGTTTATGTGTTGTCAAAGAATTAAATAGCATTAACTCATATAAGGCAAAAACGTGTTGCTATGTAACATGGTTATTTGGCAACGTGCCCTGAATTTTGAAAACTAAAATGTATAAACACGTTCAGAGTCCCATTGATAAAGTTAACAGCAATTCAGAAATATGGAAATGACCGTGTCCAAAAGTCAAAAACTTGCTGTCGTGTATGCAAATGGACAATGTAATTTTGATCTAATGAAAGTATTTTTATATTTACATATCCCATGGAAACAATTTTGAACACATACATGTAACGACTAAGATGTATCTGATAAAGAGTTAAAGCAATTTTTTATATAACCATTGTCTTGAAGAAGAGTAAATGGCACACAGATCCTAGGTAGAATTCAATGTACTCATCTTGAATATTCACTAGAATATTCTGCAATCATAACTTTAAACTTTAAGATGACGCATTTTTACCATGGAAACCCTTTGTTACTATGGAAACATGTCCTTTAATGCTGATTTATTAGATTCGAACGAATTAGGAAGATCTTTAATCAATGGAGCTTTCATTTAGTTATATTTAATCAACTTATTTAGGGAGCAGAAAACTTCCATGAAATCTTTGAACTCATTTCTCATAATGTACGTTAGAAAAAAAAAATGTCACTCTAATGTCAAAAATCAATGATCTTTATGAGAAATATAATAAGATGTGACATGTTTTCACCATGTTTTGTAAAATAAAAATAAAATTAGAGATATCCTATATATTAGTCATTCAAAAGCCTTCATTTTTGAGGGTGTTTATGCCATCTACGTACAATATGACCATTTGCACAGAAACTTGTCATGCATTTAACATACAGGTCTGATATTTGATCATATTTAAAAGGAAGCTTCATTCTTTATGTACAATAAAGGTTGAAATCATATTAAGAGGTCAAAGGTCAAATACTGTGATGTTGTCTACTGGTTGTTTTAATTTTTTAGGCATTATTTTTTTTTAAATCGTCAAAATATATTAAACCGCTGGTTCAATTTTCCTCATTTTGACACATTTTAATGTTGATTCCATTTTAATCATTCTTTTGTTTTTTCTTAAATATTGAATATGTAATTTATTTTCTGAACTTATAATGTAGCTTATTTACATGTGAATTTTCAATTCCCAGGCTATTTATGTTCAATTTTTACACCACAATTTACTTAAATATAATGATATCAATATATTTTACTGAATTATAGTAAGAAAAGGGTTACCTTAATGAACAGCATCACACAATTTGCAAAATACTGATTGGTTATTTTTAAAACAACGAATATTTCCAAATCAAATGACTGATTTCACAGTCTTCTTATAGGAGTCAGATAGGCCAAATTTTAAACTATGTGGGGGAAGAAAATTGCTGAATTCCTTTCATCTTACATATGAAGAGAAATTTTATATACTAGAAAATATCAAAGTTTTCAAAAATTAAATTTGAGGAAATTTTTTGGCCTATCAACTACCTTCAAGACTGCAAATATATTTTTTTTCTTTCGACTAGCAATGCTGATAAAACACCCATGTTCATGTCCAGGGAAAATTGTCTGTATCAATAAACTAGAGGTAAAGTTTCAAAAGACTTTACAAAAAATGTTTACTTAAGATGGTTTATTTTTTGTCAATGCAATATCTGATCTAAATTGATAAAAATACGGAATAATACGAAAGCCTATTAGGATCAATCTATGAAGAAGAAAAAATTTAAAAGGCGTTATTACGCCTTTTCAAAAGGCGTTATTACATGTACGCCTTTTCAAAGGCTTTCCAAAAGGCGTTATTACGCCTTTCCAAAAGGCGTTGTTATGCCTTTTGAAGAGCCATTATTATGCCTTTGACAGGCCCGTGCTTTAAAAGGGGGGGGGGGGGGAGACCTCCCAAAAAACTGACAAGCAAACAAAACCCCCCCCCCCGACTAAAAACTACTAAACTGTCTAAACTGGAGGGGAATCTTTTTATACCTTTTCGGCAAAACTTTATTTAATTTAAATGCAATGATTTGCCAGAGTTTGACCATACTGCATCAAAATGCCATACTGCATCAAAATGTTAAGGGACCAAGCAGTCAATACATGAATTTGTGTATTTAAACTATAGCAAGACTATTCTCCCAAAAAGTGGGGTGGGGGAGCCCCCCCCCCCCCCCTTTTCACACGTACTACTGGCCTGATTGAAAAGGCTTTATATCCAAAAATGGAAAAGCTTTATTTTATATTAATAAATACTTAAAAGATTGAATAAAAACCATCTTTATTTATGCAATATTTTAAAGTATTTTCTATATTCCTGCACATCTCGCAGTTAACTGTTTACATGTACATGCGTATTAAGAGAAGTCAACACTCTGCTTGTGGAAATCAAGGATACAGGCAGATACAGCCTGGGTCTTTGCTTGCCATGTATTAAAAATTCAAGTCAATTTTGAAAATATTTTTCTCTCCTCTTTGAAAAAAGCAGACAAACTATTTGCATGTGTATAATGAGCAATTAGCCTTCAACCGAATTTGGTAGAGGTGTCTGGCATCAAAAAAGGACTAAGTTGGTTTAACATTGAAAATATATTACACATTTAAATATCTTTTTCTTGAAAATCTAATTACAATATGTTTGAATTTATTTTTTGAAAATTAGCCCTATATTAAATTGTGAAATTCATGTCCCGAGGGTAAGATTTCAGCCCAGGTAGTAGGCTAAGTTAGTCTTGTATTGAAAATAAAAGGCGTAATTACGCCTTTTGAAAAGGCGTAATAACACCTTTTCGAAAGGCGTAATAACGCCTTTTTGAAAGGCGTGATGACGCCTTTTTGAATATAATTTGTGCTTAGGTTTGATTTTGATAAAAAAAATCCATCAAGTGATAAGATATGGAGAATTGAAACAACGAAAATAAATCTTTTAGACCCTGTTCACACAAAAAGCACAAAAATATGACATACATGTACATGTATATTGGATATGATTACCGAAAAGGAAAAATGTTCAATTTTCCTAATACATGTATGGTGCTCTACCACTACGCCACGCAGGCGACTTAATAATAACTAATAAACTATAACATGCCGTAAAATACTACTATGATACGTATCATAGTAGTATTTTACCGCATGTTATGGTTTATTAGTTATTATTAAGTCGCCGGTGTGGCGGAGTGGTAGAGTGTCCTCTCTAAAGTCGCGGAGTTAAGGAGTTGATCCTTACGTTGCGGGTTCGAATCCCACTGGGACGTGGAGACCAGTCCTTCGGATGAGACCGTATAAACAGAGGTTCTGTGTCCCAGTAGGTGCTGGCACGAAAAAGATCCCTCACTGCTCAATGGCCCTAAGTGCCGAGCATGGGTCAAAGTTTGCAACTTTCCACCGGCAAGTTGCTGTAAACTTTAATAATGGAATTGTAAACATGTTTATACATTTTAGTTTTCAAAATTCAGGGCACGTTGCCATGGTAACCATGTTACATAACAACACGTTTTTGCCTTAATGAGTTAATGCTATTTACTTCTTTGACAACACATAAAGCAAGTTTGAAGAAATTCCGTGACTATTTATTCTCCCACTTATATATAAGAGTCGAAGTAATTACAGGGAATGAATCTTTGAAACACTCAGTGTAATCAAGTGGTTGTTATGTGCTCAAAATCGATTCTATGGGGAAATTTATGTAACAAAAATACTTTTATGAGGTCCAAAATGCATTTTAAATTTGCTAAATTGCAATTTTAAGACTAAATTTGAAACATTTCTTACTACTGTACATGAATATCTACCAAAATTAAGCTTTGTCGCCTTGTTGCTATGGGGAATTCACTGTTCCCATGGAGATAAGTAACTGTACAATAGTCGTTAGTTTGCCAAGAAGTCTGATTTATACTCTGTCACTTTAAAATTTATTTCTGGTACCCTAAGATAACAACTTATGCAATATTTCTTTGTAACACTTTACAATGATTCACTGTTCATTTATCAAAACATCCATTATTGTTGCTAGGCAACGGGCACTAATTTTCAAAAATCCCACGTGTTTGAATTCGGATTTCAACAGGAAGATTCCTCTACTTTAACGTGAAATGCACGCAAAAGCTGTAATTTTTAGATGCAAATTTCAATTTGACCTTGAATATTGCCAAAATCAAGAAAAATGCTGAATCAGCAAAAAATCCAAAACATGTACATCTTCCAATGTCTATCACAGAACTATCTTTAAATCTGATATCTATGTGTTGGGTTGTTAAAACACTTAAAATGTGTATCTTCATAATACCAGTGAAGAGGAATAATTTTATTCCTATTTACATTTCATTTCAAGTCTTTTAAAAAAGATAGGTGACTTTTCGCCCTACCACATGGAAAAAGTGGCCGGTTGCTAGGGAAATTTCTTTGGCCAGGTTTCCATAGTAACCATGAACCAAAACATTTTTTATTTTGTATACATGGATCATAGCGCAAAAGAAATCTATGTGTGAAAAATCATCAAATTCTGAGAACCTTCATGTATCACCTTTTGTCTGATTTTTATATGGACTGGTACTTTAAAAAGAAAAACGAGGCGATTATAGCTGCATGAACATAAAAAAAAAAAACTTTTGTGTGAATGGTCATTAAAATAATGGTAAATTATTGATAACACTATAAGTTGTGAATATATCTATATATTGAAAGACTATTACATATATGTAGTAGGTTTTCCTAATAAATTTATCGGTAAAATTTGTATATATTCCTCACTGAGAGCATCATGGCAACTAACCCGAAGTACAATATGTACTTCATAATAAACTCAAATACAATTAAAGCTGTAAAATATTTGTGCTTTAATCGATACATTTCAGTTTTTTTTTCTGAATACAGTCTTTTGTATCGAATAGCCGGCCTATTCATAGGGCATTAAAAGCTAATTTTTACACAGGTTTATAAATATGTATGTACCTTATTGATGTAAAAAAAAGTAAAGTACATTTTTTACGTATCAATAAGGTACATACATATTTATAAACCAAGACCCAAGTACCTGTGAATTTAAAAAAAAATCAATTTATCAGTAAAATGTGCATATTCCCTGCTTTTATCCTGACAGAAATGAAATAACAGCATCTGAAGTACAATATCCATAACATAGCATAACAGGTTTCACAATAAATGTCAATTAATGAAATTGTTATTTTTCAAATTTTTACAAAATGGGGGAAGGGGGGTTGGGGGTCGAGATGTACATCTACTTCTTGCAGAAGTTTGAACAAAGTATTCCTTCCTGCTATAAGCCGGGATGTCTCTCCCAAAATTGTGAATTTCATGGCCCCTGGATCAGGGGTTCTGGTGTTAGGACGGGACTCGATCTTCATGATCCTTTATAGCTTTTGTCCAACAATACAACATGGCAGCCAAAAACTGAATTTTGGCGGTCTGTTGTTGGGTTCCTGTTGTTTATATTTGTTGATCATTGAGCCCAACATTAAAATTTCTCTTGAACCCAATCAAATTGTATAAGGAAACTGCTTACAAACTGCTTACAAAACTGCTAAGGAAAACTGTCTTCTCCTCAAGAATAGGTGACCAAGATATAACTGCTAGGAAAACTGATTACTGCTTAAAAACTGCTAAGGAAAACTGTTTACTCCAAAGGCACTAGCAGTCACAAAAGAACAGAAAAAGCCAAACTGCCTGAAACTGTTTGAAAACTGCTTAAAATTTGCAAAACTGCTAAAGAACTGCCTAATAACTGCCTATATAGGCAGTTCACCTTTCCATGGGTCTATTTATTATATAGTGAAAATGTATTAATGCTTTAAAAATCTTCTTCTCGAATCCTGGGTTTTATTTAAACAAATTAAATACATAGTTATGATAAGCAAGAGTGACTCTACCAAAATTGTGAAATTCATAGCCCCAGGGTCAGGGGTTCTGGTGGTAGGGTGGGGCTATATAGATCCTATAGCGAAAGTGCATTATTTCTTTGAAAATCTTCTTCTCTTATTTTAACAAATTAAATACATAGTTATTATAACCAAGGATGCCTCTCCCAAAATTGTGAATTTCATGACCCTTGGATCAGGGGTTCTGGTTTTAGGGCGGGACTCTATTTATTATATAGTGAAAATGTATTAATGCTTTAAAAATCTTCTTCTCGAATCCTGGGTTTTATTTAAACAAATTAAATACATAGTTATGATAAGCAAGAGTGACTCTACCAAAATTGTGAAATTCATAGCCCCAGGGTCAGGGGTTCTGGTGCTAGGGTTGGGCTATATAGATCCTATAGTGAAAGTGCATTATTTCTTTGAAAATCTTCTTCTCTACTCCTGGGTATTATTTAAACGAATTAAATATATAGTTATGATAAGCAAGAGTGACTCTACCAAAATTGTGATATTCATAGCCCCAGGGTTAGGGGTTCTGGTGCTAGGGTGGGGCTATATAGATCCTATAGTGAAAGTGCATTATTTCTTTGAAAATCTTCTTCTCTACTCCTGGGTATTATTTAAACATATTAAGTATATAGTTATGATAAGCAAGAGTGACTCTACCAAAATTTTGAAATTCATAGCCCCAGGGTCAGGGGTTCTGGTGCTAGGGTGGGGCTATATAGGTCGTACAGTGAAAGTGCATTATTTCTTTGTAAATCTTCTTCTCTACTCCTCGGTATTATTTTAACAAATTAAAAACATAGTTATGATAAGCAAGGATGCCTCTTCCAAAATTGTGAATTTCATGGCCCCTGGATCAGGGGTTCTGGTGTTAGGGCGGGACTCTATTTATTATATAGTGAAAATGTATTAATGCTTTAAAAATCTTCTTCTCTTTTCTTGGGTATTATTTAAACAAAGTAAGTAATTTTTTTGAAAATATTTTTTTCTGCTTCTGGTTAAAAGCAAAGAAGCAAAGTATATAGTTATGATGAGCAAGAGTGTTTCTTCCAGAGTAGCGAATGGTGTAAGGGTGGGGCTCTTGATAATATAGTGAAAATGCATTAATCCTGTCTGCTCCTTAGTGTTAAGCAGATAAACAAAGTGATAACTTATGATAAGCAAACTTCTAATCCCAGGGTGAGAGGCTCTGGTGTTTTTCAGTGGGGAGGGGGCTCTATTGATAATATAGTGAATCTGTAGTAAAAATGCATTATTTCTTTAAAAATCTTCTCTGCACCTGGGCATATCAGAGGCAAAAAGAGTAAAAGTTTTAATAAGGAAGAGTATTTTCCCCAGATTTTTTAACATCTGGACCATTTGGTCAAGTGTTCTGGTCCTGGCCAGAGCTCTATTAATTTATATTCTACTGGGAGGAGTTATTCCCCTTTACCATTTACTTTTGATAATTAATCACTGTAAATAATGTACTTGAAAGGTTAAAAGATTGAGTGAATTATGCAAGAATTATTATTGTATAATACAAAAAGTACTTTCATAGTTTTAATATAAGGTAGACTTGTAAGTAATAGATAAATAAAAATGAGACAAAAATAACTTGTCTTATTAAATGTTCATCAAAGTCCAAGAGAGGCCAATGTAAGAAATTTCAACAAGGAATTAAGATAGTACAGAAGCACAGATAGTTTGTTAAAATACTGTATGGTGATAGTGATAAATGGGGAACAGATTAGAACCTAATTTATGAACTGTTAATGAATACTAGACTAATTATTTTGTTGATCCTTATCACCCTATTTTTCTTGCTTTTGGGCAACAAAGCTTCACCTTTAAGTTCATTTTATACTCTAATCCTCTAAATTGTTGTATTATACTCAGGTGACCATTAAGGCCCTTGGGCCTCTTGTTTTTCTTTGCAGGCAAATGCATGAAGTATCAGTCTACTATGCTTGTAGTAAATAAAAAGCTGACCACCCTTAGATTTATTTACACCTTTAATGAAGCTACAAAGCAAGCAACACATGCATTCCTTGGAACACTCTAGTCTTTAATTATGTATAAGAAGATAGGGTTTGTTTGTGCATTTTATCTTTTCAGATTTATGTCTGCTAAGTTGATTGATGGGCACAAGCTAGCAAGAGAAATAAAAGATGAAGTGAAATTTGAAATAGAGAAATTATTGAAAGCTGGCAAGCGTAGCCCAGCTTTATGTGTGGTCCAAGTTGGTGATGATCCGGCTAGTAAAACTTACATAAAAAGTAAAATCAAAGCATGTCAGTATACAGGTAATCTTTTTGTGTGTAACTAAATTACGTAACAGTATAGTAACATCTTAAAAGAAAAAACAAAAACATACTGTTCATTTGTTTGTAAAGTTTGATTGTTATTAGCTCACCTGAGCCGAAGGCTCAAGTGAGCTTTTCTGATCACATTTTGTCTGTAGTCCGTCTGTCCGTCTGTCTGTCTGTCCGTCCATCCATCCGTCTGTAAACTTTTCACATTTTCGACTTCTTCTCAAGAACCACTGGGCCAATTTCAACCAAACTTGCCACAAAGTATCCTTGGGTGAAGGGGATTGAAGTTTGTTCAAATGAAGGGCCACGCCCTCTTTCAAGGGGAGATAATGAAGATTTAGTGAAAAATTAATAGCATCTTTTAAAAATCTTCTTCTCAAGAACCACAAAGCCAGGGAAGATGAAACTCATGTGGAAGCATCCTCAGGTAGTGTAGATTCAAGTTTGTTCAAATCATGACCCCCGGGGGTAGGGCGGGGCCACAGTGGAGGATCAAAGTTTTACATAGAAATATATAGGAAAAACCTTTAAAAATCTTCTTCTCAAGAACAGCAAAGCCCTAATTAGTCATATTTATATGGCAGCATCCTCAGGTAGTGTAGATTCAAATTTGTCCAAATCATGACCCCTGGGGGTAGGGCAGGGCCACAATGGAGGATCAAAGTTTTACATAGAAATATATAGGAAAAATCTTTAAAAATCTTCTTCTCAATAACAGCAAAGCCCTAATTTTCATATTTATATGAAAGCATCCTCAGGTAGTGTAGATTCAAGTTTGTTCAAATCATGACCCCCCGGGGGTAGGGCGGGGCCACAATGGAGGATCAAAGTTTTACATAGAAATATATAGGAAAAATCTTTAAAAATCTTCTTCTCAGGAACAGCAAAGCCCTGATTGATCATATTTATGTGGAAGTATCCTCAGGTAGTGTAGATTCAAGTTTGTTCAAATCATGACCCCCGGGGGTAGGGCAGGGCCACAATGGAGGATCAAAGTTTTACATAGAAATATATAGGAAAAATCTTTAAAAATCTTCTTCTCAATAACAGCAAAGCCATGATGAGTCATATTTATATGGAAGTATCCTGAGGTAGTGTAGATTCAAGTTTGTTCAAATCATGACCCCCCGGGGGTAGGGCAGGGCCACAATGGAGGATCAAAGTTTTACATAGAAATATATAGGAAAAATCTTTAAAAATCTTCTTCTCAATAACAATAAAGCCCTAATTGGTCATATTTATATTGCAGCATCCTCAGGTAGTGTAGATTCAAATTTGTCCAAATCATGACCCCCGGGGGTAGGGCAGGGCCACAATGGAGGATCAAAGTTTTACATAGAAATATATAGGAAAAATCTTTAAAAATCTTCTTCTCAATAACAGCAAAGCCCTAATTGGTCATATTTATATGAAAGCATCCTCAGGTAGTGTAGATTCAAGTTTGTTCAAATCATGACCCCCCGGGGGTAGGGCGGGGCCACAATGGAGGATCAAAGTTTTACATAGAAATATATAGGAAAAATCTTTAAATATCTTCTTCTCAGGAACAGCAAAGCCCTGATTGATCATATTTATATGGAAGTATCCTCAGGTAGTGTAGATTCAAGTTTGTTCAAATCATGACCCCCAGGGGTAGGGTGGGGCCACAATGGAGGATAAAAGTCTGAAATAGAAATATATAGGAAGATATGTTCTGATGAAGAACTGGAAAGCCATGATTAGTCAATTGATATGGAAGCATCCTCAGGTAGTGTAGATTCAAGTTTGTTAAAATGATGACCCCAGGGGATAGGGATGGGCCATAATGGGGGATCGAAAATTTTACATAGGAACATATAGGAAAATATCTTCTTCTCAAGAACTGAAAATCATGTTTAGTCATTTTGATATGGAAGCATCCTCAGGTAGTGTAAATTCAATTTTGTTCAAATGATGACCCCCGAGGGTAGGGTGGGGCCCAATAAGGGGATCAAAAGTTTTACATAGGAACATATAGAAAAAAATTTCTTCTCAAGAACAGAAAAGCTATGTTTAGTCATATTGATATGGAAGCATCCTCAGGTAGTGTAGATTCAAGTTTGTTCAAATGATGACCCCTGGGATAGGGAGGAGCCACAATGGGGGATCAAATTTTTACAGAGAAATATATGGGAATTTTTTTTTAAAATCTTCTCATGTACAACAAAGCCATTTGCTAAAACAAATTATATATTGACATGGAAGCATCATCAGGTAGTTTAAAATTCAAGTCCCCCCCCCCCCCCTCCCCCAGGAATCTTTTCAATACTGAACTGATTTGTGCTTTTGCCTTGCCAATGTGCTCAGGTGAGCGATGTGGCCCATGGGCCTCTTGTTTTTTGTTATTTTCATCTTTGGTGAAGGTCATTCGAAGAAGTATGTTCACTTTTTCCATAAAATGGTACTGCCCATATACCAATTAACTGACCTAGTCCTAATGTCATATTTCAAGCATCCATGTAAAGTAAAAACTTAGTGCTTTCATTTCCTATATTAAAAAAGTTTCCTCTGAGAGTCCAGGAACTACAAAACAGGCTATGTGAAATTGCAGTATTCTAGAATCTTGAAAAAAATGGTTGTATTTGAGTAAAAAAGATTTTTTTCAATAAAGAATTGAAATATGAGTCCATCCCCCCCCCCCCCCCCCGAAAAAAAACATAAAAACTGAAGTATAATATTCTGAAACAGTTCTTTTATTATATAATTGAAAATATTAAAAAACAGCTTTAATTTCTGGCCATTTTGAAGAAATTTTCAGGATTTGACAATAATGACGCAATTTATGATGTCATAATATATGGGCTAGTGAAAAATTGCACCATTTTTAGGTCACCTGAGTCACACAGGTAACCTATTGATATCTCTTTTTGTCCACTGTGGTGCGTCATGCGTCATTTATTAACATTTGTACATTTTCAGCTTCTTCGCGGAAAGGGCTGATTCAATTCCAACCAATTTTGGCATATAGCATCTATGGGTGAAGGGGAACAAAATTATGAAATTCATGGTCCCTGTCTCCCTGGGGCCTTAGGGCTGGGGCTAAAACCATAAAAATTAATGCATTCTTAAAAAATTTGCTTCTTTACTCCTGGACATCAAGCAGTCAAACTTTTGGCATGATTGTAATAAGCATTTAGTCCTTTACCAAAATTGTGAAATTCATGGCTGCAGGGTCAGGGGTACTAGGGCACGGCTCTGTTGAATATATAGTGAAAATGCATTATTTCTTTAAAAAATCTTCTCCTCTCCTCCTGGGTATGAAGGAAACAAACTAAATGCATAGTTATGATAAGGAAGGGTGTCTCTCCTAAAATTGTGAATTTCATGGGTCAGGGGTTCTGGTGTTAGGGCAGGGCTCTTATGATTAAATAGTAAAAATGCATTATTTCTTTGAAAATCTTCTCCTCTGCTCCTGGGTGTGAAGCCGATGAATTAAGTACACAGTTTAAATGAGACAGGGTGCCTCTTCCAAAATTGTGAATTTCATGGCCCCTGGATCAGGGGTTCTGGTGTTAGGGCAGGGCTCTAATGATTATATGTAGTGAAAATCAATTATACATACCAGAAGTATATGTTGATAATGTCATTTAGAATTTCTACTGAATGCTAGGGGAGGCAAAGAAAGATAACTCTAAATCAGTGGAAGTTGTGACCTGTTGATATTTATTTGGTCGTGAATTGACAAGCAATACACCGGGTCACGAATTCTACTTGTAACACTTCCCTGGTGTTGACGTCCGAACAAGGTAAATATAATTTCTGTAGGTTCATAGAAAGCTATTTTTACTCAGATTTAATCAATTACAACTTGAAATGTTAACAAAAAAAACAATTTAAATGCACATATTATGAATTTGTCAAACAGAAAAAAATTATTTGCAAAGGTATTTCTGCCTGCTTCAAGTTGCATCACAGATTAAAAGTTGCCAAATATAATTAGATATTTTTATGCAAAATCGCAGTTTGAACAGAGGAAGCAATTTTTGTCACTCATTTTTAGGTCACCTGAGTCACTCAGGTGACCTATTGCTATCTCTTTTCGTCCGTCGTCGTGCGTCATCCGTCGTTCGTCGGTCGTAAACTTTTGAACATTTTCAGCTTCTTCTCTGGAACCAGTGAACCAATTTCAACCAATTTTGGCATATAGCATCTATGGGTAAAGGGGAACAAAAATTGTGAAATTCGTGGCCCCTGCCCCCCTGGGGCCTGAGGGGTGGGGCTAAAACCACCAAAATTAATGCAATCTTTAAAAATCTTCTTCTTTACTCCTGGACATCAAGCAGTCAAACTGTTGACATGATTGTAATAAGCATTGAGCCCTCTACCAAAATTGTGAAATTCATGGCCCAAGGGTCAGGGGTTCTGGTGCTAGGGCGGGGCTATATAGAACATATAGTGAAAGTACATTATTTCTTTGAAAATCTTCTTCTCTACTCCTGGGTATTATTGAAACAAATCGAATACATAGTTATGATGAGCAAGGGTGACTCTACCAAAATTGTGAAATTCATGGCCCCAGGGTCAGGGGTTCTGGTGTTAGGGCGGGGCTATATAGAACATATAGTGAAAGTGCATTATTTCTTTGAAAATCTTCTTCTCTACTCCTGGGTATTATTGAAACAAATTGAATACATAGTTATGATGAGCAAGAGTGACTCTACCAAAATTGTGAAATTCATAGCCCCAGGGTCAGGGGTTCTGGTGTTAGGACGGGGCTATATAGATCATATAGTGAAAGTGCATTATTTCTTTGAAAATCTTCTTCTCTACTCCTTGGTATTATTGAAACAAATTGAATACATAGTTATGATAAGCAAGAGTGACTCTACCAAAATTGTGAAATTCATGGCCCCTGGGTCAGGGGTTCTGGTGCTTAGGCGGGGCTCTTTTGATTATATAATGAAAATGCATTAATTATTTGAAAATCTTCTTCTCTACTCCTGGGTATTATTAAAACAAATTGAATACATAGTTATGATAAGCAAGAGTAACTCTACCAAAATTGGGAAATTCATAGCCCCAGGGTCAGGAGTTCTGGTGCTAGGGTGGGGCTATATAGATCATATAGTGAAAGTGCATTATTTCTTTGAAAATCTTCTTCTCTACTCCTTGGTATTATTGAAACAAATCAAATACGTAGTTATGATGAGCAAGAGTGACTCTACCAAAATTGTGAAATTCATGGCCCCTGGGTCAGGGGTTCTGGTGCTAGGGTGGGGCTATATAGATCATATAGTGAAAGTGCATTATTTCTTTGAAAAGCTTCTTCTCTTCTCCTGGGTATTATTTAAACAAATACATGGTTATGATAAGCAAGGATGCCTTTTCCAAATTTGTGAATTTCATGACCCCTGGATCAGAGGTTCTGATGTTAGGGCGGGACTCTATTTATTATATAGTGAAAATGCATTAATGCTTTAAAAATCTTCTCTGCACCTGGGCATATCAGAGGCAAAAAGGGTAAAAGTTTTAATAAGGAGGGTACTTTTACCAGACTTTTGAACATCAAGACCATTTGGTCAAGTGTTCTAGTCCAGGCCAGGGCTCTATTAATTTGTATTCTACTGAGAGGAGTTATTCCCCTTTGCCATTTACTTGTGATAATTAATCACTGTAAATAATGTACTTGAAAGGTTAATAGAATAAGAGAATTATGCAAGAATTTTTATTGTATAATACAAAAAGTCCTTTCATAGTTTTTATGATCAGGTAGACTTGTCTTATTAAGGTTTTCCATCCCTAATAGGAACTAATTCTCTATCATTAAATATCAATCATGTATATAATACTCTGATATTAATTCAAAGAACTTTACAGTAGAAAAGGATTTACCAAGTGAAAGTTTCAAAAAGGTAATTAACTAAGCAGTATTTAATTAATAGAAATTGCATTGAAGTCTATGGAGACAAGCGATTTTTTTTAAATAAAAATTCAGATAATAAGAATATCAATAACTACTGTGGTGGAAAGATCCATTAAATCATTAGAAATAGAATGACAATTGAAAACAATTTTTTTACCGTATATTTTTTTAAAATTGATTTTTATTACTTAAAAAAAGAGGGAGATAACTCTTCAACAAAGGTCAAGTCATAAATTAGGACACTTCCATTCTTACATGCTAATAGTAATAAATGTAGATTATGTCTAAATATACTGAGTATTCCACCCGTACACATCTGTTATGTATTCAAATTCATTGAATCTGAGGCTATTAGGGATGGAATACCAGTACCTTAAATGGTCATCAAAGACCAAGAGTCTTACTCAGGCCAATGTAAGAGATTTCCACAAGGAATTAAAAGAGTACAGAAGCACTGATAGTTTCTTAATATACTGTCTGGTGAGAGTGATAAATGGGGAACAGATTAGAACCTAATTTATGAACTGTTAATGAATACTAGACTAATTATTTTGTTAATCCTGATCACCCTATTTTACTTGCTTTTGGGCAACAAAGCTTCACCTTTCAGTTCATTTTATACTCTATGGATCCTCTAAATTGTTGTATTATACTCAGGTGACCGTTAAGGCCCTTGGGCCTCTTGTTTAAGTGTATTGAAGTGGTGTTTTGGTGTTTGATTACCTCCCTGTTGTTTATAGTTTTGTTCTATATACGTGACATATTTTCACGTTAGGTATGTTCTATGCATTTTCTTTAAAAGAAAACTTTTAATTAATGGCAGCATCTGCTTATGAATAATATCATATATAGTGTATAAGTTTATTTTAAATGCACGGCATTTCTTGATGTTCTGTGTTATGCTATACTAGTACAATGAAACTGGTTATATATAGGAGTTATCCTTCCCAACTGAAAATTCATCTTTGCTGTCAGGTTAGATTATTTCCCTTGAGTCACAGATCGCTGTGTGAGCTAGGCTGTACATATAACTTGATTTTATGAAATCCAGAAGGTACTGAAGCAAATTTCATTTAGAATCTACAATTATTTGGAGATAAAATAATGAAAAATGACATTTGACCTTATAATCTTTTATTTTAATTTTTAAGAAGAAGTGCTACGTCATTACACATTTTCATTCATATTTTACAAGTAATTCACTCGATTTCAACATCAATGGTCGTATTTTGGATAAATAAATAAAATGATTATTTTAAGTTTCAAAATTTATTTGTTCTCATTCCATGATTACATGGAACCTGAATAGTAATTGTCAATTTGGCTATTTCCAGGGCTTGATCTGGCCTTCACAAGATTGATCGTAATCGGTATTCAATCCTTGAGATTTCTTGTGCAATGTTTGCCAAACTGGGATTGTGTAGACTCTTATAATATTAAAGTTCATAATCTTTGGAAAATTACTGACACGTCCCTAGATTATTTTCTCAAAATTATCGTCTTGTCCTGTCAAAATAAGTTGTGAAGCAATTTGTTTATAATTTACCATTTAACAAATTAATTATATCAACACTCCGGCGACTCACAGGTGTAGTATCATCAATATAAACACCCAATTAACACGTCCTTCCCAGCCCCAGGCGTTCACTGTTATCCAGGAAAGTCCAAGCTGCATTAATTTTACGCTTGATTGACATGTATACATGCACAATCAAAACTTTAAGAGATAGAGAGTAAAAAACAATGAAATGTGTGTAATGGGACCCAGGTCTTGGTTTGAGAGATAGAGAACTTCGAAAGATGGGGAGTTTGAGAGATCAGGAGTAAATTTGCTAAGTTATATAGAGGAAAAAAACGGGACCGGAGGTTCACTTCAAGAGATCGAGAACTTCGAGAGATCAGAGTTCGAGCCATCAAGAGTCACCTGTACATAGTTATAATGAGGAAGGTTGTCTCTTCCAAAATTGTGAATTTTATGGCCCCTGGGTCAGGGGTTCTGGTATTAAAGCAGGGCTTTAATGATTATATTGTGAAAATGCATTAATTCTTTGAAAAATCTCCTCCTCTGCTCCTGGGTATTAAGCTGATGAATTAAGTAAATCATATACGGTACCAATTTTGATGCACCAGATGCGCATTTCCACAAATTATGTCTCTTCAGTGATGCTCATGCTGAAGCTTTGGAAATCCGAAATATTTATATAAAAAAAACTTTGAAGAGCTGAATAAAGGGGTGCCAAAGATTGGAGCCAAATAGATCGAAGGATCAGAGCTATGCATGAGGAATGAAATGCACAGTTATAATGAGACAGGCACCCTGTCTCAAAATTGTGAATTTCATGGCCCCTTGGTCAGGGGTTCTGGTGTTACTGGGCAGGGCTCTAATGAATATATAGTTAAAATGCATTAATTCTTTGAAAATCCTCTCCTCTGCTCCTGGGTATGAAGATGATGAATTAATTACATGATGAGGAAGGGTGCATTTTTCCAAAATTGTGAATTTCATGGCCCCTGGGTCAGGGGCTCTGGTGTAAGGGCAGGGATCTAAAGATTATATAGTTAAAATGCATTAATTCTTTGAAAAACCCTCCTCTGCTCCTGGGTATTAAGTCGATAGATTGAGTACATAGTCATAATAAGGAAGAGTGCTTCTTCCCAAATTGTGAATTTCGTGGCCCCTGGGACAGGGGTTCCGGTGTTAGGGCAGGGCTCTAATGATTATATAGTGAAAATGCATTAATCCTTTGAAAATCTTCTTCTCTGCTCCTGGGCATTAAGCATAAAACTGAGTGCCTTGTTATGATAATGAAAGGTGTCTCTCAAAATTGTGAAAGATGTCCCCCAGGGTCAGGGGTTCTGGGGGGGGGGGCTTATTGAATATGTAGAGAAAATAAATTAATGGTTTGAAAATCTTCTTCTCTGCTCCTGGGTATTAAGAAAACAAACTAATACATAGTTATGATGAGGAAGGGTGCCTCTTCCAAAATTGTGAATTTCATGGCCCCTGGGTCAGGGCTTCTGGTATTTGGGCAGGGCTGTATTGAGTATATAGCAGAAATGCATCAATACTTTGAAAATCTACTCCTTAAGCAAACAAACTAAATGCTATAATATAAATATAAGAACCGGATAGCTGGTATTTTCTGTGGTTTGATATTTTGGTGATTTGACCCCTGAAAGGTAGCAAATTAATTTCTGTGTTTTCATTTTCTGTGGTTGCATTATTATAACGCAAAATATTATTTATGGGATATGAATACCAGTTTCTAAAGATTTGGCAGAACACTGCCATGTTTACGTTTTATAAATTCATTTAAAGACATGTTAATCAAAGGTGTGAGAACTGGTACTAAGCTCAACTATCTTTCAGTTAATCTTCGTCAACTTTTTTCAGATCCTTTTTATTTCATACATCCGTAAGCATTTTTTTTTTTTTAAGAATGTAAAGTAAGATGTTATGAAATAATATTAAACCAAGTTGACTGACATACACACCACTTATCAGACTTGCACGTATAAAATATCTGAATTAATATTGAAGAAATATTTTGCGATTGTAATTTTTGCAGATTTGTCCTATCCACAAAACTCCGCAAAAATTGGACAACAGCAGAAAATACCTGTTATACGGTAGATGTGCCTTTTCTCTGCTCCTGAGTATTTTGGAGGCAAACAGAGTACAAAATTGTAATAAGTGAAGCAAATGAGAGTTTCTCCCCTTTGCTAAATCATGTTAAATCAAGAAATCCTTGTATTTAATTTAATCAACAGGTTATTTGATTGAATGAGAATACAAAAAAGAATGTTATATATATACAAAATTAAAATGAATGTTTGGTTTAAACAAGCAAAGCATGCTCAAGTTGGATTCTTGTTTGGAAACCAGTATAAAAGATTGACATAAAGATTATTTATGTATCAAAAGACTAGCTGTAATTAGTATTTGTACACTGTTGTGTCCTGTTTGACAACTGTTGAGTTATTGTCAGGTAAATTCATGGAGATCAGAGTTTAGTAGGCAAGAGTCTGCATAAAGTTGTTTTATACTTTATTGAAGTGAATAGGGGACATGTTGTAGTTACTGACAAGTGACAAATAGCCATGTCGTAAAGCCAAGTGGCGATTGCTGGTAATATTAGTTATCCAAGTCCAATCATGTACGAGGATTTACCCCAGGTTGTATTCCATACACTCTGAGGCCGAAGGGTGTATGGAATACAACCAGGGATAAATCCCCGTACACCCTTGATTGGACCTGGATAACAAATTTATTTCCTATGTACCCAAATAAATTCTTTGTAAACAAGTCCAATCAACCGTGTTTCAAGCTATCGATAAGTTTTACTACGTCCTACAATGCATCGTGATATCATGTTATTTGCTTTTTATATCATAGAGAATTTATGCATTGTGACATCACGTTTTTTACCCCCGGCTCAAGTCTGAGTTTAACAAATTGAACACACCCAGTGAAACATAAACATTAACAATAACAGAGCTCGTGACCTGTTTACAAAACAGTTTACCTTTCACCGGGTGTGTTCAATTTGTTAAACTCTGCACACATCACTGAACACGGACTGACAGTACTGGTGAGCTGGTTTTGCTTTCTCTTATTTCTACTCTGAATTTTCTGGATTATAGTTTTTATATTTTTCATTAATACACAACAAAATTTCTACTTTTGTTAGGTATTATGGATAAAGTTTACTTTGTGAAAGTGCAAGAATGTGTCAGTCAAATGCGTCGAAATTCATAGTTTCAATAATTTCCAAATAAAATAAGGTTTTTTTTTATTAATTTCCTTGTAAAATGCTATAGAAAAATATAAGTCATGATATTATACAGAAAATATTAACTTCAAATCTGTGTCTATGCACCTTTAATTGTAGCACTAGGTAAGTGACAAAAACATATCTGTATATATTAAATACCTTACATACTAGGCAAGTGTCTTTTGATTATGTATATTTCATTCATTATCATCCTTGTAAGGCTTAGGCAAACCAAGTACCGCTCAGGTCTCACATGTTACAATAAGCAGAAATTCTTGTGCAACATAGCTTCATCTGTCTATTAATTTTGCTTTATACTTCTATCCTTTACAGTATTGTACATGTATTATACTCAGGTGACCGTTAAGGCCCTTGGGCCTCTTGTTTGCTCAAAGAAGTTGGGGGAGCTTATGTGATACTCTCAGTGTCGGCATTGGCGTCGGCATCCCAGGTTAAAGTTTTTGGTGCAGTTTCCTTATTAAGTACTTCTATGCCTTACATTAATCAGAGATGCATAAAAGATGCTTCTAGTGTGTTTCATTGTACCAGTCAAGGTTTCAGATGCTGCAATTTCAGCTAAGGAATGACCAGGTTAATGTTTTTAGAGAAGGTTAAAATTCTTGGGGCAGGTGTCGTATAATTTACGTTCTGGGTAACTTAGCCTTCCGGCTGGAATGCTAAATATCTATAATATTGGTTCTGGGCTATAATAAACGTTCCGGCCCGCGTAAGTTTGGTTCCGGCCATAATAAACGTTCCGGGCATCCAAGCACCCTTTTAAAAACTTTATTTATAATTAATATTTACAAACAATTTGGATTTTTTCTTTCTTTTAACGGGTTATACGATGCAGCAGCATTTAAATGTATATCGATATAGAAGAAGTCCCAATATACGGTCTTAAATTAATACATGTACCAATACTATAATCCATGGGATTTTACTTAATTATGTTGTTTCTTTGTATAAATAAAAGAACGCGAAGGTGTGAAACTTGTTTACATTGATATATATTTCCCATCATGTTGTTTTATGACTCCCTTCTATTGATATATATGCAGTCATGCGAATCGCTGTGTCATTTCCGCAATTTTAAAGGAGTTTTAGGCAAGGGGCACCCTGATCAGCTGGTAATGCTGATAGATGAATTATATTAATGATTTAAAAAAATTATTGGATAATATTATAATATCTTTATATATATTTTTTCAAACACCCATTGCGTTTTTGTAAAGCCAACTATATCATTAAATCCAGTACATGAGTGAACATAATAGGAGATGTATGAGCGAAGGACTTGCAAAGGTGTGAATAGACATTAATTTCAGCGGAAAATTTACAAAGCATTTACTATGAAGAAAAACAATTTCCTGTAATAATTCAATAAAAAATTTTGTGGATTTTTTTTTCTCAGATAAAATTTATATTTTTAAACAATCAATGTAATGCCAGCAAAGGTTTCAATGACACAGCTAAAAACTATATTGAATAAAACTCAACTCATTTTTATTTATACAGGTAAGTGCAGGTATCAGCATTTGTAATAATAACTCTGAAGAGGAAATGTAATACAGATACAGATTTGTATTTTACAATCATGAGAAATGAATAGTATTGTTAAGCCTGCGCAAAATCCTACACCCTCCCCCCGCAGGGAGCAGAAAACTTACTCCGACTGGCTAACGGAAGAGGCATAGATATAATCATATTTTACATAACAATTTGTTGAATGTCCATATGTATTTTAATTAAATATCACATTTTTTGCTAAATTGTCCATTTTTCCCCGCTAAAATTTCGAACGCCGAGATTTATATACCATGTATTCAGAACTGTTTTGTCACCTACCTCAATTTTCAAAAGGCATATCTGAATGATATATATATAAATAAATGAAGCTTCAAAACAATAATTATTTGGAAAGAAGAAGAGATTACTCTGTAATTCTGTTAAAACATGTTTTCCGCTATAGAATGCAGTGGAAAATGGAAAATATCCCCCCCCCCTTGAAACGAAAATGCGGTGTGTAGTTTTCGTCAGTTTAAAACTGCACAGCTCCATTTCAAGTTAGTCGAATTAGGCTTTCATCTTATAATCTTGAAAATGAGACAGGACGACATAATAAAATACTTAAGGAGAGTGGAATGTGTAGAATGTGTTAAAATGAACATGCGTGGATCTAGAAATATTTAAAAGGGGGGGGGGGTTGAAGATGAAATGAGAGTTGTTATAACGTACGAACGAAAACTTGAACTGGGAGGGGGCAGTGGTGAAGTAGAGGATGAATTTTGTTTTTCAAATTGCCTGCATTTTGAAATGCTTCTTTAAAAATATGTCAGGAAGTATTACTGAGAGAAGTCTTTTTTTCAAATTTGTACAATTATTAAGTGCTCACAACGTCCATGATCTCTGTAATTTTGGGACATATATCCATTATGTTTTCAAGTTGAGTGAAAGTTTTTTACTTATGTGATATGGTAATTCTCCATGATATCATTATACATGTATATGACGATTGTGTAATCTATAAAACTACCTTACAATGCCATTGTGTATTATTTTGCATTGTTTATTATTGTTGAAATGCGATAAGATATATGTCTACAGCAATTAATAAATAATAATAGACTTTTAAAGCTAAAATTGAAAGATTATGTGTCAAAGACAGGGTTACATACTCACATTAAATACTGGAATTGTTTTAGATTAATAGTTAAAAAAAAAGTTCAAACGCTTTAAGGTAAACACATTAGGTAAAGTGAGAAGTAATAAAAAACAAAATGCATTTGTGAAACACTGATGCTCCCGCACGGCAGTCTTTTGTGAAGGGTAAAGTTTCTAAAATGCAAGTTAAACTCTAAGGTCAAGGTCAAGAGATCAAAAATGTTGTTTTCAAAAAAAGGACTTGTATCAATGAAAGCCCAAGAACCAACCATTCAAAAGTTATATATGGCCAAGGTTATAGTTTTTAAAAGGTGGGTCAAACTCAAAGGGTCAAAATCAATGATACCCGGGGAAAGGACCAGTCACATGAAATATACAGGTGAAATATAAAAGCCCTAGCATGAAATATCAAAAGTTATGGCCAAGGTTAAAGTTAATTTTTTTTAATAGTTCAAACTCCAAGGTCAAGGTCAAAATTGTTGGTATCCTAGAGAAAGTCTTGTCACAAGAAATACATCTGTGAAATTAAAATTACTCTGGCTATTGTAACCTGGAACATCTATTATAACCGTTAACTTGGTTCCAGGGTTATTTTATCTGTGTTTTAAAGTGGGAGAAAATTAAAAGGTAACAAATAGCTTTGAAATTATTCTTATATAAATATTGCATGTAGTTGAGTGCACCCAAAGAAAACCATGGTCAACCGAGGCGCAGCTGAGGTTGACAATGGTTTTCGAAGGGTGAAAATTTTCAATGTTTCATTCAACTACTTGCAATATTTATTATATTATACTGAATTTTTATACAAATACATATAATGGTGTTGCATGTTGCTACGCTGGAGGGCGTGGCTTCATCATTCAGCGGGTAATCGTGTTTTTTAACGAAGTAATGTTTCTCAACGAATCAATTTTAACTAATTTACATGAAAGTATAATATCAGAAATTGTAACCCGGAACATGATTTATTGTTCCGGGCTACTTTTTCTTTGTAATAAAGTGGAAAAGAAACAACCTAGTAACAGAAATATTTGAAAATACTCTTAGCAATTCTAACTCAGAACGTTATATGTAATTATGACCATAATTTTAGTTCTTTACTACTTTTTCTTTGTAATAAAGTGGAAAAGAAACAACCTTGTAATAGAAATATTTGAAAATACTCTCAGCAATTGTAACCTGGAACGTTAATTATGACCATAATTTTAGTTCCGGGCTACTTTATCTTCGTAATAAAGTGGACAAGAAACAACCTAGTAACAAAAGATGTTTGAAAATACTCTCAGCAATTCTAACCCAGAACGTTAATTATGACCATAATTTTAGTTCCAGGCTACTTTATCTTCGTAATAAAGTGGACAAGAAACAAACTAGTAACAATGATATTTGAAAATACTCTCAGCAATTCTAACCTGGAACGTTAATTATGACCATAATTTTAGTTCCGGGCTACTTTTTCTTTGTAATAAAGTGGAAAAGAAACAACACAGTAACAAAAGTTGTTTGATAATACACAGCAATTGTAACCCGGAACGTTAATTATGACCATAATTTTAGTTCTTTACTACTTTTTCTTTGTAATAAAGTGAAAAGAAACAACCTAGTAACAGAAATATTTGAAAATACTCTCAGCAATTCTAACTCTGAACGTTACATGTAATTATGACCATAATTTTAGTTCTGGACTACTTTTTCTTTGTAATAAAGTGGAAAAGAAAAAATTAACCCAGTAACAAAAGATGTTTGAAAATACACAGCAATTGTAACCTGGAACGTTAATTATGACCATAATTTTAGTTCCGGGCTACTTTTTCTTTGTAATAATGTGGACAAGAAACAACCTAGTAAAATGATATTTGAAAATACACAGCAATTGTAACCCGGAACGTTAATAATGACCATAATTTTAGTTCTGGGCTACTTTTTCTTTGTAATAATGTGGACAAGAAACAACCTAGTAACAATGATATTTGAAAATACACAGCAATTGTAACCCGGAATGTTAATTATGACCATAATTTTGGTTCGGGCTACTTATTCTTTGTAATAAAGTGAAAAGAAACAACCTAGTAACAGAAATATTTGAAAATACTCTCAGCAATTCTAACCCTGAACGTTAATTATGATCATAATTTTGGTTCCGGGCTACTTTGTCTTCGTAAGAAAGTAAAAAAGAAACAACCTAGTAACAAAAGATGTTTGAAAATACATAGCAATTGTTACCCAGAACATTAATTAATTTTTATTCATAATAAATTAATTTTTCTTCGTAAAAAAGTGGAAAAGAAACAACCTAGTACATGTAACAAATATGTTTGAAAATACTCTCTGCAATTGTAACCCAGAATGTTAATTCTGACAGTAATTATGGTCCTGGACTACTTTATCTTTGTTATGAAGTGGAACAGAAACAACTTGGATACAAAAAAGTCTGAAAAAACTTTATTATTATCTTTTTATAAGGTGCATGGAATAAAATGAACAGGAAACAAAAATGTTTGATATTACTCTCAGAAATTGTAACCTGGAATAATAATTATTTTTAATTTGCAAATGATAAACAAAAAAAATTAACAATCTTACATTTTTGCAGATGCTATAATTTAAACTCCTCCATTTTGGGGGGGGGGGGGGGGCTCAGATAATTAACTAACATTCTTTTCTATTTTGGAGCTGTTATAACCTCATTTTTTTAAATGTGGGGGAGGGGACTGAGATTTAAAAAAAATGGAGGAGTGTTACATTATTGCAGCTTGCCTTTTGCCTACATGTATATATTTGATTTTTTCTCTACAAATTTTGATATTCATTAAACATAATGGTATGTATAAAGCGATAAAGTTTTAAAGTGTCATAAAAATTGTCATTTTTTTAATTGTGTTTTATGTATAAAAAACACCGAGGAATAAAAGTTATTTCCCAAATATATTAAGGGATGGGTGGGTAGGACATGCATGGAAGTTACAGAAAAGTGCATTTCAAGGCCTTTAAAACATAAAAAAAAATATCATTTAAAATTTGCTAAAACCTTCATCTTATTAAAATATTTGAGCTAATTCAGTTTGCCTCACTGCTATTTTCACAATCAGCATGGCTGGTCTTTATTTTTCATATTTCAACCTTGTTTTTTTTCTTCCTACGGTCTTTAAAAAACAACAACAACATAATTTTCATTAATTACTTGTGTTTGTTTATTCTAAGGGAATAAACCATATTGTTATGTTTTCATGTTTGTTTCATTGCAGAATAAACCACATATTCCTGAAGTATCCGTTTTTAATTTATCACAAAAAACTATATAACTATCTTCATCAGTGAATTATATATTTTATGTTTGTTTATTTCTAATGGGATATAAACGATTTTTTCATGCCATTTTAGTGATAACATCTATGAGGAATGGATCGAAGCCATGTATTCGAGGCTCGACATTGTGGAATTTGCAATATGTGTAATATCATTTAAACAGAGAATGCATCTCTGTAAATACATATACCATTTTGTATTTAATTCTTTACTTTATCAGATTATAAAATTAAAATTTACTGATCAAATTTATCTTTGACATTGTGCTTCTTTTTAGGCTTGTGTAATCTCAGTCTTGTTTATCTTCTATCCTCTTTACCCTGTAAATACCGGGTCTGCATGCATTCAAGCGAGAAATTCATACCTGACATGCACTAAATAAACAAAGGGACTTAATTTGTATGCATTAGATAAACAAAGCCTTTCATGCGACCAAATTTTATTCGGTGTACATGTATCAGAAAGCGTATTTCACCATCTTTACTTAGGCTATTTATTTATTTATTTTTAAAAATGGCTGTACAAAAAGGGCATGACGCCTTATAAAAAGAACATTGCGCCACATGAAAATGGCATGCCGCTGCGCCATGCTTAATCCTCAAGGAAAAAAAAAACTACTTCTAAGGTTCAGTATAGAATGAAAACTGGACGATAATAATTGAGAGATACCGCGATTCGAAGATTGCAGCCATGGCCGGAACCAAACTTACAGTAAAATCCGGAACAAATATTATGATTTTAAGGTTCTGGCTGGAACGCGAAGTATCCGGAACGTAAATTATGCGACATAGGTTAAAGTTTTTGGAGCTGGTTCATTTCTAAGGTAACTATAAGCCCTATGTTGACCAAACTAGCGTGGATGATACATCTAGTGATGCACACTACCAGGCTTGCTTCAGATGCTTGATCTGACCTACATTTTCTGGATGAATGACCAGGTTAAAGTTTTTGGAGCAGGTTCATTCTAAAGTAACTATAAGCCCTATGTTGACCAAACTTGCATGGATGATACATTTAGGGATGGACACTACCAGGCTTGCTTCGGATGCTGGATCTGACCTCCTTTTTCTAGAAGAGTGACCAGGTTAATGTTTTTGGAGAAAGAACTGTAAGCCCTATGTTGACTAAACTTGCATGGATTATACATCTAGGGATGCACACTACCAGGCTTGCTGCAGATGCTGGATCTGACGTACAATTTTTGGATGAGTAACCAGGTTAAAGTTTTGGAGCAGTTTCATTCTAAAGTAACTATTTGCAGTACCTTGATTAAACTTGCTTGGATGATACATCTAAGGATGCACACTACATGACCTGCTTTAGATGCTGGATTCCAGATGAGTGACCAGGCTTAAGTTTTTGGTGCAGGTCAATTTTTAAGAAACTATAAGGCCTGTCTGAACCAATCTTGCTTGGATGATTCATCAAGGGAGGAACATCCTTAAACTTGCTTCAGATGCTGGATTTGAATTATAAATTGAACTCTGTAATCTCTGATTACCTATGTTTAACAGATATGCAGTCACCAAGGGTCCAAGTGAAATTAAATGTATTTTCAGCTTAAACTGAGAAGTTTTGATTTTTCAGAAATATACAGGGCCAGAAAAGGCCCCAAGAGAACCTTATTTTTTGTTCAGTTGAAGGTAGTCTGATTCTCAGGTTCTGGAAATAAACACTTAGGTTATAAGTACAAAACGCACATGAAATCTACTTTAACTTATTTCTTATAAACACACCAGAAAAAAGAAAAAATCACTATGATGTCAATACTGTATACAGGGTAATTTTCGCCCCGTGTTATTTTCGCCCTTTCACATTTGCAAGCAATTTTGCCCCGTTTTAAATTCGCCCAGTTACAGTTCTGTTTAAGAAATTATTAAACTGTTTTCTTTGAATTCGCCCCGTTTTAAATTCGACCACCTGTGAGTAGGACGAAAGGGGCGAAAATAAAATGGGGGCAGAAATTTCCCTGTACACAGTAATCAATAATCTTTGTACAAAAAATGGTAATTAAGCTATGGCATGTTTTTGCTATATTTTGCCAAAAAATTAAAGATATCCTAATTATTTGTCATTTGGGGGCCTACATTAAGAATGTGTTTATGTTATGTAAATGCAATATGTCTCATTAAGTGAACAGTAACTTATATCCATTCGTAACAGAGATCTGATATTTGGACGTATGTATGAAGTGTCTTCATTCTTGATTGTGCGTTGTTTTACATCCTGTTTGAGAATTTTTCACTCATATAGAGACATCACCATATAGCGGTGAAGGGCTTCAAATTTAGACCTTTACTCAGCTGCAGTGACTCAGGGCCATTGAGCAGTGAGGGCTCTTTATCATGCCAATGCCTACCATGACACAGGGCCTCGGTTTTTAAGGTCTCATCCGAAAGACCTGCAACTTTCACTCCAAAGTGCCGAGTGCTTGGTGAAGGAACAGTGCTACCTATTTTTTATCGACTTAGGTCAGTCGCGGCTGTGATTGAACACACGATCTTCTGATCGCAGAGTGAGTGCTCTACCGACTGAGCTACCGTGACTGTCATCTTCATTCTTAAAGAGGCTTGGACACAAATTTGAAGCCTGTATTTTCTCAAATTTTCAATATAATATCATGACTTATAGGTTGCTAGAGCATTCACACCTAAATATAATAAAAACCATGTTTATTAAAACTACAAATTATAGGATGCGTTTGATTGACACATATCTTTGCACTTTTACGAAGTAAATTTTGTCCAAAATAGTTTTAAAAAAGTAGAAAGTTTGTTGTGTATTAATGAAAAAATATGAAAGCTATAATCCAGAAAATTCAGAGTAGAAATGCAAGAAAGCAAAATCAACTCACCAGTATTGTCAGTTTGTGCACAGTAATGTGTGCAGACTAAACAAATTGAACACACCTGGTAAAGTGTAAACATTAAAAATAACAGAGCTGGTGCCCTGTGTTTAAACACAGATGTTTGTTGTGATGTTATGAAAAAATGTCTTTGTCAATGAATTTTTAAAATATTCATGTAAGTTCAAATCAATAAATTGAAGTTAATTTTATAATAAAAATAGAAATTTAAAATTGTAAACAATGCAACGGTGTCCAGGCCCCTGTACAATTTAAAGAACAAGGTTATATTTAAGGTCAAATACTATGATGTCATCTACTAATTCTTTTAATTTTTAGCTCACCTGAGTCGAAGGCTCAAGTGAGCTTTTCTGATCACATTTTGTCTGGCATCCTTCTGTCTGTCTGTACATCTGTCTGTCTGTCCATCTGTCTGTCTGTGAACTTTTCACATTTTCGACTTCTTCTCAAGAACCACACGGCCAATTTCAACCAAACTTTCATAAAGTATTCTTGGGTGAAGGGGATTCAAATTTGTTCAAATGAAGGGCCACACTCTCTTTTGAGGGGGGATAATTAGGAATTAGTGAAAAATTAATGGCATCTTTTAAAAATCTTCTTCTCAAGAACCACTGGGCCAGGAAAGATGAAACTTATGTGGAAACATCTTCAGGTAGTATAGATTCAAGTTTGCTCAAATCATGACCCCCAGGGGTAGGGTGGGGGCACAACAGGTGATCAAAAATTAACATAGGAATACATAGGAAAATTCTTTATGATTGGTCATATTTAGGTCACCTGAGTCACTCAGGTGACCTATTGCTATCCGTTTTTGTCCGTCGTCGTGCGTCGTCCGTCGTGCGACGTGCGTCGTGCGTTAACATTTAAACATTTTCAGCTTTTTCTCTGAAACCGCTCAACCAATTTCAGCCAATTTTGGCATATAGCATCTATGGGTGAAGGGGGACAAAAATTGTGAATTTCATGGTCCCTGCCCCCCTGGGGCCTGAGGGGTGGGGCTAAAACCACCAAAATTAATGCAATCTTTAAAAATCTTCTTCTTTACTCCTGGACATCAAGCAGTCAAACTGTTGACATGATTGTAATAAGCATTGAGCCCTCTACCAAAATTGTGAAATTCATGGCCCCAGGGTCAGGGGTTCTGGTGCTAGGGCGGGGCTATATAGATCATATAGTGAAAGTGCATTATTTCTTTGAAAATCTTCTTCTCTACTCCTGGGTATTATTGAACAAAATTGAATACATATTTATGATAAGCAAGAGTGACTTTACCAAAGTTGTGAAATTCATGGCCCCAGGGTCAAGAGTTCTGGTGTTAGGGCGGGGCTATATAAATCATATAGTGAAAGTGCATTATTTCTTTGAAAATCTTCTCTACTCCTGGGTATTATTGAAACAAATTGAATACATAGTTATGATAAGCAAGAGTGACTCTACCAAAATTGTGAAATTCATGGCCCCAGGGTCAGGGGTTCTGGTGCTAGGGCGGGGCTATATAAATCATATAGTGAAAGTGCATTATTTCTTTGAAAATCTTCTTCTCTACTCCTGGGTATTATTGAAACAAATTGAATACATAGTTTTGATAAGCAAGAGTGACTCTACCAAAATTGTGAAATTCATAGCCCCAGGGTCAGGGGTTCTGGTGTTAGGGCGGGGCTATTTAAATCATATAGTGAAAGTGCATTATTTCTTTGAAAATCTTCTTCTCTACTCCTGGGTATTATTGAAACAAATTGAATACATAGTTATGATAAGCAAGAGTGACTCTACCAAAATTGTGAAATTCATAGCCCCAGGGTCAGGGGTTCTGGTGTTAGGGCGGGGCTATATAAATCATATAGTGAAAGTGCATTATTTCTATGAAAATCTTCTTCTCTACTCCTGGGTATTATTGAAACAAATTGAATACATAGTTATGATAAGCAAGAGTGACTCTACCAAAATTGTGAAATTCATGGCCCCAGGGTCAAGAGTTCTGGTGTTAGGGCTGGGCTATATAAATCATATAGTGAAAATGCATTAATGCTTTAAAAATCTTCTCTACTCCTGGGTATTATTTAAACAAATTAAATACATAGTTATGATAAGCAAGGATGCCTCTTCCAAAATTGTGAATTTCATGGACCCTGGATCAGGGGTTCTGGTGCTAGGGCGGGGCCATATATATCCTATAGTGAAGGTGAATTATTTCTTTAAAAATCTTCTTCTTTGCGCCTGGGTATTATTTAAACAAACTATTAGTACATTGTTATGATACGCAAGTATGCCCCTTCCAAAATTGTGAATTTCATGGCCCCAGGGTCAAGGGTTCTGGTGAAAAGGGGGAGGGGGGGGCTCTATTGATTATATAGTGAAAAAGCAAAATTTCTCTGAAAATATTCTTTTCTGCTTCTGGTTAAAAAGCAAAGAAGCTAAGTGTATAGTTATGATGAGCATGATTACTTCTTCCAGAGTAGTGAATTGCATGACCCCTGGGTCAGATGTGCTGGTGTAAGGGTGGGGCTCTTGATAATGTAGTGAAAATGCATTAATTCTGTTAAATAATCCTGTCTGCTCCTTAGTGTTAATCAGATAAACAAAGTGATTACTTACATGTATGATGAATAAACTTCTGGTCCCAGGGTGAGAGACTCTGGTGTTTCTCGGTGGGGATGGGAGGTGGGGGGGGGGGGGCTGGGGGGCTCTATTGATAATGTAGTGAATCTGTAGTAAAAACTGCATTATTTCTTTGAAAATCTTCTCTGCACCTCGGCATATCAGAGGCAAAAAGAGTAAAAGTTTTGATAAATATTTTTGAACATCTGGGCCATTTTGTCAAGTGTTCTGGTCCTGGCCAGGGCTCTATTAATTTGTATTCTACTGAGGGGAGTTATTCCCCTTTGCCATTTACTTTTGATAATTAGTCACTGTAAATAATGTACTTGAAAGGTTAATAGAATAAGAGAATTTTGCAAGATTTTTTATTGTATAATACAAAAAGTACTTTCATAGTTTTAATGATCAGGTAGACTTGTAAGTAATAGATAAATAAAAATGAGACAAAAATAACTTGTCTTATTCAATGTTCATCAAAGACCAAGAGAGTCCAATGTAAGAGATTTCAACAAGGAATTAAAATAGTACAGAAGCATTGATAGTTTGTTAATATACTGTATGGTGATAGTGATAAATGGGGAACAGATTAGAACCTAATTTATGAACTGTTAATGAACACTAGATTAAT
The DNA here is from genome assembly GCF_033153115.1 of Saccostrea echinata. Lineage (NCBI taxonomy): Eukaryota > Metazoa > Mollusca > Bivalvia > Ostreida > Ostreidae > Saccostrea > Saccostrea echinata. Next base: position 215,538 of record NW_026889759.1, read on the forward strand.
TATTTTGTTGAACCTGATCACCCTATTTTTCTTGCTTTTGGGCAACAAAGCTTCACTTTTCAGTTCATTTTATACTCTATGGATTCTCTAAATTGTTGTATTATACTCAGGTGACCGTTAAGGCCCTTGGGCCTCTTGTTTAATGGAAGCATCCTCAGGTAGAGCAGATTCAAGTTTGTTCAAATTTTGACCCTTGGGTGTAGGATGGGGCCACAATGGGTGATTAAAGTTTAACATAAAGGAAAAAATCTTTAAAAATCTTCTTCTAAAGAACAGCAAAGCCATGATAGGTCATATTGATATAAAAGCATCCTCAGGTAGTGTAGATTCAAGTTTGTTCAAATCATGACCCCTGGAACTAGGGTGGGGCCACAAAGGTGTTTAAAGTTTGACATAGGAATACAGAGGAAAATTCTTTAAAAGTCTTCTTCTCATGAACAGCAAAGCCATGATTGGTCATACTTTAATGGAAGCATCCTCAGGTAGTGTAGATTCAAGTTTGATGAAATCATGACCCTTGGGGTTAGGTTGGGACCACAATGGGCAATTAAAGTTTAACATAAGAATGCATAGGAAAAAATTTTAAAAATCTTCTTCTCAAGAACAGCAAAGTCATGATTGGTCGTATTTTAATGGAAGCATCGTCAGGTAGTGTAGATTTAATTTCCTTCAAATCGTGACCCTCGGAGATAGGAAGGGGTCACAACGGGTGATTAAAGTTTAACATAGGAATACATATGAAATTTCTTTAAATCTTGTTCTCAGAACAGCATAGCCATGATTGGTCCTATTGATGTGAAAGCATCCTCAGGTATTGTAGATTTAAGTTTGTTCAAATCTTTACCCCTGGGGGTAGGAATTGGGGCCACAATGTGTGATCAAAGTTTTACATAGGAATATATAGGAAAATTCTTCTTCTCAAGAACATTAAAACCATTGGTCATATTAATATGGTAGCATCCTCAGGAAGTGAAGATTCAAATTTGTTCAAATTATGACTTTGAAAGGGGGGGGGGGGGGGGGTGAGGCCACAATGAGCGATCAAAGTTTTATGTAGTTATGTATAGGGAAAAATCTTTAAAAATCTTCTTCTCATGAACAGCAAAGCCATGGTTGGTTACATTTATATGAAAGCATCCTCAGGTAGTGTAGATTTAAGTTTGTTTAAAATATGACCCTTGGGGTTAGGATGGAGCCACAATGGATGATCACAGTTTAAAATAGAAATATATTGGAAAAATCATTAAAAATCTTTTTCTAAAAAAAGCAAAGCCATGAGAAGTCAATTAATACAGAAGAATTCTAAGGTAGTGTAGATACAGTTAATCAAAATCATGACCCCTGGGGTAAGGGTGAGGACCACAATAGAAAATCAATTTCATATAGTCATGTAGGAAAAAAATCTTCCAAAGCCATGATTAATCAATGAAATATGGAAGCATCCTCAGGAAGTGAAGATTCATGTTTGTTTAAATCATCCCCGCAGGGAGTGGATTTGGACCACTTATATATTTAAACTTTTCAATACTGAACTGATTTCTGCTTTACCCAGCCAAAGTGCTCAGGTGAGCAATGTGACCCATGGGCCTCTTATTTTTTTTTTTTGCATTGATTTTCTTTTAAATCACTAAGATATCTGATATCACTGTTTCAATTTTCCTCATTTGACAGGATTTAATCTTTTTTCAATCATTCTGTTGATTTTTTTTTTTTTTTTTTGAAAAATTAAGGACATACGCAACGTAGTTTGAACTTTATTGTCTTTTTCTCTGGAGTTGAAGAGTTCCAATACTTAAAGGAACTGTGTGCTACTTCTTATGTCTCTATATGCTGTTGTACACTTCTTCTAAAATGAGTTTGGATAAATATCTAAAATATATGTTTAGTAATTTTTGTTTATTTTTCTTTGAATTATACTAGAATTTTCATCAATTGATATCTTTTCAAAACCCCTGGTAATGCATGCTGATTTTTTGTCTACAAACATCTGATGGCACTATAATCTAAAATTAAGAATATCTTGAAAAATTATCAGTAGGTAAGGTATGTTGCGTATGTCCTTAAATTCGAAAGAGATCTTAAGGCCTGTTAGTAAAAATTGGATTAAAATTTTTGTTCGCAATTGAATTTCAATCCACTTGGATCATCTCTTACACAAAGAGTTAATGATTAAAAAAAAGACAAATAGTATTATTTTAGTTTCTTTATGATTTAGAATTATGCAAATTTCTTTTAATTTTTTTTCAAAAGTAATGAATGTCTTTCAGGGGGCAATATGATTATTAAGGGCAGGGGGATCTGGCAGATTTTGGAAATGGATAATCTCTCTTTGAAAATATAGATACTCTGACCTCCAAAGGCAATAAAATAATTAATTTGACATTGAATTATGGGGATTTATTAGAGCATGTAAGGATTTCCAACTCTTTGCTACGAAGATGAAAATTCGAGTTCATGAGTTTTTATAGCCCCCCCCCCCCCCCCCTTGTTTTGCATATAGAACAAAAAAATATATCTCTGGTCATCTTAGAAAGAAAAATCTGCCTGCAAAGTATAAAAAGAAAAAAATCTGAGTTAATATTCGCAATCTCCACACCTGTCAGGATAAAATGATCATCTCCAAAAGACATCTATATCTACATGCAAAATTTTATTCGTGTGTATCTAAAATGATTAAATAAAAGTTCTGAAATTATTTGCCTATCATTTATATCATGCCTATGAGAATAGCTTAGGTTGACTTAAAATACTTTGGACAATAAGTTTGTTCCAAAGTTTTCTCATATGTCTGCATTGAATTCTAGCCACCAATTTTGTTATTGCGTGGACCCTGAGGTCCATGCAGAAAATATATTAGCGGAGTTAAACCGGATGCCATGGGCTTACGTCAGGCTACGCATGCGCGAGGATGCTAGAGAGTTCGCCTCTAAGTTAACTTGCCCGTAGAACAATTCGCCCTCTTCGAATTAGAATATGCCAATCATTGGCAAACTTCGCTCTAAAATCTGCGCATCGTATTTATGTATTCTTTGGCGTAACCAAGATCTGAATTTCTCTTTAATACATATATCCTTATATACAAACTAAATTCTATGGTACAAGCATTTTAAATAAGTAGGAAGAACTTATAGAGATAGCTTAACAGCTTGAACATGTTGAATTAAAACCACTCTAGGTTTTAAAAGATAGTCTTTGCCATGTTTACCGGCATTAGTTTTGTGCATAAGGTTTGCAAAATAATTTGATAGACAGCAATCCAAATATAGCTTGATAAAGGCCTGTAGCAATGTTTTTTCCATGTGGGGGAGAGGGAGAAACATCTCCAAAAAAAATTCTGCGTACTACAGATCTGTGCTACACGTGTACCATCTATCTTTCCAATGATAGGATACTTCCGTATAAATCTAGTACAGATGTCAAGTCCCAGTCGTTAAGCATTACATGTATCGAAATAGCCCGATTTTTTTCAGTTGAATGACAGAACTATAGGCCAATCGGGAATAAAATTTAACAACTTTGCTGTGAAAGTACAATCACTCAGAGTAGGCAGATCATTGTAGAAAATGTTAACGAAAGGTAAACCTTGCCACCTTTCAGAGTAACCAATGAACTCGTCCATGGATGCATTGACGGTTATTGTAACAAGAATAGATATGGGTTACCCCATATCCAAAATATTCGACTTTTAATTTACTCCAATTTTCACTAGAAAAAAAAAACTGTACATGTTATGAAACTGGTGTATAGTTCTTTATGTCTGTAGCAGAAAAAAAAAACTGTACATGTTATGAAACTGGTGTATAGTTCTTTATGTCTGTAGCAAATACCGTCACCAGTCTAAGCGTCACTAGCAAACAGTACACACACCTGTGCTTGCAAGACCAAATAGCCTAGGCAGTGGCAGATTTAAGGGGGTGCACCCGACGCCCCCCCCCCCTAAAATTGTCAAAGTTAGCGTAAATCATAGTTTCGTCGAGAAAATGTAAAAATGTCTTCTCGGTAGACCTCATTTTTACCCTTCAAAATCTTTAGAATCGAGGAGCTTCCGGGAGCTTCGCCCCCTGGACCCCCACCAGGGCTTCGCCCTGGAGCCACTGGGGGCCTCAAGGCGGCCCCCAAACCCCCTGCCCACTTCTTGCGCCCCCCCCCCCCAACTTCAAATCCTGGATCCGCGCCTGCTAGGTCTACACACGTGCGATAAGATTGTCACTCGCATCTTCTCAGACATTCTGCCGAGAAGTTACGATTGCAGGTGTTGTATATTAACCATTCCGTTATTTAAAAGAGACAGAGAGAAAAAAACACACACAAAATTAATCTTTTTTTGTGTTTTTAAATGATCGAGTTAATCGATAACTTAGCATTAATTGTTTAAGATAACTCGAGACCCTTTAGTAAAGGGGGGGGGGTTCTTAGTCACACCACAGGCACTTACATTCAAGCCCGTAGCAACGGTTTTCAAAGGGGGCAACCTCCAAAAAGAGTTGACAAGCAGAAATAAATAAATAACAACCTGTGCACCACCCTGTAAAATCCTATGGGGGGGGGGGGGGGCTTCGTCTAACTTTTCGGTACATTTTGATTTCTTTTAAATGTTTAATTTTCTGTATTTTGAACCTTTCCGCAACAAAAAGTGCGAGGGAGCTTCCAATGCAAATTAAAACTTATATATTCAAATTCTAACAAAAGATTTTTTGTAAGAAAAAGTGAGCCCCCCCTCCCCCACATACTACGGGGCATTTTGAACCTTTCTCTTCATTGATTAAAATATCCCCATAATATAAGGAGATATATATTGTCCTTTACAAAAATTTTGATATTTCTTAGGCACAAAATTTTGTACAAATTTTGCATAAGAAATATCAAATTTTTTGTAAAGGATAATATTCTCTTATGGATACTCCCTTTCATGACTTTTTATGCATACTTCTTAAAGTTAGTTACTTTAGAAGATGGTCCAAAAATGGCATAGCCGTACGCTCGTTTGCTGGAATCTTCCGATCAAAGTGAAATACTTCATGTTACATGTGGGTGGTCGAGGCCCGGAACCGGTATTGTGAAGGTACACGGAGGAAGCAATAAGCAAAACTCTATCTAGAGAGCAGAAAGGGCAGAGATTGAAGTACTTAATATTTTATTGAAAATACTAGATTATATATATATATATATATATATATATATATATATATATATATATATATATATACATTACAAAATAAACATTCTCTCTCTCTCTCTTCCTCTTTCTGCAAAAATATAGGGGGTTCCAACACCCGAACCCCCCCCCTCCCTGGATACACCAATGGATATTACGATACCTGCACGCTTAAGCCTCTTTTAATTCTGTTGTTAATTTTAAAGGCTAAATTACAATTGTGATAGATACCTAGATCAACATTTCATATTTATATCATTTCAAGGTCATGATTTTTCTTATCATTACAGCCTAATTAAGCAGACTTAAATAACGATGAAAATTAGAAAAAAAAAAGATTAAACTTAATTACACCTTTGTAAGCTCACTAAATCTAGAAATTTTCTTCGAATTTCATTTCGAAACACATGCATATGGTCCACGTATTGCAGTCCTTTTTTAAAGGACAGCAACTTGTATTTCTTTATATATGCAATGATGTATGACAACCAACTTTGCCCATATTCATATAATTTCAGATAAAAGAAGTTTCTTAACAAGTTTTAAGCTCACCTGAGCTGAAGGCTGAAGTGAACTTTTCTGATCGAAATTTGTCCATTGTCTGTCGTCGTCTTTTTCATCGTCGTTAACTTTTCAAATTTTCATCTTCTCAAGAATCACTGGGCTAATTTCAACCAAACTTTGCACAAAGTATCCTGGGTAAAGGGGATTCAAGTTTGTTCAAAAGGTCAACACCTTCATCCAAGGGGAGATAATTACAAATTCATGAAAAAATATGAAACTTATGGGGAATCATCATGAGGTAGTGTAGATACAAATTTGTTCAAATCATGATAAGTCATACATGTATTGATATGGAAGCATCCTCAGGCATAGTGTTGAATCAAGGTAGTTCAAATCATGATACACGAGGGTAGGGTAGGGCCACACTTGGTGATCAAAGTTAAGCATTGGAATACATGGGAAAAATCGTTAAAAATCTTCTTCACAAGAACAGCAAAGCCATCATTAGTCATATTTATATGGAAGCATCCTCTGTAGTGTAGAATAAAGTTTTGTTCAAATCATAACCTCTTGGGGTAGCGAGGGGCCACAATAGATGATCAAAATTTTACATAGGAACACATAGGAAAATTTTTTAAAAATCTTCTTCTCAAGAACAGCAAAGCAATGATTGGTCATAGCAAATATAAAAAAATCCTCAGATAATGTAGATTCAAATTTGTTCAAATCTTCCCCCCCCCCCCTGAAGTATAGAGTGGTAATAAAAGGGATCATAGTTATACAAAGGAATATAAAGGATATATCAATACAAATTTTCTTCTTAAGAACAGCAAAGCCATTATTAGTTATATTAATTCAGAAGCATCCCAAGGTAGTGTAAATTTAAGTTTATTCAAATCATAACTCCCCCTCCCAGAACCACTTTTATATTTAAACTTTTCAAATTTTTCCAATAGTGAACTGATTTCTGTGCTTTTCTCTAGCCAAAGTGCTCAAGCTCAGGTGAACGATGTGGCCCATGGACCTTTGATTATGATTTATCATAATTATGATAGAGATTTGTCAGATTTATTTAGTTAACCTTTGTGAAAATAAAGTACCGGTATGATAGGTTATTTTAGCAACTAGCCAAGTTAGTGCTATTATCTGTTTATGTTTAGCTAATAATATGTATTTAAGAAACTTTTGGAGATCAAGACATAGTGGGGTCAATGTCATGGGAAGGTCAGGGTCAGAAAACTATGACACAGTTAAATAGTTCTGAGTAAAGTGTATTAGTTGTTTGAAAATGTCAGGAAGTTTCTTTTAATCAGTTTGTTTGTTTGTTTAGCATCCCTTCAAGAAATTTTCACTCATTTTGAGGCTTGCCACTTGCAGTGAAGGGCTGCAAATTTAGACCTGTACTCAGTACATAAGGCCTTTGAGCTGTGATGAATCTATTTCCTGCTAGCATCCTCTGCAACTAGTTCATTTGAAATTTAGTTAAAGACAAAAAAGTGATCATGATCAAGGTCACAGGAAAGGTCTAGGTCAGAAAATAATGACAAATGCATATGTAGCACTTGTGCCAATATGAATCATGTATGGATTTCACAGTACATATACAGGGTTCTCCATCATTTGAAATTTTACTGTGTTGCATCATTTGAAATTTTACTGTGTTGCAGACTTTACGTGAACCACTAATATTCGTGGTATTTTCGCGATCGAATTCGCAACCGAACCACTGTTCATTATAATTACAAAAGCACACACACACAACTTTTTTGAATCACCAATTCATTTTACAAATGGTATGATCGCGCATATTAATAAAAAAGTAAATTAATGGAATGGATATTTGAAACAATTAGAATTTTTCCATATAGTATCGAACATGCAATGTACTATAAGACAAACCAACTGTAACCCCCCCCCCCCCCACATAATTTAAAAAAAATAAGTACGATATTAAAAAAAACCTTAAAGGCAGAGATTTTTTACCGGTTGGTAAATTCCAGGTGAGGGAGGGGCTTATTTTGTAATGGTATGAATGCTTTGAGGGCTAGCAATCTACCTGTGGTCATTTGTTTCCCAATCCCTATACACAGGAAGTGATTTAATACACAGTAGAATACCCAAGAAGTGAAACTTTACCTGTGTTGGGATGTTGAGATGTTTTTAAATTAGAAATAAAAAGTTGTAAATAAAGTTAATTTCAATAATTTTTATTAATATGTGTCAAAGCATCCCAACCCATTAAAAACTATTATTATTCAAAGTATTTGTTGAGCTTTGAAAAAAGTTATACCAAATTTTGATACATATTATCATAAAGAATATCATAATTATTTCAAATAAAGGTATATACACATATATATTATATTAATTATCAAGCTAAAAATTCCATAGTAATACAGCTTTTCTATTGTTTATACCATGTGTGATAAATATCAAGGGATCAAAAGTTAATTGAAGGTCACCACAATGCCAAACAAGGTGTACAGGGTATACACAGGGACTAGTAAGTAAATGTCAATCAAGTTTTAGCACCCAGTGATTGACAGGGGTACACAGACCAGGTATTTTTGAAGGTGGTGCTTAATATCTCTGCCTTTAAATAATATGCGTGTATCACTGTCTACAAGTTGTATGTGTATATTAAATCTTGATGTTTTTGTATATACAATGTATACATACATGTGATTCTTCCGGCGGGAGACAAAATCTCCCGATATTTCACCCCCCTTCCGCCCCTCCCGATTAATTTTTAAATCTTCCGTGTTTTAAAATTCTTCAAATTAAATATTATTTGCAATATGTTTTTGATCGTGTTTCATATAATTGCTCAGAATGAAAAGAAATTGAGATAACAACGCCAGTGCAATAAATTTTCACAGCGGTAGGCTTCGTAGGAATCAACATGGGGTCGTATAATTATGTTGTAAAAATTAGTGATATATCAACTTGATAAAAGACCATTGATGTTTATTACTGAATGCAAAACATTGTAATTAGTTGCTAAAATACCCAGTTGCCATCTTCTAATGCTGCTTTGGTCATTAAAAGATACAGTTATAATGTAGGTCACACTCTAGTTAAAAATAGATCACACTACAGGGTGTTGCTAAAATATACCTGACTCTAATTAGTTAATTTTTTTAGAGGGTACTTTTTTTTCATCTGTACATATTCTATTTAAAAACAAATTACTGACATAGAATTTGTTACATAAAACCTAGCTATGTTTTACTTCACTTACCAGTTGATATATCAATACTAAATCAAAAATAAAATTTTATCCAATGTTTTAATGATGCTGTTAACTCTGAATTAATTTACTAGGAAATGAGTTGATTTCATTTTGAATACTCAATTTCACGTCATTTGAATAAAAACTTTATCATATTTTTCTTAAAACTATAGACAACAACTTTATAAAATAACATTTGTAAAGTAATAAACTGGGAGAAGGTATTTTTTTCCTGAATTTTCGGGGTTGGATGGTCTTTTGCGATTTGAAAAAATGTCGATAAAAAATCTCCAGCTTTGAGACCCAAACTCCAGCTGAAAATTTTCAAATCTCCAGTTGTGATTTTTCAGTTCTGTCACATGTATGTGTATATAATTTATTTAACTTCATATTTTACACATGCTCTGAAGAGCAGAGGAAATTCTGGTCGAAAAAATCGATCTACTTCCCCACTTTAAAAGTAAATTTGCAGTGATTTTTGTCAGTTGATCGACTTTACGAATTTAAAAAAAGAAACTTTAGAATAGTAATATACTTTTAGGGGGTGACTTTAAATTCTTTAACAATACATTTACATCAGTGAAATGATTACAGTACTGTAACAGTGCCAACATAATTCTAGAGACGTGGTTCTGAAGTATAAAGACATATATTTATAATAATCTTTTAATTTCTAAGTAATATTTAAAAATGCAACAAGCAGTTATACGGTTACATGGAAGTGTGAAACAAATTATTTGTCTTTGTTCCTTCATGCGTAAAGTCCAGCGAGGGTCTAGGAGATAATTGATTATGCAAGGTGAAGCAAAACAAAGTGCCCTAATTAAGAGATAATTAAGTGCTCTGCCCTAAAAATTGAAAGACATTGAAAGACAGTAGATTTGTTTGATTGAAGTTTCAGTTAGAGAGAATTTATATTCTGATTTTCTGGTTATCACAGATCTTACTGTGTTGCAAAATTTTTACTGTGTCGCATGCATAAAATTAGAACCGTTACTGTGTCGGAAAAAAATTTACTGTGTCAGGGCCAACACAATAAAACAGCTCATGGAGAACCCTGCATATATATGTAGTGCAAAGAGATCATGATAGACAGATAGATGGAAGGACAGAAGGTTATAGAATGTAAGAGGGATATGACAAACACAATATGACCAGGCATAATTAAGTGGAAAAAAGTGAGCACATTTTTTATATTATTGCTGTGGACCACTTGCCATGATGGCTGTAAAATTTTTGCTTCGAAGTTGAGAATCATAGAAGAAGATTTTTTTTGTGTACTAGTTTGTTTCTGAAGAAGTGAATGGTGATTAATTCTCTCATTAGGGTATATTTAAATTTATATATATTTTGCTCCAGGAATTGAAAGCAGTTCAGTACATTTGCCAGAGAAAATACAAGAGACTGAACTTTTGAATGTGATCAGAGATTTAAACAAGGATGACTTTGTGGATGGAATTTTGGTACAGCTTCCGGTTCCAAGGCACATTACAGAAAGAAGAGTTTGCAACACTGTGGATCCAAGCAAAGATGTTGATGGATTCAATGTTATCAATGTAGGCAGGTTCTGTTCAGATCAAATGACATTCATCCCAGCCACTCCAGCAGGCATTATGGAAATGCTTAGACGGACTGGTAGGTTTTAAGAGATAGTTTTGATAAATACTTGCTCTTTGCTGGTCTTTCAGGACAACTGAGAATCATTATTTTAATCTAAATTTGTGGATGCATTTTTTATTTACCAGGCATTGAAACCTTTGGGAAAAATGCTGTTGTCTGTGGTAGATCAAAAAATGTCGGAATGCCTATTGCCATGCTACTTCATGCAGACGGAATTTATGAAACAAAAGCTGGTAAGTAAGGTGTTTAAACTTGAACTTTGGATACTTAGTTGAATGCTGCATTTGACAAACATTTTATTGCAGTGGTAGCAGTCAAACACAAGGTAAGTCAAAAGACGAACTTTAATTTTTTTTATTTTTTATTTTATTTAATTTGACAAAAACCACATGTGGCGCAAGTCATACATACAGATCTTCTTATATTAGATGCATCACGTATGAAGTTACAAATATTTCTTGTTGATTTAACGTCTGCTGGATTAAGAATTTCATAAGATATACATGTATTGTTAAAAAGTGTACAAAATTCAATTCCTAGTTGTTTATAAAGAGGACATACAAATAAAAAATGATGTTCATCTTCAACAACAGTTTGACAATTAATACAATATCTTTCATCTCTTGGTAAAATTGGATTACAATATCTGCCAACCTCTATCTGTAATTTGTGGGCACTTATTCTTAATCGAGTCGAAAAAGAACAAAGATTCTTGGAAATGAAAACATTTAAGTATGGTTGAATTTCAAGCTTGTTTAGATTTCCTTGACTTATATATTAACTGGCTGTAGAATGATAATTTGCCATTACCTTTTTCTTTGATATGTCTTATATCCCTAAAAACTATATTCTCAAAATACTTTTTCAAATTATTTTCAAAATCATTTATTGATAATGTATTAGCATTTGAACCAATAACTTCATCAAGTATAGTTTGTATACAGTTTTGCCAACATGTTTTTCCATTTCCTGCAAGTTTTTCATCCTCTAAATATGCATGTTGTAAAAGCAGTTTGAGTTCTCTTGATCTGAAACAATCTTCTGTAATCTGTAATTAATAAGATACAATGTATATAAATTATGCGTGGGTTGATCCAAAAGTCATCTCACAACTGCTATAAAATCTATAATGATCGAGTGTTATTGACAAAACCTGACAAATCAATACCCCTACCTATTTTAACTTTTGCCTTAAAATTTCATTCAATTATATAATATACTTTTTAGCTCACCTGAGCTGAAAGCTCAAGTGAGCTTTTCTGCTCACCCGACATCCGTCCGTTCTGTCCATCCATCTGTAACTTTTCAATTTCTTCTCTAGAACCACATGGCCAATTTTTAGCTCACCTGAGCTCAAAGCTCAAGTGAACTTTTCTCTTCACATTTTGTCTGGCATCTGTCTGTCTAGTCTGTCCGTCTGTGAACTTTTCACATTTTTGACATCCACTGGACCAATTTCAACCAAACTTGACACAAAGCATTTCCTTGGTTGAAGGGGATTCAAGTTTGTTCAAATGAAAACCACACCCTCTTTTAAGAGGAGATAATTAAGAATTAGTGAAAATTTGGTGTCATCTTTCAAAAATCTTCATCTCAAGAACCATTGAGCCAGAAAAGTTGAAACTTATGTGAAACCTTCAATAAATAGTCAAATCATGACCCCCGGGGGTAGGATGGGGCCACAATTGGGGATCAAAGTTTAACATAGGAATATATACAGTACCGACCAGACACAACCTAACACCAGAGCGAACCTAAAGTGCACCCAGGGTTCACTTTCTGGGTTCGCTTCGGGTCCGCTTTCAGAAATTTTGGTTGTGCTCTGGGTTCGCCTTGGGTGTGCTTCGGGTTCACTCTGTGTTCACTCGGGGTCAGCTGTGGGTCCGCTAGTGCGAACCCGCGTTCACTTTCTGGGTTCACTTTATGCACTCATGCATGAAGCGGACACAGCTTTAATCTTGCCGCCAATAATACCCACCCCTTGTATATTCCAAATACAGTGGTGAAATCGATCATTGTTGTTTTTGTGGCGATCGAAACATGTATATGTAAGTAACAATATGGAGAACATTTATAAATTTTCCAGAATTTCATCGTATATTCGACGTAAAATTATAACTTTTATTTTTCTTAACACGAATAAGAAGAAGAAAAGGTGTTGAATTTATTTTCGATGTATCGGATTTGGATGGAGTGATATTGATCTTAAAAGCTTTCGAAGAACTACGCACGCTAACTCTTGATTCCTGCCTACATTTTACACCCATTTAATTCAATACTAACGGCAATTTGACCATAAAATCTTTGTTGATTGCAAAGAACAGTTCAATGGTATTGACTGATAATTCTAATGCCAGTTTTAAATAATTAATTATTCCTAATTCCAGCTCTTAAAATAAGGGGGGTCGACGATATTTTCCGTTGAAATTGGGCTTTAAAACATCAACACATTTTAAAATATTCTTGGATTTGAATAAATGTTTCAAAAATCTTTTCTTATGTTTTACGCATATAAAATTAAACATATATTATTAAAAAAATACAATATTTTATGTGAAAAAATGGTGAAAAAATAAGCATTTTTGTAGCTGTGATGAAGTTGAATTATGTTGCTTATCAGTTTTGTTGTTTTATGTGTAATAGTCTAATTATATCTAGTGATGGGAATCGGTAAGAATTTCATAATCGATGATCAGGCTACTGTAACTAACTACCGGTAATTATCAATTATAATCAGACATTTACAAAGTCTGTCAATTTAGTTTATTAAATGGTAAGAATGGGTGAATAACTACTTTCTGTGGTGTTCCAGTTAGAATAATCTAACTGTCGTTTCGGAGCGATTCTGCAATTTTCTGCTACATTACGGGTATATGAGAGGCATTCTAACTGTGGTTAGGGCCTGTCCTGAGACACAGATTATTCTAACTAAAATACAATGTCTGTTCGTCTGTGCCATTATGATACACAGATAAGTTAATAGACAAGTCGTGGCTGGAATATTTGGCTAATAACTATTACGCTTGGAAAATAAAATAAATAACCCGATTAATCAGAATAAAAATTTTGTAATCGAGCGCTTGGATTATGCCAGCAATCGACCGATTTTCGATTATAATCGATGATTGGAACACCACTAATTATATCCCTATTTTGGTTCTGTATTTGAGAGTGTTTGTAAATAGGCTATTTTTAGTGTAACCGGTTTGGTCAGTGAGAGTCGTGGCTGTTTTTCAAGTGTGCGGCCAGTAAAAAAACAGTAAAAAGCCAAACTTCCAATTCAGTTTAGAGAAATAAAACATTGATAAGAATTACATTTTGACATTTTTTTCCACAAATTATATTTATTACACTTATTCATCATGTGTACCATAGGAAAAAAATCGACTACAAGTACCTGTGGAATTTCTGTTTGGTTCCCCCCCCCCAAAAAAAAAACAAACAAACTGAAATTGCTTTCTACGGGCTTGACCACAGGTACTTGTGGACAGGATAACCCCCCCCCCCCCCCAATATTCAACCCCGGGGCTTGTTGGACATTTTTTCATAAATTATATTTATCGCACTTATTCATCATGTGTACCGTATGAAAAAATCGTGAAAAACCCAAAATATTCGTTCCAAACAAAAAAAATTAAAAAACGTGCCTCACCATGTGTGGTTAAAAAATTAATTTTTCATATTTCATGATGAAATCAACACAAAAAAAATTAACACAAAATTAATACCGAATCACATATAACTTGAATTTATCATTTGAATTTATCGTAAAGCAGAAAATCTGTTCTGCGGGCTTCAAGGCCAGCTCAGGGACCTAAAGATGTCCTCATTTTTCAAGTCCAGTACAGAATATAAAATAAATCACACGATCACTGGGATGAACTCAAAGAAAGAAGACTCTTGAGGAAAAGATATTTTGATTCGACTTATAGACTGAAATAAACCAATCTTCTCTTTTTGCCACTCTTTCCTGGTGCCCTGGGACTCTGAATGCAGGATCAGCATTTTTTTCACAGGTCCGTTGTATGGATGGTACGGGGGTGGGGGGGGGGGGGGCAGACTTTCTGAAAATAGTCTTTTGCTTAGTTTTTAGCTCTTCTGAGCCAAAGGCTCAAAGAGCTAATGCTATGGCCATTTGTGCGGTGTGCGGTGTGCGTAAACTTTTTAGAATATGGGCCATAACTCAAGAACCCCTTGGCCAATTATTGTCAAATTTGTCACAGGGTATCCTTGGCCCAAGGGCTCCCTTTTATACTAAAACTGGGGTTGTGACCCTTTAACAAGGGGAGATAATTAGGAAAATAGAAACAAAAGTACTGGTTGCTAAAAAATCTTCTTCTCAAGAACCACTGGGCAGATTATCACCAAACTTACACAAAAGGATGAGGATATGTTGTAGATTAAAATTTGCACGGGGATTTACCCTGGGGCAAAGGGCGTGGTCTCAAGGTCACTTCAAAGTTGACCAAAAATTACATTTTATTAAAATGTTGATATTTTGCTTACTATAAGGACTAGGACCATCAAATCTTGTCAGTTGGTGCATCTAAGGACCTCATATCATGTTTACTCAAAAGTAGGTCATGGTGACCTACTTTTTAAATTTTGCGGCCATTCTTTTTCAAAATGATTTAGAGGCATATTTTGAACAATTTAAGGCCTATGATCATCAAACTTTGTCAGTTGATGCCTCTTGGGTCCTCAAAGTACGTCAACTAAAAAGTAGGTCACCTTGACCTACTTTTTGAATTTTATGGCTAAACTTTTTTAAAACAATTAAGGTCATTAATTCGAATACGGGGAGGCTTAGAATCATTAAATCTTGTAAGATGATGCATCTTGGGGCCATAAAACATTTATTAAAAAGTAGGTCACAGTGACCTACTTTTTGAACTTTGCAGGCATTCGATTTCAAAGCGTTTTAGAGGCATAATTTGGACATTTTAAGTCCTATGATCATAAAACTTTGTAAGTTGATGCATCTTGGGTCCTCAAAAAAGGTCAACTGAAAAGTAGGTCACCGTGACCTACTTTTCAATTTATATGACTATAATTAAATATTTCAGGTACTAATTGGCTTAGAATCATAAAACTTTGTCAGTTGATGCATCTTGGGTCTTCGGAGTAGGTCGACCTACTTTTGAAAATTTATGGCGTTAATTAAATATTTCGGGTACTAATTGGCTTAGAATCATCAAACTTTGTCAGTTGATGCCTCTTGGGTCTTCAGAGTAGGTCGACTAAAAAGTAGGTCACCGTGACCTACTTTTGAAAATTTATGGCTTTAATTAAATATTCTGGGTACTAATTGGCTTAGAATCATCAAACTTTGTCAGTTGATGCCTCATGGGTCTTCGGAGTAGGTCGACTAAAAAGTAGGTCACGGTGACCTACTTTTGAAAATTTATGGCTTTAATTAAATATTTCGGGTACTAATTGACTTAGAATCATCAAACTTTGTCAGTTGATGCCTCATGGGTTTTCGGTGTAGGTCGACTAAAAAGTAGGTCACCATGACATACTTTCAGAAAATTTATGGCTTTAATAAAATATTTTGGGTACTAATTGGCTTAGAATCATAAAACTTTGTCAGTTTAAGCGTCATGGGTCCTCGGAGTACAACAACTGAAAAGTAGGTCACGGTGACCTACTTATGAAAATTTATGGCTTTAGTCAAATATTTCGGGTACTAATTGGCTTAGAATCTTTAAACTTTGTCAGTTGATGCGTCTTGGGTCCTCGGAGTACAACAACTGAAAAGTAGGTCACCGTGACCTACTTTTGAAATTTTATGGCTGTATTTAATATTTTCAGGAATTATTTGGCTTAGAGTCATCAAAATTTGTCAGTTGATGCATCTTTGGTCCTCAGAGTAGGTTGACTGAAAAGTAGGTCACCGTGACTTACTTTTGAAAATTTATGGCTGTAATTAAATATTTTGGGTACTTATTGGCTAGAATCAAACTTTGTCAGTCGATGTATCTTTGGTCCTCGGAATACAGCAACTGAAAAGTAGGTCACAGTGACCTACTTTTGAAAATTTATGGCTTTAATTAAATATTACAGGTACTAATTGGCTTAGAATCATCAAACTTTTGCATCTTGGGTCCTTGGAGTAAAACAATTGAAAAGTAGGTCACTTTGACCTACTTATAAAATTTTATGGTTATAATTTTAAAAAATATTTTAGGTATTAATTGGCTTAGAATCATCAAACTTAGTTGATGGGTCTTCAGAGAATGACAAGTGATAAGTAGGTCACCATGACCAACTCTCAGGTACTAATTGGCTTAGAATCATTTTGGGTTCTCAGAGTGTGAATTGGAATTTCAAGGGTTTATCTAAATATACAGGATACTTCGAGGCTTCAAATAGAAGTGATAGGTTGTACAGTTTATCAGAAGAGCGATTCAAGGCCCATGGGCCTCTTGTAATATGTAAATTTTGATTTAGTTCCTGCTTGCCCCCTCCCCACTCTTTGTTTCTCTATGGTCATACATAGGCAAATCCCAGTTAAAATGTATTGACCCCCCTTCCAACACAAACATTTTTTTTTTTTTTTTTTTGAAAATGTGTATTGAGATAGGACTTAAAATTGGAAAACATTTTCTGTATATCTCTACATCAAGAAATATAAAACAAATATTTTTTTTTTATGTCTCCTTATTAAAACAACCTAGATAATTATGTAGGGATGTCAAAATATATATTTTCCTTAGTCGATCATTCGATTGCATTATTCGAACGATAGTCGAATATTCGGAACATTTTCTGAAAATAAAATTTTTATTTCAAACTTTATTGGTACATACTCAAAAACCTTTTTCTTAAATCTTTTTAAAAAGTAACATCAAAATTAATGCAACGTAACGCGTGGATAGCATGATTCTGTGAAATAAATTTAGAAACCTAATTCTCCAAAAATTATTATTTCCCCGTCAATAGAATTCATAAATCGGCCTGTACATTCAGTCATTTTTTATTTAGTAAGCATTAAAAAATTGCCAGCCAATATTTTTTAAAGCTTATTATGAAATAAAGTGGAGGGGGGGGGGGGGGGGGGCTGTCCTCAAACAAGTTTAAAATGTAAGCGCATTGTTTTAATAACTATCGAAGTATCAAAACAGGTTTATTCCTTGCATTTGAGCAAACTTGAAATAACAACAGATAATTGGTACATGGTAAAAGATCTAGTCCAATTAATAATTTTACAAACAAAGCCCATTATATTGGCTAGTAATTTATTACAAAAACAACACAGGCAGTTACTGACAATTAATTATCGCAGTAGTGAAGCACTTATAATTGCTGTACTTTCTATACGTACATGAAAATCTACCGTTTTTTGTTGAGGAAAATTATCGACTGTCTTTGAGGAAAGACTGTTTCTCAAGACTGTTTTTTGATGAAAATTCCATCTCATCTATCAATCATTTATTGCATTTATTTAGATAAAATAATATTCGAATGTCATTTCATGTTGCATAATGCAACAAAGAATAGAACAATTTATTAAAAGTGACCTTTTCTGCTTAGAATAAAAATGTTGATTAAGCCTATAATATTCTATTAAAGAAAGATATATGACACGTATGTGGGGATTATTCCTAACGTGATTCCCAAAAATAAACATGGGGGCCAGTGGTATTGAATTCCATGATAAGCGCTGAAAATGTCAGCGTCTTTGAAGTTTCGTTTTTACCGATCCGAAACACACATATTGCTGTAAAAATGATATAGCAATAGATTCCCTAAGTTTATGACATGATCGTATTCTTCTATAAAATATATATATATATATATATATATATATATATATATATATATATATATATATATATATATATATATATATATATGTATATATATATATATATATATATATATATATATTTTTAAAGAGGAAATGTTGAGCCCAGAGCAAATGAGATTGTTACAATGCCGATACTTTGTGCAGTCACGGTTTGACTCGACAATATCGATTTTTGAAATACTCGGTATGTAGTAATAAACAGTACAGTTCGTGATCAGTTTGCAAATCCATCCATCATTTGCGAGACTACAATTTTAATATTAATGTTCTTTTTAACAGGTAATAAAACTTTTGAAATTATATCCTTTACAGAAAAAAAAAACGTAAATATAATACACACTGGAAAAATAAATAGGTTTGTAAACTAGTAAGTACTCGCCAAAATTCCTTATCTTTCCAACAGAAATGTTCGCAAGCGCTCGCGAACGTTCACTCTGTTGAACAGGCCTCAGATCTTTGATAAATATTTTATCAAATTAACGGGAAAGATAAATATCTTTTTTTGTATTTTATGTATTAAATTTTACGAAATTAAAAAAAAATGTTGATTTCTAATTCATTCAATATCTACATTTGGTAGAATCCCTATTCTTCATAGAAATATTTCCACATGTTAGAGCTGCACTTTTTTTAATACATAGGTGTACATATATATTTAAACGTCGTTTGTACTAACTCGCATATATACACTAGACAAAATTGCTAACGCACCACCTAAATAAATTAACATTTTTCTTTTCAAAACTTGTTTATGATGTTTTTGATATATAATTATGTTACTTTAGTATAAAATGAGACATTTTAATGCTTTAACTGATAAAAAACAACAATGTTTACTAAAGCGTAACCACTTCATAGAAAAAATTAAAATCACATTCATACTTTTTTGGTGGAATTAATTTCTAATTTTTTCTTTGTGGTTGTGTTCTTTATGTTTGTACTAATTAAAAACTCAGAAAAAAGTTACACCGTATGCGGTGTTTGACTCTAGAAGAGCGTGCTAAGCCAGCCAGTATGGTGTCTGCAGGGGGTTCCTTTGAAGAAATTAGTAAAAAATTAAAAGAATTAAATGATTATGAATTTCTCTGGTGAAAAATTGTTGAAAATGAATTAACGATCATAAAAATGTTTACAATAGATATCGACGACATTAAGTGAGCACCACACAATAATATCAAGATTGTTCCACAAAATTGGGGCAACCGGAAGTTGGGTGGATTTTGTAGGGACACCAAGGCACTGGATGACTACTAAGTGATATGGTAGTCAATCAGGGTATATCATTTGATTTTTATGTGGGAGACTGCTACCGTCGCAACGTCACGGACCACCATCGGTAATCACCAACTTCATATCTTGGCAAAAACAGTGCACAGCGCATGTCGGGAAATTGGTTTTCGGACAAGAAGGTCCTTTAAAGGTCTTGACATTACACCAAGACATTCGTCAATCCAACTGTTTTGGAAAAGATGGCATATTTTATATACATTTGTACTAGTACCAATCAGGAAAATGATCAATTCACAAATAAGAATAATAAGTGGTGCGTTAGCAAATTTGTCTAGTGTACAAGTTTACGTATAGTTCTAGCCAGAGTTGTTTTAACCCATCTGCAGTGTGTTTAAAATGACACAATCGGGTATATTGGTGGTGATGTTGTACATGAGTAAGTGAATGTAAAGACAGTGTCAAATAACAAGAATTGATTAAATTGTATAAAACAGTAATGCAAGAAATTTTTTTCTTGTTTTTTTTAAAATCCATGTGATACTACACAGCACACAGCAGGTATGTATCGTTTGTAAAGAAAAGTGTCATACTGACAGTGTTGGACTCTGCCGGTGTAAAAGTAAAACTAGGTTGTAAATAAATGATTTCATTAAAACAGCTGCCCTGGTTATGAAAAAAGAATTCATTCTCACTCTCCCTTCTTTCTATCTTCTGATCGCTTTATTTTTCTCTCAATAGATCGAAGTGTTAAATGATGAAAATGATCACATTTTGACTGATAAAACATGCAAATATCTTGCAAATATGCAATGGAATTTTTAAAAAAGAAATACTAGCCTGTTTGAAGATCATATATTTATACAAGGTTTTAGCCATGATTATGATATTCATTAAAATTAAGCTGCAAAATGACATGATAGTTTGTAAACATTGCATAGCTTTGAACAGCGACTGGGCCTTACTGACGTCATATGCCAAGGGAGATAAGCAACGTTTGTCAAAGTGAATTTTCACGACTGAATAATTTTGATCGACTGTGCTGTAGCTATCTTGCGTAAAAAATCCAAAAACAATTTCAGTCTTATTTTACGAGCTCAGATGAACTTATTCCCGTATGTAACTCAATATGTTCAGGTAATTGTCTCCTATGTCCTTTAAATACTGAATTAAATATTTATCTTTGCAGACAATATGCTCTGTGTTATAGAACATGATGTGAAAGCATATCGTAATGCACCTTGTAATCCTTTGGATTTTCAGATTTAAGGCCAGTGCGAAGACCCAAAGATGCCAACATTTTTTTTATGCTACTGTAATCGAAGAACTGGGGGCATACAGTTTTTAGCTCACCCGAGCCAAAGGCTCAAAAGAGCTTTTCTGATCACATTTTGTCCGGCGTCTGTCTGGCCGTCTGTCTGTCTGCCTGTCCGTCTGTTTGTAAACTTTTCACATTTTGGACTTCTTCTCAAGAACCACTGGGCCAATTTCAACCAAACTTGCCACAAAGTATCCTTGGGTAAAGGGGATTCAAGTTTGTTCATAAGAAGGGTCAGGCCCTATTCCAAGGGGAGATAATTACAAATTAATGAAAAATTAATTGCATCTTTTAAAAATCTTCTTCTCAAGAACCACTGGGCCAGGAAAGATGAAACTCATGTGAAATCATCCTCAGGTAGTGTAGATTTAAGTTTGTTCAAATGATGACCCCCGGGGATAGGGTGGGACTACAATGGGGGATCAAAGTTTTACATAGGAATATATAGGAAAAAAATCTTTTAAAATCTTCTTCTCAAGAATGGCAAAGCCATGATTGGTCATATTGATATGGATCATCCTCAGGTAGTGTAGATTCAAGTTTGTTCAAGTGATGACCCCTGGGGGTAGGGTGGGGTCACAATGTGGATCAAAGCTTTACATAGGAATATATAGGAAAAATCTTGAAAAATCTTCTCAAGAACAGCAAAGCTTTGTTAAGTCATATTGATATGGAATCTATCTCAGATAGTGTATTCAACTTTGTTTGAATCACGACCCCCCAGGGTTAGGGTGGGGCCACAATGGGGGATCAAAGTTTTACACAGGAATATACAGGGAAAAATCTTTTCAAGTACAGAAAAGCCATGTTTAGTCATATTGGAAGCATCCTAAGGTAGAGTAGATTCAAGTTTGTTCAAATGATGACCCAGCCCCCTGGGGGGGGGGGGGATTGGAGGGCCCACAATGGGGGATCAAATTTTGAACAAGGGAATATATAGGAAAAAATCTTTATGATTTTTCATGGGCAAAGAAACCTTCATGTTGCCCTCGGGGAATATGATTTTTTATGGGCGAAGAAATCATCATGTCTCCCTCGCTATCATGCAATAAATGTAAAGTGTGAACTTGTCAAGTCCGAAACACACAAAAGGGTATGGCTGATATCATGCATAGTGTATCATTGTTAAAATTTTCAGAGCTTTTAGATTTTACAAAATACTTTCAAAATATTGTAATACAATTTGGAAATTACCTTCTGTTCATGAGTTATTCCCCTTTAATTGAATTTTTAGGGCCTTTGATTTCCAGACAAAGACTCTGAGACTATAATATCTGGGGCACAAAAACCTTTAAAATTAAAAAGAAGCATTGAAGTTGTGCACATCGGTTTTTAGCTCACCTGAACTGAAAGCTCAAGTGAGCTTGTCTGATCACCCATTGTACATCTGTCCGTCTCTCCGTCCGTCCGTCCCTCTGTAAACTTTTAATATTTTCAACTTCTTCTCAACAACCACTGGGCCAATTTTAATCAAACTTGGTACAAAGTATCCTTGGGTAAAGGGGAGTTTAAATTGTCAAAATAAAGGACCAAATCCTCTTACAAGGGGAGATAATCAAGAAAAGATAAAAAATAGGGTGGGGTCATTAAAAAATCTTCTTCTCAAGAACCACTGGGCCAGAAAAGCTGAAACTTATTTGGAAGCATTCTGGGATAGTGTAGATTCTAAATTGTTCAAATCATGATCCCCGGGGGTAGGGCAGGGCCTCAATAGGGAATCCAAGTTTTACATTGAAATATGTAGGAAAAATCTTTAAAAATCTTCTTCTCAAGAACCACTGGGCCAGAAAAGCTGAAACTTATGTGAAAGCATCCTGGGATAGTGTAGATTCTAAATTGTTAAAATCCTGACCCCCAGGGGTAGGGCGGGGCCACAATAGGGAATTCAAGTTTTACATTGAAATATATAGGAAAAATCTTTAAAAATCTTCTTCTCAAGAACCACTGGGCCAGAAAAGCTGAAACCTATTTGTAAACATCCTGGGGTAGTGTAGATTCTAAATTGTTCAAATCCTGACCCCCAGGGGTAGGGCGGGGCCACAATAGGGAATCCAAGTTTTACATTGAAATATATATTAGGGAAAATCTTTAAAAATCTTCTTCCCAGACATTTTGTGAAAACATGTAGAATAAAAGTGTGCAAAATTTCAAGAGCTTTCATTTAACATCAGTTAAAAGGGGCTGACCCTTAAACTTTGGGATCTAGGGCCCATGAAAGCTTTCGCTTTATATCTCAAAAACAGTAAATATTTCGATATGGCTACCACTGTAAAAGTTGTTCTAAAATATCTGATTAATCTCGTGATAATGTTACATAATGTTCGAGTCTTGTGTAATTTGTGAATAAAAAGCTGCACCCATACACAAGTAACCATTTTCATTAAGCAAGTGAAAGTAAACTTGTTGTGTGTTTGACTGAAATAAACTCACTATATCTAATATACCTGATTACAGGAAACGTTAAATATTCTTCTAAAATAAGTTTTTTTCTGTTCTTTGGTTTCCTTGAAAATTATTTTAGTGATAACTTTCTTTTTCATTTAGTTTTAAAATGAACAACGTAAATGAAAGAGAAAGAGAGATGGGTATTGTCTTTTCTTTATTTAATTCTTCATTTTATATTAAAATAAACAATATACATTAAATAAAACTTTTAAGCATAAAATAATACAGGATGCAGTTTGTGTGTATGACTGAAATAAACTCGCTATATCTAATATACCCGATTACAGTAAACGTTAAATATTCTTCTAAAATAAGTTTATTTTCCACCTCAAAATTGAAATATCAGTAAACTACAGAATGCTTAAAGCACAGTTAACGACTTATGCCAATTTGCCGAGTGAAGCCCACTTTAGATTCACCATTCACTCTGAATTGAGACACCCCCCCACCCCACCCCCACCTTGCACCACTGCGCCTATTAATAATTAATAGATTCAGCAACTTAAACCAATGGTTCAGATATCTACTTCTATGTTTTATGATGGTTACAGCGCTAGCTCACCTATCTTTTTAAAAGATAAGCTTGTTGGCCTATTTCACTTAAGTCTGTTATGATGAAAAAGTCGAATGTGTTGTTCTCCTGAATGTCAATATCTGAATTATATTTTAATTAAACAGCCTGTTTAATATAAAAATTATTTTAATAAGTTTATAAATCAATACGAAAGTCGTGCAATCGTATACAAATATTCAGAAGCAATCTTTCATATTTAATGAACAGATAGGTGTTTAAATTTCCTCTCATCACTATACGTATACCCCCTCCTCAAATAGAATGCTTTTCTTCTCGGTTGGTTTTACCAGGTAAGTACAAGTGAGGGCAGAGCTTTACAGTTCAAGCGAGTGTTGAATTCCAAGAGAGAGGCACTACCTATTTTATATACATGTACATTCCTAGGGATCTGGTTTTCTGCACTGATGTCATGGTTATTCAAAGACCTAGCTAGAGATTCTCTCTCTCTCTCTTTTTTTTGAAATGCAGGCCCATTGATCGTAAAAAATGACTATGACAAAATGATTTCAACTTTTAATCAGTATCTCATCTCTCAAGCCAAAGGCTCAAGTGAGCTTTTCTGTTCATAATTCTCCATTGTCTGTCATCTTTGTTGGCTTTCTTGGTGTAAGCACTATCATCATTGTCGTTGTAAACCTACTTGTAAAATTAGCACATAATATTCTTTGGCAAAGTTTTGTTCAAATGGGCCACATCCTCTTCTAACAGAAGATAATTAAGAAATACATGTGAAAATTAGATGGGGTCATTTGAAAATAGTATTCTCAAAAACCCTTGGACCAAAATGAAAAAACACGGTATACATTCAATTTTTTTCTTCAAATCTTGATACCCGTGAGAAGTTTGGACCGGAATGGGTGTTCAAAATTTAACATAGGAATTTTTATCCCCCACAAACCAAGTGTATGTGTTTGGGGGGTGGTTCTTTCTGAATCATACTGTCCATCTGTCTAGCTGTCCGTCTGTTCCTGCAAGTTTGCCCAGGATATAACTTTGTTATGAAGAAACTGGAAGCTCATACTTGGTACAAAGATTGCTAATTATCCAAGGGTGTGTCATGGTCCTGACCCAACGTCATTATGGTCACTAGAAAAAATAGCAAAGTTTTGTCCAAGCCATTTACAGTCAAACCTGTATTAAGCAGTCACCTGCGGGAACCATTAAAAGTGACCTTTATAGAGAGGTGACCTTTGAAAAGAGATTCATCTTTTTTCAGGAAAAATTCTTTTCTAATTTATGTAAGTTCTGAGTTTTGAAACACTACATCATAGAATATTAAAGAAGATGTGTTTTGGACATCAATGGTCTCAGTAAGAATTTTTTTTTATAGAAATTTAAATAGTCTCAAGATTAAGTTCAAGATAAATTTGATGACTCCAACAAAAAATGTATTGAGTCTATTATCCTCCCTCCAAACAACAACAAAATTTTCTTTTATTTTAAGATTACATTATCATGTTGTGCCGTGAATTAAATATAACGTATTTTTTTTCATCTAAACTGCCTCTAAAAACAAGTTTAGTTAGTCCTGATAAGTGTATGTTTAATAATACACAAATAGTAGTGTAATAAACAGACAAGTCACTATTATATTCTCAGTTTATCAAAGCAGTGCATATTACAAATTGATATCAAATTCACAGGTGTTGTGAGCAATGAAGCGTGACTAATCCTAACGGTCGTCTTACCTAAATAAAAAATCATGAGATAATCATGACTCATTGAGTATACAAAACAGTTAATTAGGGCTTCTACAAATAATACGTTTCCTACATGTATGTGTTAAAATCGGCCTGTCACGCGTTTACACAATTACATCTATCAGAGTTGGGCATGCCAAACGTAAACTAATAATTAGAAAACACCTAATTATTGTATCCATTAATAGATAAATAAGGATGCCTTGTGTATCATTCTGAATTTTTAAAACCATATTCCAATTATAGATAAGATTAAGATTCTCGTAAGTCCGTTTTCCTGATAACCTTTTCGGTCACAAGCACCCTTGTTTAGATTTGTTAAAAAAATAAATAGATTATCCAATATTTTAAATGGTTTTCATAAGGCCAATTATTTTTTCCATGATTTCGCTACACAAGACAAATTATTTACATTAGTGACAAAAAATGGGAGTCACCTGACTTAAGATCTGGTCACATGATTGGACAAAATGGCCACTATATACGAGGTAAAACGGCGATTTTACGTGGAATTTGATGACCGCTGACCGCGTTACGCAGGTGACCGCTTAATAGAGTTACATTGTATAGGAAAATTCATTGGGAGGATATAAAATGAACGCATAGGACAAGTGACCGCTGGATAAAGGTGACCGCTATGACAAGTTTGACTGTACTAGTATTTGTAAAAGAGAATCACTGGAAGCTCATACTTGATACAGGGATTGCTTATGACAAAAGGGTTTGCCACGACCTTCACCCAACGTCATTCCTTCAGTTCAAGGTCACTGGCAGAAAAGTGTAAAATTTCTGTATGTGCTAAAATTATGGAAGCTCATACTTGGTACAAAGATTACTTATAATCCACCAGTTTGAGATGACATAGAACTAAACTGGCAGAAGTAGTTGCAGAATTCCTGCCTGGGTTATAAATTTGTAAGAGGGGAACACAGGAAGCTCTTTCTTAAAACAGATTGCTTGTGATCGAGGGTTTGTCTTGACCTTGACCCAAGGTTTTTCTGGCAAGTTCAAGCTCACTGGCAGATAAAAATTATTTTCCATGCTATAACTTTGTAATAGTAATAGAAAGTCACTTGAAGCTTTTACTTGATACAGAGATTGCTTATGATCTGAGGGTGTGTCTTGACCATGATCCAAGGTCTTTCTGGCAAGTTTAAGGTCACTGACAGAAAAGTGCAAAATTCCTGTCCAGGTATAACTTTGTAATTGAGAATCACTGGAAGCTCATACTTTGTGCAAAGGTTATTTATGACCTGAGTGTGTGTCATGACCTTAACGAAGGTCATTTAGGCATGTACAAGGTCACTGATGTAAAAAGTGTAAAATTCCAAAAAGTCTATAATTTTGTAATAGAAAAACATTGCATGTATCTGCA
>NW_026889759.1:977500-1107500 GCF_033153115.1 Saccostrea echinata
CGATTATTATCATTTTTTTTTATCCTTCCAATTTTTTTCCTCCGGAGCAGATGCGAACAAGAGTGTGTAATTTTCTGAAAATGAGAAACTTTTACACTGTAAATGAATGATCATGGCAAATGAGATTACAGTGATCGGATCATACAGTTTAAAATATGCACGTTCGCTTATTTGAAACTTAAAAATGAGCACCCGAAGTACATTATTTATAACGTTATACAAGTCTGGCATCTCAACTTTGGCTTTTGTCTTATGTAGTCAAATATTTGGATTTAAAGAAATTTCACGCGTGAAAAATGCTAAGAGGTGAAATTTCAAATTGTTTTTAAGATACTTTCCAATTTTCTTGATTATGCATTTTCTCAATTTTTAAAAATTAATTCAAAACAAAACTGGAGTTATGTAGCGGGGAGGGGAGTAATTTTAGATCTCGTATAGCGGCAATGCACCGTAATGTATTTAATATTCATGTAAAAATGCAATGACTGTTACCATTGAGAATCTTTCATCTACATAATTCTAAGGAGCCAGTACTTATAAGAGCTCTCGCGCTTTCGATTGATTGAGTTGGATAATAAGATAGGACAATAATATGACCATAGAATTGTGTACTTATAACCACCTGTTTGCAGTTGTCTTGTTCAATTTTATTTCTAAGGTGTGTGTTATCAGAAACAGACAACAACAGCTTGTTATCAGAACGATCCAACTTGTAGAATGACCAAGAGAACACCAAACGCTTGGATTAGGAGGTAAAGCATATATCTTGTAGCTTTTGCTTTAAAATGTAACTACTTAAAACAGAAAGTTACAAGTTCGGCATTTTTATTCAAAAAACAAAAACAAACTTTGCCATCTTTAGTTATAACCTGAAACAGTTACCTGTAACTGACATAAACCTAATAGGCCGTATGCTTCTTGAGCAGTTCTTGGCTCTGTATAGCTTTTAAAGGCATTAGTCATTCGATATGAGAGTGTGCAAAACAAAAAGAATACAAATAAATTTCAAAGTTAACATCCAATCAAGAACATTTTCGTTTACGATGAAAATATAGAAACACTTTTTGGTTCACCTGAGCCGAAGGCTCAAGTGAGCTATTCCGATCAAAATTTGTCCGTTGTCCGTCGTTGTAAAATTTTCACAATTTCATATTCTTCTTTAGAACCACTGTATCAATTTCAAGCAAACTTGGCAAAGAGTATCCTTAAGGGAATTCAGATTTGTATAAATAATAGATCACACTCTCTTCGTGAAAAATGGATGGGGTAATTTAAAATCTTTTTTCTCAAGAACCAATGAAATTGAAAAGATGAAACTTGCGAGAAAGTTTTCACGGATAGTGAAGATTCAAAATTGTTCAAATCATGACCCACGGGTGTAGGGTTGAACCACTATAGGCAATCAAAGTTTTTCATAAACATATATATGAAAAATCTTTAAAAATCTTCTCAAGAAAATAGCATTGTCATGATTAATCATATTAATACTGAAGCATCCTTAGGTAGTGTAGAAGATTCAAATCATGACACCCTGGGGTAGGATTGGGGCACTTTGGGCGATCAAAGTATTAAATAGGAATGTATAGGAAACAAATCTTTGAAATTTTCTTAATGACAGCAAAGTCATGATAACTCATTATAATATCATTTATTTTGAAGCATTCTCAGGTAGTGTAGATTCGAGTTTGTTCAAATCATGACCTTCTTGGTAGGGTGGGCCATGATAGGCAATCAAATTTTAAACAGGAACATATTGGAAAAAAGCATCTTTTTGGGAACAGCAAAGCCATGATTAGTCGTATTTAAATGGAAGCATCCTCAGGTAGTTAGGATCAAATGTTAAAATCATGACGCCCGAGGGTATAATTGGCCACAATGGGCAAAGTTTTACAAAAGAATATATTGTAAAAACTTTTTAAGTCTTCTGAAGAATAACAGTTATGATCAGTCATATTTATATGGAAGATTCCTAAGTTTCAAGTTTATTAAAATCATGACTACGGGGGAAGGGGGTGTAGGATAGGACTGGAGGGCTACATGCACAATATTATTATCTTTATTGTTTTCGTGCGTGTCGTGTTTTATTCTTTGAACATTTTCAGCTTCTCCTCAGGAACCGCGCAACAAATTTCAAACAATTTTGACGTATAGCATCAATGAAGAGGAACTAAAATTGTGATTTTCATTGTCCTTGCCCCTTGGGACATACAATGTAAGGGGTGGAACTAAAAGCATTAAAATCAATGGTATCTTTTAAAATCTTATTTACTCCCACACATCAAGCAGTCTAATTCTTGACATGATTGTACCAAGTATTGAGCCCTCTACCAAAATTGTGAAATTCATGGTCACAGGGTCAGGGGTTCTGGTGCCAGGGCGGGGCTCTGTTGAATAATAATATCTATTATATGATTGAATAATTCCTTTCTCTATGATTGGCTGAGATCCCACAATGTAGAAAAAATTCACCTACACGTGACCTTCTAGGTGAATATAAGGATTTATTTTTCTCCACATTAGACTAAAAATAGATTGGGAAATTCCAAATTGTTCAATGTACAAATAGTTTTGGCAAGTTATTTCACTTGCACCTGTATCCACTCATATGAACCTAACATTAAGGCACATAAATTCTTGGGTGAAGGGGGGGGGGCTGCAGGAGGCCTGCCCCTCTCCCCACTTTTTGAGAATGTAAAGTTTTAATTTAAATTTTAAGGACAAATATTTTCAATGAAAGCCCCTCCCCTCGTTTATGGACTTTAACACCCCACCAAATCAAATTCTGATATGGGAGAATTCTTTTCTTTTTTTTTTGGGGGGGGGGGGGTAAAGATTTGTTTTCAGAATTAAAATTTCCAAAATAATTTCGAATCCTACTGTGGGACGTGGAGACCGGTCCTTCGGATGAGACCGTATAAACCGAGGTCCCTTGTCGCAGTAGGCGCTGGCACGAAAAAGATTCCTCACTGCTCAATGGCCCCGAGTGCCAGCAAGTGGTGGCGTCTCCATATGGGTGAAAAATTCTAGAGAGGGGCGTTAAATAATAAAAACAAAAACAAAACAAGTACTCTGAAATTGATATTAAAAAGATAGCTGAGTCTCTGATAGACAATATCTATGTAGTTTCTGGAGATCGGGTCTTCCAACAATTTGTCGGAATTCCCATGGGTACCAACTGCACCCCGTTATTAGCAGACCTATTTTTGCATTCATATGAAGAAGAATTTATTCAAAAGCTTGACCATGAAAAGAAGAAAACACTTGTTGTGGCCTTCAGCTAACAGTTACTTCCATTCATATGTCGACCCGATATATCCCAGTTAACTAGAAATAAAAGATACCACAGAGTCTGAGACATCTATTTCATATTTAGATATTTTACCAGAAAGAGACGTTAATGGTAACCTAACGACAAAACTTCATGAAAAACGTGATGACTTAAACTTTTCTATCGTCAGCTTCCTTTACTAATGTAGCAATAAACCTTTATCACTTGCATATGGGGTTTATGTCTTCCAGTTGATTCGATATCAAGAGCATGCTCTACGTACAAAAATTTTGTAAAACGAGGCAAGCTACAGACTAACAAGTTGATGAAACAAGAATATCAACAGTCTCGTTTAAAGTCATCATTTCGCAAGGTCTATTGTCGATACAATTACATGTACCTTGTTCGCAAATACAATCCATCATGCTCGCTGACGTTTTTTACCCGATTTTAGAGGTCCGTGTTTGCTCTGCTCCCGATTTGTATTGTTTCAATGGACTTTTTAGCTTGATTACTGTTCGTTATCTCTATGTTTGATTCAGTCGCGCTTGTGGGCGGCGACACGCGACTCTTAATATAAAACTGGTGTCATTACATTGGCATTTTTATAACAGTATTTTCTATAGAATGGGCTCTAACTCATACAGACGTCTGTTGAATTACCTTACGAGTCTACTCCTGCTAGCAGTCCTGACGGCCCTGATGACCGGCTACCACATGACTCAGTTTGGACACTCTGTTCACTTTTCTCTGGCAGGAGTACCCAAACCACGAGAAACAAAACCAGAGTGGTGCTCCTCTGTCTTCGAATCCCAAGCGCTCACTAATAGCAGCTTAGTAGAAGACGTGTTTGCTCTAGTAGGTGTTCATTATTACGTTTGATTCATTTTTATATTTTTATATTGTTACACAAACAACAGTATAAATTGGTACAAAATGAATATCTGGTCTTTTTTCTACTTACGTCTCAATTTCCACGAAAGAAAAAATAAGTTCATAGGTTCATAATTCCTCTGTTCACTGATTTAAATTTTTGCTTAAACACACATGAGTTTATCAGAGAAATCTAATTAATATTAAAACGTATGCCATTTAAGCATTTATCCCGCTTCAGACAAATTTGTAGATAATGATTAGATAAAAACTAATCACATGACGCCCTGAATTTTTCTGTATTACGTCTCCGTCCAGGGGTAATATTAAAATCGGGCATGCGATTCCATTCGACGGGTCGTTATTGTAAATAAAAATGGCGGCAAAGAAACGGTTTGATTGTAGTCTTGTTATGATGTGTTATGTTGATTGTTATTGGATTAAAACTTCATATTTTGATGATATGCTCATAGATTTCTTTTTAAATATTAAAAAAAAAAGGTCTTCAGTGGGATAGTCAGTTTAAAGTTATATATGGTGTATTTTTTTTTTTATAAGTTCAGACTAACTAAAATTAAAAAGAACTTTCTATTTGTTTTATTACTTAAAGGTGGGACTTTCCTGTAAATTTCACAATTTAAATTAATCACATTTCAAAGACATTAAAAATTTATAACAATAACCGATTTATTTACCGACTCTGCATTTAATTAACAGACACAGTTTAAACTCAATTTAACTATGGAAACAAGAGGTTATTCAAGTTCAAAATCGGTGAAAATTTAAATTTGAACGCAAATAACATGTATCAAGTTTATCTACACTCAATCTCGTATTTTTATTTTTTAGCTCAGATACGCCATATGTAGTTTTAAGGGACCTAATAAGGAGTCATACAGGGTGTGAAATGGAAATCCGCATTGGGTGAGGCAAAGCCGAGTCCCAGTACGGATTTCCATTTCACATCCTGTATGACTAGGTCCCTAAATGACGTCTAATAATGAAACGAGTTTAGCAACATTTTAAAATGAAAATGAAATTAAGTAGTTGTAATTAAGATTAGTCGACCCTGTGATAAGACAGGTAACTCCAACTGAGATGAAGCAAGATTATTAGTTACACAAGTTACACAGTTATGAAGGTCTATAATTCCTGTTTAAAATTGTCAAGGTAAGAATGACTAGGTCCCTAAATGACTGTGTAACTTGTGTAACTAATAATAGCCATTCTTACCATGACAATTTTAAACAGGAATTATAAACCTTCATCTCATTTGGAGTTACCTGTCTTATCACAGGGTCGACTAATCTTAATTACATTACTTAATCAAAACTTTGTAGATTGCTAGGGAATTATTTAACTGAATTTTATTTTCATTTTAAAATGTTGCTAAACTCGTTTCATTATTAGACGCCACCCGACTTTGAACAACAGTTTAAGAATCCTTGTTTCTACGACGCTTGTTACCAGAACGGTAACCGCACAACAAGAAAGCTTAGATGTCTCCCTTACTTCCACGTTTTGGGAGTAGACAAATGTGGTTCCACAGATTTATACTACCGCTTAGTCCGCCATCCACAGATTCTTCCAAACAAAGGGATACTGAACAAAGAAACGATGTGGTGGTCATGGCGACGGTATGGTAGGAACCTTCTTTAAAACCTAATCTTAATATATGGTAATTGTACAAGGAGTCTATAAACTTATAAAAAAAACTAATATTATCCTTTGCATTTCAGATTTAGCCCTTAGTAGTGATTAGAAAAATTATATACTATTTTCAACATTTTTGTTAATATATTCTACATTGTAGTGACATTATCATATATTGACTGTATAATACACTCCTGGATTTCTGGGATTTTTCGGGATGGCCACAAATTGACAAAAAAGAGGAATAATCATGGACTTAATTAAATTCGTCTTTTGTTATTAAAAGGACACACTCTTAGAAAAGACACACACCAAAAGGAAACTTTTCTTGATTACTTGCATTATTTTGATGGGCTGTCTGAAAAGCTGGAAAAATCTCAACATGACTACTACAGAGTAACAGGTCATCTTACACTTCAAACAGAAGTAGCAATGTAAAGTCAAATACCAGGATGAAACAACAAATATCCTTACAACATGTACATTTCAAGTTACCCACCTTTAAAGTAAACTTCAAAATCAATGTACTATTGTATCTGGATATATGATAGTTTCATTCTGCATATCGATAGCTTTCAATGCTGTTCGTTTATTTGGTGTGTGTTTATATGTTATTGCTATAAAAACAAATATAGGTGGCATGTATGACAATAATAGGTAGCATGTATATGCATTTGTATCCCTTTAAGCTTACTTAAATTAGACTTCTGCTTCTGGTGTTTTGCAAAGGTCATTGGTTGCTTCGGAATCTGCCAAAGAAGGAAACTTTTAAAGACTACCTTGCTTATTTTGAATCTGCTGCTTCACAGATTGGAAATGTTGATAATGATTATGAATTGATCACGGGTAGGATATCCAACAGCATGAATTCAGTGAATTAATGTGACGTCCTAGTACAATCGACGACGCATGCTCATTGGAATAACTATATATACACCTTTACAGGTGATGGTACACCCATGGATTTCTGGGATTTTTCGGGATGGCCACAAATTCCACAAAATGTTGGTCTTCAAGATCCTAAAATATTAACTCCTCATTTGATGAAATACTTCAATCCCTATCTTAAGTTTATTTTGATATTTAGACAGCCATCTGAGAGGTAAATTTAGCTGATGAGGCATTATAGTTCTTTTTTTAATTTAACTATTGGTCTACGTATAATAATAACTTCATATCAATAGATATTGGTTACAGACTACTCGACTTTCAGGTTATTTTCTGATTACATTTTTCTGAAGCTTGGAGAACCTACCCCCAAAGCTTTTCATGGGAAAGTTGTGAAATCCATTACCATGTTTAACAACTGCCGTAAAAAACACACTTTACGAGTATGTTTATTTAACAGGGAACTCCATGTTAAAATGCCGGTATGTTTATATCGCCGCTGATATTTAAATCTGGAGTGAGATTAATTCCTTTATTAAACCATATATCCGTTCATTTTAAAGGTCCGTCTACATGTGGGGATCTATTCTGTGTTCCTTGAGGAATGGTTAAAGGTGTTTGACTCGATTAACTTTCTGTTTCTGAGAACAGAAGACTATTCCAGAAACATTAAAGGCACTCTGAAAACAGTCTTCTCATTCCTTGGAGTTGGTGAGCATGTTTAAAATAGTCGTATACATTAGTCCGCTTGCATGTTCAGACATTATCATCATTTTATCAAAAGTATGAGTATAACTATCTGTATTTTAGACGAACTACCAGAACAGAAGCTGAATGAAATATCTGAAGCAGAAAAAGTGTACAAAACAAAGAGAAAGAAAAAATCTGGTAATATGATGTTAGAAACAAAGCGTTTGTTGGACAGTTTTTATACTCCTTTCATGCGACATTTACATGCTCTAACAAATGATGAAAAATTTCTTTGGCAAGACTGAAGACATGGCATTTGACATTGGTAGGAGTTGATCATTTGAAGATTTTTTTAGACAGTTTGAATGGAGACAATATTGCGTGCTTGTATATCTCCAAAAATATACTCCGAACTTAGTATAGTGTACATCACAGATATGTTCAGAATAAAGGCTCTGTTTCGTATGAATAAACAAGAATATTTTAAAATTTATAATAAAATGACCATTGAAACATTCTATTTGTAGTAGTAATCGACTTTTGCGAGAAGCGCTGACTTTTACAACGACGACTTACTTTTACACTAGGGCATTATACGGAAGCTCTTTTGCGATATAAACATTAAAGCTGACATGAACTCTTAAAAATGTGATATTTTCATCCCTGTACGACTTATTTCATTCCCGTACTCCCTTTTTCCGCCATATTTCTTTCAGATTCGTTCACTTATTTTACCGGCTATATAAACCCTGATGCCTTTTTTACACTTGAGTGATTTTCTAGCCTGGCTGTCGGCATGTGCACATCTCCGATAGCGAAGTTTTGGAACACGTCATGAACTGACCGTAAACATGTAGGCCTGTACACATCTCCGATAAAGCTTTGGAACATGCAATAAATCTAACAATCCTACCAAAACTAGGAATTTTACTGAAAACTGGTAAGGAGTATATAAATTTTGAATAATTTTGATGCAATGCATAAAAATCAAAACGGCAAATGCATGTTTGATATACATTACATTTATATTTGAACAATAAAAAAGCTACCACATGCATTTTTTTTCACCCCCCCCCAAAAAAAAAAACACTGTACTATTGAGCTTTATGCATGCTACACGGTATAAGCACATACTTTGCAACTTACGCATTGAAGTAATACATGCATGCATGCATGCCGAGAAAACGCGTCGAACGCTTTATACTCATCTGCCTGAAATACAGCTATCGCTACAGGGATGTGCACAGGTCGACAGAATTACTTCCTATTTTCCTTTTATTGAAATATGCATCACAGAAGAAATAACTCCATTTGTAACTCAACGGTAAACAAATTGTCACTAGCACTTGAATACACATGGTCCCTGCCGATCAGCATTTTTGGTCAGGGAAAATATCGAAGGTGGAAATGACACTGGTATTTGCCTGATTAGACAATATAGTCACGCAAATAAAACGTTTCAGAAATCGAACTAACTGTTGTCGGTACATGTGGTAAATATGTTCATGAATGTGGCTTCATTACATCAAATTTATTACATAAACATACATTCTTGTTACGGATCTTACATCTTTTAAAGAAAATGAAAAGGGGGGGGGGTATGTAGAATACATTTTTCAATATATTTTAAACAAACGTCGGAAAAAGGTCGGATTTTCCTTGATCAAATATATTTAAATACTTGCAATGAACTGGCCTCAACTATTTTAGATATAAAACTGATATATCTTAAATTTACACACACTGAACAATTTGTTTCTGTAGACATTTTCGACTTTTAGGCGTCACAAATTACAAGCACGATTGATACAATTACGAACAAGCACAGACATAATTATGTGTATATAAAATAATCTACAGTACATGTTTTTGTATATATTGAAGTTGAATAAGTATTACACTATTAATATATGTGAAAGTAATATTGATAAGTGAAATAGTTCTACCGTGTACCCAAATGTGATGTCGTGTGATTCAACAATCCTCGCACGCATTGCCAAAGATATCACGAGGCGATGCAAAAGAACTATTATTACATTACATAAGTTTTTTTTAAACAACTATACACATATTTACACGTTTTAGATATATAAAGAAATTTTGTGATGTGACTGAATGATTAAAATATGGTTGCGTGCATGTGTATTATTTCTTTAAATATTATATAATTAATAGTCAAAGTTTATAGGAAAGGAAAACAATGTGCCCCTGACAGTGCCCCCCCCCCCCCCCCCCACACACACACACACAAAAGTTTTTTTTTTCATTTTGATATTGTTTTTTTTTTCTGGTTAAAAAATTTCTGGTAGGAACCCTCTGTGCTCTTCGGGGGTATAAAGAAACAAAAAAAATGAATTTGTTTCCTCTGGAAAGTACATGAGAAGGGTCCACATGTTTCCATTCCCGTGAAATATAGTTTTCACAATAAATTTGTGTCCCTTTTCGTTTGGGTGTGTAGGGGTTTTTTTTTCTTCATTTCTTTTTCTTTTGGCTTGTCAAAAAAAGGAGACAATTTTTTCAGCAGGTTTGATCCACCCTGCCCCAGAAAAATTCCTCGATCTGCCCTTATAAAGATTATATCATTTCCCAAGATTTTTACAACATCGGATTTTATATGCATTATTACTCTTACATGTTTGGATGCTTACACATGAGAGAGAGAGAGAGAGTATACTTGTATTGAAAATGCACAAAATATTTATCCATAGTCTTGCGGTTTAGGTTTTAAGTAATCCTTAAACTATCTTTTAAGATTTTCTCAAAATACAAGAAATTGAATAGGTACCAAATTTTAGACTACCTGCGGATACTCTCCAATCTGGAAAGACTTTCTATACATGCATATAAAACAGGCACGTAGCACCGTTTCTCAAAATGTGTGTATGCGAGGGGGAGCGGGGGCAGTAAAATGACTGTCAAGCAAAAGAAAAACTTTAGGCACTTAAAAATTGGGGGAAGTGAAGAAGAAAAACAGGCATTTAAAAAAAATCCGTAGTCAGGGGGAGGGACAGATTCCATTCATACTATCATTTTCGGCAGAAAAATATTTGAGTACAGTGTACAATAATGTTGGATTAGAGTTGGGGGGGGGGGGGCAGCCGGTCTTAAAATTTCTGTCGAACGCGTGGGTGGGGGATGCCCCCTTTTTTCGAGCATAATGTTTTACTGTTTAGTATGAAATACATACTCAAAGGCTGATCTCCTCCACTTTTTGTTGCACTATAGTCAAATCCTCGAAAAAGTTGTCCCCCACCCCCGCCACAAATTAGGATTTTGGAGATTTTTTATATTTTATTTTTTAATTTTTAATTTACAGTGTATTTTTATTATTATTATTATTGTAATGTTTATTATTATTTTTTTTTTTTTTTGCTTGTCAAAGATTTTTCAGGTAAAGTGTCAATTATTTCTTAGATGCTACGTGCCTGAAAGACACTCTGAGAAAAGGGAGTATCCCCCCCCCCCCCGCGCTCCACGTATGTGTATATTTGTTAATTTGTGTTCTGGTTAAATGCTCTCATGTCGTGTTCTAAATCTTTTTTTCACACCAAATTACTCAATTTAGTTTTTAGCAAATCAGCAATTAGACCTTTTTTTTATTTATTTATTTTTTTTTTAGTGATTTCTTTTTTTTACCCAGTCGCGCAAATACTAATTCCCTTTTTTCACTTTTGATATTCTCCCTGACCAAAATCTGATCAGCACGGACTAAGCGTATTCGAGTGCTAGGCTGTACGATGAAGTGACAACGTGTTTACTGTTGAGTATTTATGGAGTTTATTACTTTTTTGTGATGCATATTTCAATAAATGGAATACAAGGTGTAAATTATTCGGCATGTGCACATCTTCGAACGGGTACGGTGGTCTATTTCCAGGTATGAATAAGTTTACGGTGTTCGACGTGTTCTCTCGATATGCACCAATTGTATTTGAATGCATATGGACATGCATAGGAAATACGCTGGTGGAGTGGTGGTTTGTTCCATTCTTACGATAGATTATTGCAAATTGTTTGTACGAGTTTTACTGTGTATTATTTCAAGTTTATTGTGCATATATTGGTATGCTTTTAAAAAACACGCGCAACAATTAATGTTTTTTCTTCCAAACTTGCATTTTTGTTATTATTCATAATTATCGTTATGACTGTTTTTATCTGTTCTGGTTTTAAAATGTTTTCATCAATTCATGTGTTCCCAAAATACTTTACTATCGGAGATGTGCACGCGTCGATAGCCAAACCAAAAATTCACTCAAGTGTAACGAGGGCACTGGGGTATACATCGTTACAATAAGACAAGGTATCTGAAAGAAATATGGCGGAATAGTTGGTATGAAACAAGTCGTACATTGATGCAAATGTTGCGTTTTTAAGAATTCATGTCAGCTTTAAGCTCAAGAGTTAAAATTAAACGATGATAATGGGCCATTTTAAAGCAAATATTACGTTGTGTAGGAAGGGATCGGCATCCACCCTACCCTCAACCTCCTCCATTCCCACATTGACCAATTCTTGCTTATTTTTTCTTCCTTATTTCTTTCCTTCAGAAAAACTAGATTGAAAGGAGGTACTAACTACTCACGAATAAGGTAATTTAAGGTATGTAATTCTGCCTCTCATCATCTCTTGCATTGATTGCATACCGGTAAATCATCCGTACATAAGGCAGGTTTAAATGTCAAAGTAAGCCATCGAATGTAAAAGTCCAATAATAGAAATATCAGTATGTATAAACAATAACAGTTGATTATAACTGAAATCAAAGGTAGAATGTTCTGAGACGTCAGGGCCCAACATTCTTGGTGCTGGCGGTGTGTGAAAATAAGACCTTTGTAAGATAGCCTGGCAAAAAAAGTCCATTTTCACGCAGACCGGCGCCGGATTACTGATGACTTAATTCTTTGATAATCTCTCTAGCTGTTGATCCTGTGATCGGATGCGGCAATCTTGTTGAATTGTAGTGACTCTTGGAACACCGGCCTGCGATGATCAGATACACCACTAGGGAGAGCACAATGATACTGTGTTGACAATGAAACGAGTCTTCAACATTTCTCATTGATATTCTTTCTCTTTATTAACATACAAACATCTTGGTTGAGTTTATTGATGGAGGCTGCATGGTCATGGTATATGGCAGGATGTTTTGTAATTTTCTTTTTAAAATGTGAACTATGTTTTTCCAAATATACATATTTTTAAAAAAAAATTCACTCGATATCATACAGCACTAGCAAGGAGCCTCTTTTGAACAACAGAAGAAAACCATTTATGTTAATTGTAACCAATAAAGTTTAACCTGTTTTGTTCCTTCTATATTATATGAAGAAATTAAGTAACGATCTTAACAATCCATGGTCCAACATTCTCAAGAATTATAAAAATGAGACAGAAATGAGACTTGGAACTGTCAACATGACCAAGGATAAAAGACACTGCGACAAAATTATCTAGGGCCTTAAGGTACAGAGTAATAACATACTATACTAGTCATTTCATAAAAGTTTCCGTCAATGGGACCTACTTGATAGTTTCGAAAGTTAGTTTTTACTAATCTTTAAGTTGAACTGAATAAACTGTAAAAAGTTTAGATAAACGAGGGTTAAAATATTGAGGTCATCTTTATGAAAAGTATTTTATTCATTGATAACTGAAGGTAACATAATTAAATTACGAATTAAAATTTTAAAAAATTAAAATTTTAAATTAAAAAAAATAAGAAAAAAAATATTATATCGATTACAAATAATATTGATAATGAAAAATTAAAGTTTTGAGCAGTATTGAAATATTAAAAGGGAAATCTGTAATTCAACATGATATAGATAAAATTACCAGTGAAGTTTGTAACATTTTTATTGCTTCAGCGGGGAAGACTTTTAGACGAAAAAATCAACCACCCTAGAAGTTAAATAACAAAAATAAACCATGGTTTAATAACAACTGCCGCACGGCTAGAAGAAAATTTCATTTGGCCAAACGCTTTTTAAAAATAATAAAGAAAAATCAGTTAAATCTCTGGAGAATCTAAAGAATAAGAGTAAAGAATATAAAAGAATTATGGACAAATGTATTAAAGAATATAATAATGGAATCTCGGATAAGCTCAAAACACTTCAAAAAGGAAAACCGAAAGAATATTGGCATATTTTGAACAGCTCAAATCCGAAAAATAAAACTAGTGTTGATATAAATTCTATGTTTGATTTTTTGAAGAAAACAAATGAAGGCGTTGCCCCAGTTAATGACATAGATATTAACGTAGACTTAAAGTAATGATAGTATCCTTAATCAATCTATCACATGTGAAGAAATAAAGAATACAGTAAACAAGTTAAAAACAAATAAAACCCCTGGTGGTGATTATGTTGTGAACGAGTATATAAAAACAACCATTTCAAGATTTCTGCCGCTGTATGTAGAATTATTCAATATGATTTTTGATAGTGGCATAATACCAGAGGATTGGTTAATAGGGTTAGTTAAACCTATTTATAAGGGTAAAGGTGACAGAAGCCATCCTGAAAATTACAGGCCAATTACGTTACTCAGTTGTGTAGGAAAACTTTTTACCAGTATACTTTGTGACCGTTTAAATACTTTTGCTGATGAGGTAGAGTTAATCAATGAATCTCAAACAGGTTTTAGGAAAGGTTACTCTACTACTGACAATATGTTTGTTATTGATTTTCTGAGTAAATATGCCCTGAATAATAAAAAGAAGTTATTCTGTGCCTTTGTAGATTTCAAGCAAGCTTTTGATACGGTCTGGAGACATGGTCTATGGACTAAAATTTTACAAAGTGGAATTGATGGAAAATGTTTCAGATTTATTAGAAACATGTATAAGGGTATTAAATCAAAAGTACAAATAGGTCAACACTTATCAGATTTTTTTATGTGTAATGTCGGTGTAAGACAAGGGGAAAATTTATCACCTTTTTTATTTTCATTGTTCATTAATGACCTAGAGGATTATTTAACCAGAAATCAAATAAATGGCTTTACATGTCCTAGTCAACAAATGCAAGATGACATGTTTGTTATGTTGAAACTATGTATACTTTTTTATGCTGATGATACGGTCTTAATGTCCGAATCTGCTTCTGATTTACAAAAGTCTCTTGATGTGTTTGCTGAATACTGTGATATATGGAAACTCCGTGTTAACATAGCCAAAACAAAAGTCCTTATATTTTCTAAAGGTCCGATGGCAAAACGTAAATTTTTATATAATGGTGTGGCTATTGAAAATGTGAGAGAATTCTGTTACTTGGGTT
The DNA here is from genome assembly GCF_033153115.1 of Saccostrea echinata. Lineage (NCBI taxonomy): Eukaryota > Metazoa > Mollusca > Bivalvia > Ostreida > Ostreidae > Saccostrea > Saccostrea echinata. The sequence goes on from NW_026889759.1 coordinate 992,156, forward strand.
TATTCCTGTCAAGAAGTGGAAAGTTTAATAATGCAAAAAAACATAGCAGAACAAGCTTCAAAAGCAATGTATGGAGTCTTACGTAAAATTCACTATTTTAATTTACCAATTAATTGTCAGCTAGACTTGTTTGATAAAGTCATCAACCCAATTTTACTTTATTCTTGTGAAGTCTGGGGATATGAAAATTTAGACATAATAGAAAAAGTGCACTTAAATTTCCTGAAATTTATTCTTATTCTTAAATCTAGTTCTCCAAATTGTATGGAGAAACAGGTAGATATCCACTGTCATTACATGTATTTATAAAATTAAAAAATGGTTATGTACTGGGCAAAAATTTTAACAGCCCATGAAAGTAAGCTTACAGATGTGATTTATTCATATTTTTATAGGTGTTATATCGATGGGTCGTTTGTACATCCATGGATAAAATGTGTACAAGATGTGCTTAATTCTTGTGGATTGTCTTATATATGGACAAGTCAAACATTTCATAGTTTTAACTGGCTTAAGTCAATTATTAAAGATACCCTAAAAAATCAATTTGAACAAGAATGGAGAAGCATTGTTGATAGTTCACCCAAGTGTATTAATTATAGAATTTTTAAAACAAACTTTGGTTTCGAAAATTATCTGCTGAATTTACCAAAAGGTTTAAGAGTTACACTTACAAAACTACGAACGTGTAATCATCATTTGCCAGTTGAAACAGGTAGATGGAATAATATTGATAGAAATTTAATTAAGAATATGTACCATTTGTGATCGTAAAACTATTGGTGATGAATTTCATTATGTTATGGAATGCAGGTTCTTTTCGAATGACAGAAAAATATTTCTCCAAAGTAGATATTGTAAAAATCCTAACACTTTCAAATTTGATGAACTAATGAACACAAATAATGTAGAAATACAAAAATCATTGTCAAAATTTATTAAGAAAATCTTCAAAACTGCCTGTCCCTCTTGAATCCTCCGTATATATAACTGATTATATGTTTACTTTCTTTTCTTTTTTCTTTATATACTTGTCTGTTTTTTGACCCTTGACTGTAATTTTTGTTTGTATATATGTGTATATGTTCCTCTTGTACCAGTGATCTGCTTTTGAGTGAATAAAGAATTGAAAAAAAAACAACAAATAAATAGAAACAAAACTTAATTAAACAAGCATTTTCTAATAAATTTCATATGCTGATACATACTGATGAGAGCTATTCAACCGCATCAACATTTTTGACCTTGACCTTTCCTTTGACCTTGACCTCACTTTGCATTAGCATTAGCAATACCGACAAGTGTTAAAATCTGCAAGCCACGGGAATTTGTTTCGGTAATAATTTTTTAAACCCACAGTATAATAATAACACAAGGTATTCATTTCCGAATTACATAGAGTAACCCCCCCCCCCCCCCGAATCGCACTCATTTACACTTCCAGAGGAAATGCACTGACAAACTGTTTATTACCATTGTCTTCTACGATTACGATAATTAATCTACAAAACCATATATAAATTCAATTAAGAAAAAAAAATGACCAAGTTAACTTTGATTAGTCAATTTGGCAGGCATCACAGTGTATCGCATTGTATTGCAGCAGAGTGCAGCATGGTGCAATTCTACTTGTATTTAAACAAGCACAATTATTTTACTTGTCAGTGTATTAGAAATATTCCCCACCATCCATCTTCCAAAGACAGCTTTTATATACAATTTGTCCTTGTGATTGAATGTTTATTTGGAAATTTGCATAATGTAAGTTTTGTTTCAAAGTTCGATAACTCAAATTATGTCCCTTTGAACAACGTAGACAAAACGATCATTAATTTCTGCTTTATATTATGTAAATGTTTAAGCAATGCTATCGAGTAACAGGCTTGTATACTATATATAAGACGTTAGAGAGACATTCACAAATGACCATGTGTTAAAGTCAGAGTAAATAACGGTTACGGGTAATGTCGCGTGTAAAGGACTTAGTGTGAGCTTATCTCACTAAACAAGTACTGCTAAGCAGTATTGAAAAGCGTTTTGATTGTTCTACAAAGTCATCGGCGCTTTGTTTGAGTCTCAAAATCTTCACTCATCAGTCAATCAGGAAAGTTTATTTTTTTCACTGTTTTGCCTAATAATAAAAATTGACCAAGTATGTTTTAATTATAGACAGTACATCAAGCATTACAATGCAATGTATTGTAGGACAGTTATATTTTTATTTAAAAGCAAAATTAATCAGCTTGCAATTAAAGAACTTCACTCGACACTCCAATTTTCCTCGGGATGCTTCGCATATATCCATATCAGTCTTTCAATAAAAAAAATCAGCAAAAGTAACTGTTCTTTGATGAGAACTTAGCTCTAAGTACTGTTATCAGAATATATTCTGTTTATCCTTCCTGGTGCTTATCTGCATCACTCTCAAAATTTACACTCATCAGTCAAACACGAGATTTCTCTCTTTTTCAATCTTTGATATACCCAAACTAGGCGTTGTATAAAATGATAAACAGCAATGAAAAAATTTGTCGAAAAATCCTTCGACATTACTACTGCATTATTAATTTAGATTCATATGAAAGAGAAGAATCATATAAGAAAATGTGAATGAAAATATTCCATCCAGTCTGTTTTTCAAAACTTTTTTAAAAATAAAAATAAAATTAGAAAATATGTTGATTTACACCTTATTTTCAATACCATAATGTAAAACAAAAATGGACTTCATGAAATAAATCCAGGTCCTAAAAACGATCAAATACACACACTGGACGTCTTTCATTTAAATATAAGAAGTATACGTCACAAGATTGAAAATATAACAACATTAATCACTGATTTCGATATTTTATGTTTCACTGAAACACATTTGGACTCAAATGTATGTAACAACGATATCGTGATTGAAGGTTATGATACAATTTTTCGTAGAGATAGGAACTCTAATGGGGGAGGCATTGTTATCTATGTTTCTTCATGTCTCCGTGCAATTCGTCGTAGTGACCTTGAACCCATATCAATTGAATGTGTTTGGATAGAAATAAGTGAACCTACCTGTAACCTTTTTCTTTGCTGCGTATATCGTCCACCCAACAGCGAAAAATCCTTCTGGGACAAATTTTTGTGGTCAATTGAAAAAGTATCGGATATTTCCAGCAAATTTATAATTGTAGGAGATTTAAATGTTGATTTTCTGGACAATTCTCGGATACTTCCTATTAAAGATATCATGCTGAATCATAACCTGACAAACACAATCCGCGAAGCAACACGAATTACCAACACTTCGAACACACTTATTGACCCAGTTTTGATCAGCCCAGACATTGTAGCACTCCACTCAGGCGTGATAGACACAGACAATACACTTACCGATCACAAAGCGACATACGTCTTCTTAAAATCAAGTATCATTAAAAGTCAATCTTATGTAAGGAAAATATGGGATTATAAAAATGCTAATATGGAAAAACTTAATACTTTAATCGAAACTACTGACTGGAAAAATCTTATCTGTAATGCTGAATCAATTGACGAAGCTACCGAAAAGTTTACAACCAAATATATAGATCTCGTAAGGGAATGTGTACCTGAAAAATCAGTTATTATAAGACCTAAAGACAAACCTTGGTTTGACTCATTATTAAGGAAAACCCATCGAGAAAAAAATAGATTAAGACGAAAAGCACAAAAAAGTAATAAACAGCTCGATTGGGATAATTTTAAGCGTATCAGAAACAAGTTTAACAACATGAAAAAACATGCTATTGAAAATTATCAAAATACTCTCGAGTTACAACTCGTTGATTCCTAAACCTTATTGGAAACTTCTTAAAGATACTTTTAAAACTAAATCAACTACAGACATTCCTCCTTTACAATACACATCTGCATCTGGTGATGTCAATTTTGCTTTTTCTGATGTAGATAAGATAACAGTACTTAACAATTATTTTGCTTCAGTTACCCGTGTTGATGATGATAAGTCTGATTTACCTGAAGAAATTACTAAGTGTGATAGTGTTTTTGACAATATTTCTATTTGTGAACAAGAAGTGTTTGATATTTTATCTATATTACCTGTTAACAAAGCCATTGGAGAAGACTGTATTAGTCATAAAATGTTAAAATCAACAAAACTTACTGTTGTCAAACCTCTATGTTTACTGTTTAATCGCTCATTGAAAGACTGTTTTTCCTCGAAAATGGAAATTAGCTAATGTTATTCCTCTCTTTAAAAAAGACGATCCAGCTGTTTTGTCAAACTATAGACCTATTTCATTGTTAAGTTGTGTTGGTAAAGTCATGGAACGTATTGTATTTAAACACTTGTATAACTACTTTCATTGTAATAATATTTTTTACAAATACCAGGCTGGTTTCTTGCCTGGTCATTCTACGGTTTATCAATTGTTAGAAACATACGATAATATTGTTAGAAATATTGATGATGGTAAATCCAGTTGTATGATTTTTTGTGACTTATCTAAGGCCTTTGACCGTGTCTGGCACAAAGGGCTCTTGTTTAAGCTAAACATGTATGGCATAGAGAGTAATATGTACTTTTGGTTAAAAAGTTATTAAGAAAATAGAACACAAAGAGTTATTTACAAAAATTTGGTATCCCCTTCGGCTTCCTTATATGCCGGCGTTCCACAAGGCTCTGTATTAGGTCCATTATTATTTTTAATTTATGTAAATGATGTATCTGACAAGATGTCAAGCTTTTGTAGATTATTCGCTGATGATAACAGTTTGCAGTACGCATCTAAATGTGTTAAATCTATAGAAAGTAATATTAATAATGATCTTTTATCTCTTGAAGAGTGGTCAAACAAATGGTTACTAAAATTTAATCCATCCAAAACTAAGGTTGTATTTTTTAGCACAAGAAAAAACATAGAACCTCCCAAACTCCTATTCCAAGATAGCCAATTAGAATATGTTCAAACTCATAAACATTTAGGGGTAAATTTTTCATTTAACTTAAGTTGGTCAACTCACATTGAAATCTTACTGTCTAATGCATACAAAAAAATTGGTCTATTAAAAAAACTTAAATTTAAAATAAATCGAAAGACTCTTTCACTCATGTATACTTCATTTATCCGCCCTCAGCTCGAATACGCTTCAGTTGTATGGGGTGGTTGTCTAGCTATCGACTCTGAAAAATTAGAGAAATTGCAACTACACGCAGCACGGATTGTTACTGGCTTGACCTTAATTGCATCTAGAGACTCTTTGTACTTTGAAACAGGCTGGGAACCGCTCATTGATAGACGCAAGATTCAGAGATTGAATACCATGTATAAAATTCATAATAATTTAGTTCCTGATTATCTACGTGAAATTATACCTGAAATGCGATGTAATGCTTCCGCGTATACAACAAGAAACTCTCAAAATTATAATATACCCGTCTGTAGACTGCAAACATACAAATCATCATTTGTACCAACTGTAGTAAACGAGTGGAATTCTTTATCGCTATACACCAGACTCTCGAGCTCCTTATCTGCTTTTAAAAGTAAAATCACACAAAAAATAACAATAGCCCCGCCTTATTTCAGTTTTGGAAAAAGACGCTACTATATACTGCACACTAGACTCCGACACAATTGTGTGCTAAACATTGATCTTTATAGGTGTAACATAATATCTAGTCCATTATGCACTTGTGGTAAGGTAGAAGACACACATCATTATTTTTTCTCATGTCCTAATTACACTGAGGCCAGGAAAGATTTCTTCGATAAGTTTTTGAGATTTAATAAAGTTCATATTGTTGACACTCATACTTTACTCTGGGGGGGATACTTCACTCAGTATTGCTGAAAATGAATATCTCTTCTCTATTGTTCAATCTTATATTCAGCATTCAGGCAGATTTAATTGATTTTTCTAAAAATGTGTAAAGATAATAATTTAGCAGTATATGTTTCTATGTTGTGAGTTAATTTACTTTGTACATGCTGTTGGACACGTCTGATTGAATTTTTTGTGATATAACTTGTAGGGAGAGGGCGAATTAAGTTTTAGAACTTGTGCCCAATCCCATTGTATATATTTATTGCAATAAAATATGTTCAAACGAAACATTGCTGTAATTAGAGCTACAGGTTCTAAATGTTTTGAATAAAAAACTAAAATGTCTTAAAAGCCTTCTACCTTAGAACTAATTAATGTTTCTATAGTAATTGAAAAGCATACAAGGAATTAATTTTTTCATCATTTTCGTAATTTAGCTGCATTTGCCATTGATAGCTCCGTTAATAGTGTTCATATTCTCATCTCTCTATCACCGAATTGTCGCCTATGACGTCAGAGCAGTATTTCGCCGAAATCCGACTGAAATATGCATATTGCCGTATTTGAATTTCAACTCTCAATATCTCTTAAAATATGCTTTCAACAACGTTTATTGTATTCAGTATTTTAATAAATAAGGTTATAGATAATATTTTTCATAAAATTACGATTTTTGTAAGATCATGCGATAAGTCCTTTAACAGTGTTTATTAAAGGACAGAGAAAATCCTGGTACATGTAGGTCATACAATCACGCTAACATCTATATATTGACAATTATTGGTCTGAAGACTGTAGTAACACTTAAGCAGATAAGAAAATTTATTATCTTTTAGTGGTTCTACTTATCTTGTTAATTTTTCAACATTACACAAATACATGATTACGATACACGTACGATCTTTGACTCTCAGTGCCAATGCAATTTAAGAACGTGGTTATCTGTAGAACCATTAAAACATGAATTAATTGATATTAAAAATTTCATTTGTAATTATCGTGAAGTGTGATAAAATGGCTTGTCTCTTTTCATTCATGTGTCCATCGAGATCTAGAAGATAATTGATTGCGCAAGCAAAACAATGGACCCTAATTAGAGTAAATTAACGGTTAAGCATTAAAAACTGAAAATCGGTACATAATGTGGATGTTCATTTGATATATAATTTTTTATATTTAACTTATTGAATACAATGATCTTGCTGTGGCGATAAAATTTGACTGTGGAGGAACTATGGCGCTAATTTTTTAACTGTGGCGCTATGGAATTTAACGATGGCGGAATCGCCACGTCAGACGGCCCATGGAGAACCCTGCTACGTAATGACACGCCTATTTCTTTAGAAATGAGAAAGAAATATTCGTCTTAATCCTTTAGGTAACCCCACTCTATTCGATTAGTAACATGAATTACACTGAAAAGGAGATTTTATAAAGTTAGAAGAGAGAGTTAGAGACCCCGATTTTGTAAATAACATATATTGGAACGAACATGTACATAATTATGAATTTATCCTGTTTATTGGAGTTACCAAAACACATGTATCGGTCGAACACCAATCTGATTAAAATCAGATCTTTGTTACGCTCCGAAATTCTGATGGTCGCTGTACAAAGCGACCATCAGAATTTCGGAGCGTGACAAAGATCTAATTTTAATCAGATTGTATGCACATCTACACATTGTGTACTAAATATATGCAAAGTTAAACCAAATTCTGTGCAGCAGTTTAAGAGGAGTTGAACTGACAAACTGTTCATCTTTATATTCAAGATATGGCCAAAAATCTAAGTTGAAAAGTGCCGAAATTCCCAGAAAAATAAGGGAATCGGAATTTCCTCCGTGTCCTAAATATCTGCAAAGTTTGACAAAATTCTGTGCAGCGGTTTAAGAGGAGTTGCGCTGACAAACTGTTCATCGCTATATTCCAGATATAGCCTAAAATCTAAGTTGAAAAGTGCCGAAATTCCCAGAAAAAAATAGAGGAATCGGAATTTCCTGGTAATATGCATATCTACACATTGTGTGCTAAATATCTGCAAAGTTTGACAAAATTCTGTGCAGCGGTTTATGAGAAGCTGTGCTGACAAACTGTTCATCTCTATATTCAAGACATAGCCTAAAATTAAGTTGAAAAGTGCCGAAATTCCCAGAAAAAATAAAGGAATCGAAATTTCCTGGTAATATACACAACTACACAGTGTGTCCTAAATATCTGCAAAGTTTGACGAAATTCTGTGCAGCGGTTTATAAGGAGTTGAGCTGACAAAAAAAACAGGACTGACGGACTGACTGACTGACGGACGGGTCAAAAACATTATACCCCCCGCAACTTGTTGCGTGGGGTATAATAATTTCCTAAGTTCTATGGTTGATACAATGACCTTGTCAGCAAATACAATCTATCACTAAGTCATATGCTGTCTGATGTTTTTCATACTAATTGTAAGGCCATTATTTATACACTGGCTTGTCGACGGATTTTTCCGTTATTTCCCGATCATGACAAGGAGCACACGGCGGGTGTGACTGGTCGGCAGGGAATGCTCACTCCTCCATGGCACCTGATCCCAACTCTGATGTTTTTGGAGGTCCGTGATTGCTCTACTCCCGCTTTGTATCGTTTTAATGGACTTTGAGCTTGAATACTGTTCGTTATCTCCATATTCCATTCTGTTTATTTCCGTAATAATCTCCGCTTGTTTAACGGTCACATCCCTGGTTTCAGTATAAATGAGAGCCCTTGGGCCAAGAACACTCCGTGACAAATTTGACAAAATCGGCTATGGAGTTCTTATGATACGGCTCATATTCCAATGGGCACAATGGCCATAGCATTAGCTCTTTGAGTCTTTGGCCCAGAAGAGCTAATAATGATTATAGTACCCGTGCAAAACTGTACATTTTCTGCTGAAGAGGTCTAAACTTGTCTTAGGCCATACTGGGCATAAGCTGAGAAATGCCAATGTACCTCTTGTTCCTTAATATTTTTTTCTGAAATACAGTTGGTAGTTTGATGAAATTCCCCCACACACCCACCACCACGCTCCAAAAGAACCCTTGAAGTTGCAATCATAACACAAGATATTTTATTGGTAATTTTATTTAAATGCTTCCATATAGCAAAGCTTTCACCATAATTTTTAATAATATATTTTGATAGCTAGCTATAAGCATATGACTAAATTGCTATTGCCAATGTTCAGAGGTTTTGTTTATCATTTTAGAAGGATTTTTTGTCACAAGTTGTCTTTGGAGAGCTCTCCATTCCAAATTTCTGGTGCATTACATATTAAGAACAGAAAGTATTTTGTTATAAGGCTAAATTCCAATAACAGCTATGTAAAAAATATATCAAATACAAAGAAAATTATGGATGAAAAATATCCATGTTTTACATATATATATATATCACATTGTTATGTAAGAAGCCACAATGGAATTTGTCAAGCATATAATAAACTGGAAAAGATTGACATAAATGACGAAAAAAAATTGTTCATGACACATACACTATAACTAATCATAAACACGTCCATGACTAACATTTGGTCCTTGCAAGTTCATTTGTTTGTGATAAAAAATGAGAAAACATTGACAATATCTTACTGGCTTTCAGCACTTGAGATTACACAACGGCACATCATGATAGCACTAAGACATACATAAGGTGACATAACAGTGTGTATGAAAAATGATGCTTCTAGAGTTATGTTCTGCCAAGCCTATGAAACATGAACTTTTAATAGAGAATAAAATGTCCTTTTAAAATATAAGTAACTTAATAAAAAAGCAGAAAACAAAAAAAAGGGGAAAAAAAAATGTTCCCATATTTAACATATATTATTAACATTACTGGGCAACAAAATAATATCTTAATGAATAGAGAGATTATACACAGCTACTACACATAAACATAGAAACATCAATTCCTTACATTGGGTAAAGAGAAAGGTATTGTTAATACAGAGAGGAAGACTCCTTTGATACATTAATTAGTTTATATGAAGAACACTAAGCCTCTGAGTTTTCTGGATTCTCATCTGCACTGACATCCTCCTCACCAAGATCTGTCCTCATCGATGACAGCATTGAACGTGTTGGTCGCGCAGTGGCACTAGGTCTGTAAAACAGTAGTCAAAATAATCAGTACTGTAAGTGAATTTGGTTCATATTGGTGCCACAAAACTGAAAATTATGTGTAATGCTCAGTGCTAATTAGTGTTTATATTACAGGTCTAAACAGTTTCTCTGCATGGAAGTTTGGAAGTGACAAATACCCGTACATACAATAAACATATTACACTTTTCATAATAGCTGGATAATGGCATAAAGATTAATGACAAAATACATAAATTGCTCAGTTTTATTTTCAGATGAAGAAAATAATTTGGCAACATAATTTTTGGTCTTGTCTAAAGTCCTTTTGTAAAACAGATACCAGACTCAAAGATGTGTATTTATTTGAAATACAAGTACACGTACTACCAGAGTGAAAATGTTTACAAATAGGTAGTTTTATTGTTTAAACTCTCAGTGAGAAATACTTAACTGTGTATGATGCCTTCATGCCATCAGTCTAACATGGTTTTAAGATTAAAGACAATAATAAAGCATGCTTGTAACTGAGAATATCATAAAGGTGTGTTACTATTGCACCTTTTATTCTAAGGGAAAAAGTTCTAAGCTTTTATACTGTAATAATATTGGAAACAGAATACCCTCCCATTCTGTTCATCTAACTATAAAAGACTGTGTCAATCTTGAAGTGGAAAAACACTTACTTATAGAACAAGTATCTTTTTAGTAGCAGCTTTAAACTACTGATTTTGACTTCCATATTGGGAAATTGTCAAGACCTGTTTTTCTTTAAAATTAACTTGCAGTTTACACACTCCATTAGCGACTTCTATATGCCAAATCTTCAGAGAGGTTTAAAGCATATACTCATTATTCTGAATATCAAACGTGATGTTACTATCAAATTTTATTTTGATTCTGTGGATGGAATTAAATAAGATTATCCATTTAAACAGTTTAAAAAAAAATTTTTTAATACTGTATGTGTACTTAAAAAAGCGGGCTTCATATTTTAGCGGCTTTGGCGCAGACAATGATGCGCTAATTCATGAATACAGCTAAGAAATCATTTATAAATACAATAGGCACGGACATGTATAGCACTAATTCATGATTTTGCCAACTCCAATCACCAGAGCCAAATATCCCCCTCTTCCTCTTTCTTTCTCAGACTAGGATTTCCCCCCTCAAGGACTTATAGAGTCAGTATAAATCACTGCCGCAATATTTTTGTTAAAAAAAAAAAGAGAAACTGATTTTTTTTAATGGTAAATAAGTTTTTTCGATGCTTGCGCTAAATTTTGAATACGCCAATATAAGTACATGTACAGTATTTGATTTATATTTTCAGCGAGAAAATATTCATGCATCAAATTTTTAAAGGAGATAAGAGGAGCAGAATTGTTATTTTTATGATTTTCAGTCTTTCCTTTCATCAGTGAAGAATAAAAGCTATGCATGGCTTATTGTTATCTCAAAATCTGAGAAAGATTCATGCAAAAGCCAACCTTCTTTTTGTAAACCTGAGGACATTAGGCCAATAAATTAGTAATCAGAGTATGATGTACAGTAATAAATATGTCTTACTAAGCATCTCTGAAAAAGACAATAATAAACAACTGACAAAGACTAATACTGAAGATACTTTTTGGTGAACCAATATATAAGGCTACAGTGTGGTACTAAAGAAAAGGAGAAAAGGGGGCTGAATTGTACAGTGTAAGCATGCTATCCCTGTCTTACTTACCAGTCAGAATCAGTTGTCTGATGTTGGTAACTACTAATAGAATTGCACAACAGGTCATGCAGAATATCTACCACACCGTAACCTGACTTATAAACAGCTGCTGATTTAAATATAAAAGATCTTTCACACCTTACACTCCAAAAATTTTACTGCTTTAAGAACAAGGAATCATCCCTTTTTCCCCTTAAATTTTATTGAAAATCTTTTGCTTATATACATGTACTTACAGTTGTTTTCAGAAAAAAAAAGAACTACCTTAACAGAACTAATACCCCTGGTGTAGCAACTATGATAGAGCATACTTTAAAATTGTTTTAAATGTTACTGCAATCTTTATTAAGAAAAAAAAATCTGAAAAATTCTTGTGGTCTGAATTATTGTGGTCTGCAAGTTCCTGTAACTCTATGAGAAATACTACATTCCACAATCCTAGCATTATTAAGTCATGGCCAAATTAAAATTTGAAGCTTCATGAACCATGCAATCTCGACTTTATAAAATTATCAAGGCTATGAATCATGACAAAATTTTTGCTCACAAGCAATCTTCATGTATTGGTCCTATACAAAGTTATCTCTTAATATTTTATATTTCTGAGACTGTCAGAATTTTCCACTTCCGTGATTTTGACCTAGTCTAAATGACCTATGTTTGGAGTCATGACATTTTACATAATCATAATTAATCTTGAGGGCAGGTACAATTTATTTTAAGTTTATGCCAAAGATTTATTCTTCAAACCCAGTAACTTTGGCCTTCTCCAAATAACCACTGAGCAGGGTTGTTACATACTTTCTTGTCTAAACATAGTAATCAAAGATTGCAGAGCTCACTTCAACAATGTTATTTTTAAGTAAGGCAATGTCACACACTCAACTAAGAATCTACTAGTGTGAATCCCTGAATGCAACATTTATGCAATTTTGGTCCAGGAAGAGCTTGCAGTTACTTGGGAATGGACACATCCTAAAAAGTTAAACTGGTTACTCTCCAGAAAATACTGGTAAGATCTAGCTTACAAAGCAAGTCTGTCAGTGTGACCCCCTGATGCATCATCCATACATGATTGGCAGGCATTACTGTCTATCAAGAATGTACCTGCTAGCTCATAAAGTTTAATCTGGCCAATCATCTGGAAAGCACACTTAACATCCTGACTCCAGCATCCAGAATTAGTCTGGTAGCATGCATTCCTAGATGTATCATCAATGCAAGTTTATTCTATGAAGGGATATAGATTAAACTGGAATGAATCTGTTCCAAAACCTTTAACTTGGTCTCTCATCCAGAAATGTATCTGAAGCAACTCTGATAGTGTGCTTCCCTAGATGCACCATCCTTCAAACTTTGGTCTAGGTAGGGCTTGAATTTAAACTGGAATCAACTTTGTCCAAAAACTTAAACCTGGTTACTCATCCAGAAAATGTAGGTCAAATCCAGCATCTAGTGTGTATCAATAAATTTATCTTCAATACAAGGTTGGTCAGCATGACTCATAGTTTTTTTTTTTTAAGAACCTGCTCCAAAAACTTTGACCTAGCCATTAATCTAGAAAATGTAGGTCAAACCAGCATCTGAAGCAGGTCAAGTGGTGTGTTTCCATATATATATCATCCATGCAAGTTTGGTCAATATAGGGTTTATAGTTACTTGGAAATGAGACCTGCTCCAAAAACTCTTAACCTGCTCCAAAAACTCTTATCCTGGTCATTTATGGCTGAAAATGCAGCATCTGAAACCTAGACTCCTAGACTGGTCCAATGAAACATACTAAAAGCATCATCTCTGAACAATGTAAGGAAAAGAAGAAATCTGCTCCAAAAACTTCAACCGAGAATAACGACTCAGAGGGCATTACATAAGCCCCCTCCCCAAAAACCTCATTGAGGTGAGCTTAATTTGGCCATATGCAATATTCCAATAGGTTTTCCATGTCAAAGCTAAGGCCAATGAAAGAACTCTATATTTCTTAAATCTGTGACCCTAACCATGTTCATATAACCCCTGGATAGGTACAGGGCATACTCTTGCATTACAAGCAAACAAATTTGCTTTACCTGAGGAAACTTACATGGTATGATTAACCAAAGCCCTGCTGTTCTTGAAATCATTTTAAAAGATTTCTTCTTATATTTCTACATAAACCATAATTTTAACAAACTTGAATCTTTTCTATGTCAGGAAGTTTTTTTTAATATAAGATTCAACACTTCTGGCCTAGTGGTTCTTGAGAAAAAAGATTTTTAAATAACACCCTATTTTGCCTCATCTTAATTATCTCCCCTTAGAAGGAGTACTGTCCTTCATTTGAACAAGCTTGTATTCATTTCACCCAATGATACTTTGTGGCAAGTTTGATTGGAATTAGTGCAGTGGTTCTTGAGAAGTCGTTGAAAATCTTGAAAGTTTATGCAAGGCAACAGACAAAGACAGACAGCAATAGGTAGTAATACCTGAGTGACTCAGTTGACCTAAAAACTCATGTGGGAATCTACTTTTTCAATCAGAATGCTTTTATGAAAATATTGACTTTCACTGACTTCTGCATTGTTTCAATTAAAGAAAAAAATACACACTTTAATAACTTTGGAGCTCCTTTTTTGTTCAGTAATCCTGCTACATTGTTAGACTGGTTCAAATAAAATATTACATTCAAAATATATATTTTAAAGTGAAATTGTGGGTTAATTCACTCCCTTCCCTGTCAATTACATGGTGCCACATCTAGAATGTATAACATCTTACCAAAGCCTTTATACAATGGGTACTCAGGTTTTGGGTACTTTGTTTCTATACAAAAGATTTATCATCATGTCATACATGCAGATGCAGTTTCCCATTTAATTTCCTGGACTGTATGTTTCAAGTTCCAATACTATACTAGGTTTAAATCAATGCTGTATTTTCAAGATGTACATTGTATAATTCTTTCTTTTCTTTAACATCCAGTAACATTGTTCTAATCCTTGTATTCTAGACAAATTACCTACATGGACCATTGAGAAATGCCTACTGTTGTGATTTAGTTAGAGTGAATAAAGGCTGTATGATTGTCAAGTGACTGTTCCTTATTACTGTCACCCAGCCACCAGACAGTATGAATACACAGTGTTACCTGTACTTCTTTAATGAAGAGATTTCCCTTGAAGCTGACTCATTCTGTTCCATTTGCTCATCCAGATCTCGCTGTAGTTTCCTTTTCTGTGCATTTACTCGCGTAATTTCCTCCTCTGCTTCATCTATCTGTCTCTTTAAAGCCTTAACACGATTGTTCATCTTTTCAACCTTAAATATGTTTTAATACACAATTTAAGTAAAAATAGAAGATACACTAGCAATTTAGGAGAAAATGTTTTGTGTTGTTGTTCAAAAGAAAATCTAAGCAAATAAGATATGTACTCTATTCATTTATAGCTTCATCTACATGTTTATCTCTCTTTAAAATCCAGATCATATTTTGTCAATAAAATATATCTGTGAATCTAACATAAAATTTTGCTTCCCTTTGATAAAATTTTACTTTAAGTAAGAAGTTGGAGATGGTTGAATTTTACTACTCCAAACAAATGTTTCAAGTGATATATCATTCAATATTATTACCTAACCTACTATATAAATTGTAATTAGGCATTTTGAACCGTTTCTTGATTTATTTTAATGTGTTTGCACATCATGAAACAGTCAAACTGTTTACCCAGTCACAGAATGAACTGTTACATGGTTGAAACTGATCCATTATAACATCGTAATTAATTTCCCATACTTTACAGCTATAATATTGAAGTATGTATAAATTGAAGCATTTTCATGGCATTAAATTTGATATTATCATCAGAAAAGTAATCTCGATACCCATTTAAATATTCAATTTAATATAATTTCAAAGAAGAGGCCAGAACACCTTTTCTGAGGGTAATTTGGGGAAAATGTAGGGCCCTTTCACTCACTATAGACCTTTGCCTTAAATGTCTGACTCAGCACTTTATATTCAAACCTTCAAGTCATCATTATGTTGTTTACGTACTTACTAAACAACACATGTATACATCAATTCATTAGTGCATGATAATATCACTCCCATTAATTTTTCTGATTTTACACCAATCAGTGAGAGAATTTAATATTCATTTTTAGATTGGTTTAAAGAAATAATACAAACTTTTGTCTTTTAAATGTATTTTAAAATCCACTGATTATTATGTCTATATCATTACCTTAAGAATGATATAGTGGGTTAGGTAATAAAACACTTATTTCATGACAACTTGGGAAACAGTCAAACTGTTCCCCTCATAGTCATGAAATAAGTGTATACTGCATTCCATATTTTTGAAAGAATTTTTTTTGCCGAGAAAATGCAGTAAGTCATTTTGAGTAGGCTACAGTTAAAAGCCATTGTCTGAAATTAGACTTCATTGAGATGGTGACTATTTCAAAGGGCTATGCTTTAAATTAAGGAAAACAGGATGAAAGACCTCTTGTCTAATGGCACTCTTTGGGTGAAGATTGAGCAAGACATGCTTCATGGGAGAAAAATGTTCAAGGAAAGAATTTTACAGAGATTTGCTATAGCCTTAGCCACTAACCTAGAAACATGGTTCAAAGACAATGTACATGTTCTATCAATAGGGAATGTGCACTCTGTGGGTGAAGTTTGATCCAGGTACAGCCTAGGGGAGAAAATATGCTCCAGACAAGGATTTTACAGAGAGGTTTTCTGATCTGCCTTTATATCTACGAAAATGGTTCAAGGTCACTGCATATCCTCGACCAACTGGCACTTTATGAGTGATGTTTGAGCTTGACTACGCAAACAGCATAGAAAATATGCTCCAAAAAAGGATTTTAAACAGAGAGGTTTTTTACTTTTATCTAGAAAATTGGTGAGGTGAAAGATCACTGCAAACCTTCTACCCACAGACACTTTATGAGTGAAGTTTGAGCCAAACTAAGCCAAGGGGATAAAATATGTTTGGAAAAATTGGACAGATGAACAGACAAATCACTATATGGCACCCACAGAGCTGGACCCTAACAAGAGAGAAGTTTTATTCATAATACTCTTTCTAATGTACAGATGCAAGTTAAACCAAACTCCACAATTCTTGTTAAGCTGTTTCGTAGTTCTTATTACCTGTTCCTTGTATTGATCTGCATGGCGGCGCTCATCCTCTGCCTGAATAGCAAAGTCCTTCAGTTTCTTATCTTGTCTCCTCAACAGTCTCTGAAGCTGAGTTCTCTCCCTGCAAAAGTGAACAAAGTCATTATGACATACTCATCCATTCTCAATACAAGGGTTCAAATAATGTCGCCACATTTTTATTTAGAGGAAATACCACTGGTGTAATTTTCAAATCAACAAAATAAATAGTCTTATAACAATGAATAAGGATTCATATAATTATCGATCTGAAAAGATATCTAAAGAGTTCCAAATTCAAATATAGTAACGTATTTGAAATGTATGTTACTGTTGCTGAGGCATATATTATGATGAATCCCCTCTGTGTAATATGCTGTTTTGATTCTCAAGTAAAATTTTTCTAATAAATTAAACCCTGTATCATATATATTTTATTTATAACGATAAGTACATTTTCTTTCTTTGTGATAATATATCATTTTTATTGTGTAATGTCTCTGTCGCTTAATTTTATTTCAACCACATTACAAGCAAACACAAAGATTATACATCTGATAATTTTCTCCTTTATTTATTGATGGGTTAAATTTGAAATGTCAATGGATTATCTACTCACAGTTAGATAGTGTAACATAAAATTGACCAATTTCAGCAATTTTTCTGATTATGTTTATGGAAAGAAAGACATTTTCAATCGTACAGATAAGAAGGAAATGTATGTTACACTATATTCTTCTGTTAAGAATGTATACTAAATAGAAAATATGAGACAACTCTGCATGAGTAAGTGACCCCTTGCACCCTGTTAACCGGCAAAGACATTTTCCTTTACACAATTAATAAAGTGCCCCGCCACAGCGTGATACGCCCATCAAATATTGTTCAATTGCCATAAACAGTTTAGAGTGCAAGAAAATCATGTCAACCTTGATACAAGGATTTCAATGATTTTTCCATTCCTTATAATATTTGTTTATACATCTCCTGTGGTGTAGGCATTAATAATAACAAATATTACATTATAGATCCTCAACTGGTTGTGTTAGAACTTGACAAATGCGCATCTGCAGCCCCCCCCCCCCCTTCAGATTTGTGAGACATGACGTTCTGAATTAGTTGATGTTTTCAAAAAAATAAATAAAAGTATCATATTAAACAAATATCAATCTAGTCTTAACAACTTAATCTATATCAAACTAATATTAAAAATAAAATGCTGGCCATCAAAATGGCATACGGTATGCTATAAAGTGACAAGCAGTTCTTCTGTCTAATTCCCAAAGAATACAGATAAGAGTTGCTTGATCAGAGATCCTCTAACAGAAATGATTGAGACAGCTAGCCTTCCTACACTGAACTCATTAATTAATCTTTCACTGGATGCATGTCCACTCATTACTTCCAATGGATGAATGGATCTATATATACTACCTGCTTTGTAGTGCAATAAAAATGCATATTTATGTCATTCTGAAATTCAATTTGAAAACAAAGATTTTCTTTTTTTTTTAAAATTTGTTACAAAGATTTATAAAAAGAAAAAAAACTTGTGTAATCTTGATGCAACATTTTAATAAGGTTCCTGCATTACTCATAGATTTGTAGGGACTATCTACCATAATTAACATATTTTTTTTAAATACTTGATTTTTTTTAAGATTAAATGTCAGACTGGTTTTAAGCTGCAATTCATACCGACAATGGGCATGCTGATTCCAATATTCCCCCCCCCCCCCCCCCCCCCGAGTATAATTAGTTTTAATTATAATATTATAAAATATCAAATTAGTTTATTATACAATATCAAATTAATTTATTATACAATATCAAATAAGTTTTAATTACTTTTCACCAAATTCATTTTAAAAGTTAGGCTAGCAACTATTTAATCCAACACAGCTGATTCTTTTTGCCCAGTTCCCAAGAGATATAGATAACACCTGCTTGATCAGAGATGCTCTACCAGTTAGCTCCTCATGCTAAACTCATTAATTTCTCTCTAATCTGACATGCAATTTTCTGTTATCAAATTCTCCTTGACCAGTGCTTGATAATTACACCCAGGGGAGAGGTGGAATTACATTTGTTATAGATTGCTGTAAAGTATATAATGAAAAAAAATAAGTATTTTCTTGATTTAACATTTTTTAATAAGGATACTGCAACACTCTTGCATTTTTTGGGATTGTGTAATCCAATAGTAAAAAGACAGTTTTTTAAATTTCACTTAAATTAAAGGTCACAGTGACTTTGAAATAGGTCGCGAAACACCTTCTACCTAAGATGCATAAATTGGCCAAGTTTGATGATTCTAAGTCCAATCATTATAGTTTTCTAGTTATGAGCCACACAGGATTTTTCCATATTTGGCCATAGCATCTTAATTAAAGGTCAGAGCGACCTAATTTTAGTGTGCGACACACCTTCTACCCACGAAGTATCAGCTGACAAAGTTTGATAATCCTTGGCCTAATAGTATTAAAGTTATGAGCTGGACACAAGAAAAGCTAACAGACAGACAGAAAGACAGACGGACGGACATGAACGTCACAACATAATCTAAATATGGCGGACACATTCCTTTTAATGAATCGTGTTCAGCTTTAAGCAAGCTACCTGTATAGATTTCTTGAAGAACGGCTCTACCAGCAATGAGACATACAGACATGCATCAATAAAACAATATTTAACATAATTATCTTACTTTAAATTTTTTTCTTACACAGATATAAATATAAATATAAAAAATAAATTGTCTTTCTTTGTTTGTAAGTATGAAAATTAACTATTGCAGAAAAAAATACTTCTGTATTTTTTCTGCAACATGAATTCTTATACTTGCAACCAAAGAAAGAGTTTTAATGTTTAAGTTATAAACATGTTACTCTGTCTCACTATTTAAATGATCATAAACAGAAAGTAACACTTTATCTTACTTGGTCTCTACATCAAGCTGCTCCTCAAGATTAGCGACCTTGCCCTCCAGAGCTGCAATGGTGGCCTTAGTTCGAGTTCGAATCTGGTTCTCTAGTTCAGCTAATTTCTCTTTCAATTCCTTGTTTTGTCTCTCCAGTGTAGATCTTTGATTCTCCATTTTCTGTGTTAGGGACCTCTCTGTATTTAGTTCTGTAGTCAGTTGTTCCACCTATAAATTCATATGTTTTTACATTTAAAGGTACAGTATCAGCAAAAAAGGAAAATGAAGTTAATAAAGTTTTTGAGGGAAAAAGAGGGAGCTATTTGACAACTAAATACTTTCTATTCATGAAGATTAACTAAATCATCTTAAGAGAAAACTAATGCATCTCACAATGAAAAGCATAAGGTGGAATTTGATCGTAATAATCCATGTCATTTCATCCAAAAAGTGACTTTACTTATATTTGCTGACCCTTGACCTGATGACCTCAAAATTATGTGGTCATCTTTTCCTTAAGGGGAATCCATGTACCAAATTTGATGTTTGGTTCTAAAGATATTCAATGGACAAGATCTTTCTATTTCTAGAGTAGTTTAACCTTTGACCTTGTAAGCACACAATCAATAAGAATCAACTACTGTGCAGGGGGTACCAGTGTACATAGTCTGATGTCTGTCAAGCAAAGGCTTCTCCAGATATTGAGTGAACAATATACTGACCAAGAGACTGGTGCAAAGCAATAAACCCCCTTTCTGAATGGGGCATTAAAAAAAGAGACTAATTTTGTGAGAATTACTAGCTTTTATTTAATCTGGTTCATTGCTTTGTGGGCTCTTTCATTCAACATTATTATTAGAAGCTTAAAGAACAAGGTTCACTTAGAACCTTTTTTAATCCTGTGAATTTCTGAAAAATCAAAATGGTTCAGTTTGTTGAAAAAAAATTAAATTTTACTTGGACCCTTGGTGATTGCATATCAATTTAAAATGATGCAATTTTCTCTCTAGTCCATGTACTGTGACAACATGAATTGTGTCATTTTCCTCAAATCCTGAAAATTTCTTTAAAATGGCCAAAAATTTAAGCTGTTTTTCCCAATATTTTGCATAGCCCCCAACCTCTGATCTAAAATGTTTAATTATATAATGCGCGATATGAAAGAACTGTTTCAGAAGATTCTATTCCATGAAAACTTTTGGATTGCAGGATGGGTTCATATTTTAATTATAAGCTGAACATGCTCAAATTCACCCATTTTCTTCAAAATTCAAGAACATTGCTATTTCACAAAGCCTGTTTTGCAATACCTGAACTCTCAAAGGAAACTTTTTAATAGGAAATCAAAGCACTTTGTCTCTACTTTATATTGATGTTTGAAATGGGACACTGGGACTTGGTCATTTAATTGATATATGGAAAAGGCCATTTTAAAGATAAAGTGAACCTAACTCTTTACCCTGGTTCATTGCTTTGTGGGCTTTATCATTTAACATTATTATTAGAAGCGTAAATTTAACCTGGTTCACTGCTTTGCAGGCTTTATCATTTAACATCATTATTAGAAGCATAAATTTAACCTGGTTCATTGCTTTGCGGGCTTTATCATTTAACATCATTATTAGAAGCATAAATTTAACCTGGTTCATTGCTTTGCAGGCTTTATCATTTAACATCATTATTAGAAGCATAAATTTAACCTGGTTCACTGCTTTGCAGGCTTTATCATTTAACATCATTATTAGAAGCATAAATTTGACCTGGTTCATTGCTTTGCGTGCTTTATCATTCAACATTATTATTAGAAGCGTAAATTTAACCTGGTTCATTGCTTTGCGTGCTTTATCATTCAACATTATTATTAGAAGCGTAAATTTAACCTGGTTCACTGCTTTGCAGGCTTTATCATTTAACATCATTATTAGAAGCATAAATTTGACCTGGTTCATTGCTTTGCGTGCTTTATCATTCAACATTATTATTAGAAGCATAAATTTAACCTGGTTCATTGCTTTGCGGGCTTTATCATTTAACATCATTATTAGAAGCATAAATTTAACCTGGTTCATTGCTTTGTGTGCTTTATCATTCAACATTATTATTAGAAGCGTAAATTTAACCTGGTTCATTGCTTTGCAGGCTTTATCATTCAACATTATTATTAGAAGCATAAATTTAACCTGGTTCATTGCTTTGCGTGCTTTATCATTCAACATTATTATTAGAAGCGTAGATTTGACCTGGTTCATTGCTTTGCGGGCTTTATCATTCAACATTTCACTGTTGCTCTGCTCCTCCTCAAGTTCCTCCTCCAGTTGTTGAAGCCTGGCTTCCATTCGTCTCTTTTCCTCCAACAAAGCAGACCTACAAAACATTTCCCCTAGTATTTCAAACAATGTCAGGAGCAAATCTTGGGCTTCCTAATATTATTTTCACCGAGATTTAATCATCTTAACAATCTGAACCCTGGACATGTAATACCCACTATTTAGTCTTCATATTTATTCTATTTTAATTTTCTAATCTCAATATGTATTGAGCCACCAAACCCACATAGACAAAAGGGCCATGGGATATAACCACAATAGCCTTCAGCCCTCTGGCTGATATTGGTGTCTCGGACTGATACAAAGTGTTTTTGGAAAAGGGTAATTATTATTCTATATATATACAGGGCTTGACATTAACACTTGTCTGTTTGTCCGGTACCAGTGAAAAAAAATTACGGACAAGTGAATATTGCTGGGCAAGTGCATTTTAATATAATGAAGTCTCAAAATAATAAAAAGAACAACTGTCGAACATTTACCAGTACTGTAGTTCGAAGACGGAAGCAGTACATACCTAATACCGAACGTCAATCCCGATATGGATCGCTATGTAGTTGAGCAATCGCATCATCTCAGGTCTTTCCGTAAGAGGTCGGAAAAACAACCTCGAATGTATTAACATACAATGTATTAACATAACCGGATGTTAAAATTTCATACAACTTCCTATTTATTTAAATATAGGATAGACGGAGTTAAAAGTCTTTCTATAGTATATTTTAGGTAATATCTTTACATTCAATAAAGTTAAAATCTATACTCCACAGATAAGAGGTCTTCCCACATTTATTTCAAAGTTTGTGAAAAGGGGTTTGTCATGGCATCTACGTATTACATTCGAGGTTGTTTTTCCGCTAGACGGAAAGGCCTGAGAAGTTGCGATAGTGTAGTTGAGTTCAAACTCAATCGGGATCGAAGTTCACTAATTGCATACTACCTGCAAAGGCATGGAATTTACGAATTTGGATTCTGTTTGATGTTGACAGTCCATTTATATTGTTGTTAGGACTGTAGGTCTAGATAAAATTTTGTATTATGTGTTTGTTGTATTTATCAATAACATCATGAATCAATCAAGCACATGTAATGGAATTCATTTTTTTCAAGTTGACAGTATTAAATCTTTACTAAAAATTTTTCGGACAAGTGAAGTTGAAGTTCGGACAAGTAAATGTCTTGGTCACTTGTCAGAGTGGACAAGTAGGAAACAAGTTAATGTCGAGCCCTGATACATGTACTTGTATATTAAAATTTAGTAATATATACAGTTAATTTGCATATGCAGCTTTTTTGCACATGCAATATGCTTGATGTCACAATATCTGTATCAGCTTTTGGGCAGGTATGGATCCTGCAAGGTTGGTATGTACCTGCAGGGCTGATACAGATTTATATTACACTCCTTGTAGATAAAATCTTTAAAAACAGTACTTGATAAGGCCAAAGTAAATTAATCTAAGTTTCTCAGGCCAAACATTTCAGTATTGAATGTGACAGGCAGGTCTTTTTCTCTCTTTTTTTTTCATGTCAATCAACAAATTTGATGATATCAACTGATTCTTACTTTTTTTGTACTCTTATATTAATTATTTGTACTCGAGTTAATGTTATTCCATTTTTATATCAAGTTAGTTCGTGAAGTATCCTTTGAACAATATCAAATGAAAATGGCTTTACGAAAAGGAGCATGACTCAATTTTTTTCCAACTGGGTATTAAACCAAAAAAAGAGTTATTTCCCTTTTCAATATATCCAAAAAAAAAAGTGTTTGACCAGAAGTGGCGGAGTCTAAGAAACTATTATTAATTTATTGGGAACCTAATACATTGAAGTTTTCATTCACATTTGCTTAATTTTAAATTACTGTTGTTTGATATCATGAGCTAAACAATAATTTTTTAAGTAGATATGAGCTTTATTTTATTATAAAGTATGTAATAAATTTGGATTTTTGGGGGTAAAATCCGTGTTCATGAGATATTTACACTTACCTGCCTCCTTAACTATTTGCAATTTCCCTCTAGTTCCCCATACAATGCGTCGATAAATTTTTAGAGTCACTACGGTATTACCTCCAGTTATCCCCCTTAACTATAACTCTTCAGTTTCTCTCGACGAATTAAAAGGTTCTTACCTTTCAACTTCCTCGAGAGGGGAGGTGGGCGGGTGAGGCAGGTAAGTGTAAATATCTCATGAACACGGATTTTACCCCCAAAAATCCAAGTTCATTTCAATATTTCCACTTACCTGCCTCCTTAACTATTTGCAAAGGAATTTGCAGCCCAAACTGGAGGAGGTGGGAGAGAAAAGAGTAAATGGTAAAAGTACATAAAAAAAAATACATAATTACCTAATTTTGCTTCCCTCTCCTTGATGAGTCCAAGATTGCTGCCTTGGCAAAAATGGACTGATAACCTGGAACATCCTTCAGATAAAATGACGTAAATGTAGATTCAGATGTCCAGTGCGCTGCACGTAAAATCTCCTCTGAAGATACACCACAAAACAATGCCCAGGAAGTTGACAATCGCCTAGTGTCATGTGCTCTAACTAGATTTAACGTTGATGATTCTGCATTATCATATGCGAAACGAACCATGCTAACTATCCATCTCGCAATGGAATCTTTTGATGCTTCTTTGTGATTATTCTGTTGGTAGGTCACAAACAATCTATTTGACTTCCGAATCATTTTAGTTCTATTGATATAAATCTTCAAAGCACGACAAGGACACAGTTTCAAATCTTCTGAATCTGTGGCATATGAATCAAATGCAGGAATATAAATAGGGTCCCAAGGTCTATTTATTGTTTGTGTCTTTACCAGGAATTCCATATTAGGTAACATTTTTATCCCTTTCCTCTCTATTCTAAAGTGACCATCATCTAAAGTGAGGCTATGAATATCGCTCACTCTAGACGCTGAGGCAATGGCTACCAGAAAAACAGTCTTAAGAGTCAAGAACTTTAAATCCGCTGACTCTAGAGGTTCAAATGGTTGTTTTGTGAGAGTTAACAAAACCAGCGGTAAGTTCCAGTTTGGTGTTAACTGACGTACAGAAGGGTGTTTATTAAATAAGCCTTTCAACAATGATGAAAGTTCTGAACTTGTTCCAATACTGCTTCCATTCTGATGAACTATTGCTATTGCTGATTTATAACCAGCTATAGTCCGTGGTTTACACTTTCTCACCTTGAAAAGGTAAATAAAAAATTCTGCTAACTCTGGTACAGATGTTGTAAAGGGATTGACACCATGTTCTTTACACCAACTGTTATATATTCTGAGTTTTGCATCATAAACTGTTTGTGTAGATGTCTTTCTGGCATTTGCCATAATTTCTGCAATTTCTTCAGAAAATCCTCTTGACTTGTGTTGCAATTTGACAGTTTCCATGCTACAAGATTGAGAGTTTCTAGGTTTTGATGAAAATTCTGATTGTGATTTTGAGACAGAAGATCTGGCCACAGTGGTAACTTGACTGGTACATCGATCAAAAGATCTATTAACTGAGGGTACCAAGACTGCCTGGGCCACATTGGAGCAATGAGTAGTACAACACTTGCCTCTTCCCGTATCTTCTGTAAGACTTTGGGCACAAGAATTGGTGGTGGAAATGCATAAGCATACATCCCTTTCCAACTGGTTGCTAGTGCATCTACTTGAAGAGCATTGATGTCTGGAAATGGGGAGCAATAGACTGGCAGCTTCTTGTTTTGCGCAGTTGCAAACAAATCTATACATGGGGTTCCCATCTGTTGAAACAACAATTTTACAACAGTGTTGTTGAGCGACCATTCCGTCATTCGTACTATTTTTCCCCGGGAAAGTGCATCTGCAAGAAAATTCTTTTTCCCTGGAATGTGAACAGCTCGTATTGTAATTTTGTACTGAATGCACCACTGGAACAACTCCCAAGTTAGATAACACAGTTCTGGTGAATGTGTCCCCCCTTGCTTGTTGATATAACTTATCACTGTTGTGTTGTCTGACCGTATTTCCCTTTTATTAAAAATAAGGCTTCTTGAAGAGCTAATTGTACAGCCTTTAACTCTAGCCAATTTATGTGTTTCTGTTGATATTGCTGGGACCAGACCCCTGATGTCTCCCAGTTCTCTAGATGTGCTCCCCAACCCTGTTCTGACGCATCTGTTATCAAAGTCAGTTGACTTGGCGGATCTTGCAAAGGCATTCCTTTGAAAAAATTTTCCCGATTCATCCACCACTGAAGGTGCTGAATTAAGATTGGACGAATCACTATCCCATGAGTAAGAGGGTGAATCTTTGGTCTCCACATTGCTAACAGGTATAACTGTATAGGACGCATGTGTAACCTTCCCATCGGAACAAGATAAATGCATGAAGCCATCAGTCCTAACAATTTGAGAATTACTACCGCTTGAGTGTGCTGACTTATTGATAAAGTCTGCACCATGTCCAGAATACTCTGAAACCTGGATTCTGTGGGTGTTGCGATGCCCTCTACCAGATTGAAATGTGCTCCTAGATACTCTATATGTTGGGATGGCACTAGAGACGACTTTTTCCAATTTACTAATAATCCCAGTTCCTGAACTAGATGTAAGACATAGTCTCTCTGGTGAAGAAGAGTTGTCTTGTCTGAATTGATCATCAACCAATCGTCTAGGTACATAAATATTTGCATTACCATTTTTCTTAAATGTGCTGCAAGAACTGCCATTACTTTTGTGAAGACCCTTGGAGCTGAACGAAGTCCAAAGGGCATTGCTCGAAACTGGTAACTCTGGTCTAGAAATTTGAATCGTAGAAATTTCTGGAAATCTGTGTGAATTGGAATGTGAAAATAGGCATCGGTCAAATCCAGTGAGATTGCAAAGTCCCCTTTTTTCATTGCTTTCATTATAGAACATAGCGTCTCCATTTTGAAATGTCGAGGCACTATTAACTGATTTAGAGATTTCAGATTTAGAATTGTCCGAAGCCCTCCTTGTTTCTTTGGCACCACAAAAATGGTGCTGTAAAACCCTTCGTTTTCTTGAGTGACAGGTACAGGTTCTATAACATCTTTTTCTAACAACATGCTTATTTCCGTTGAAATAACTGATTCGTGAATACCATATCTTGGTACACACGTTTCCTTGATCTTTACATGGGGTTGAATCATAAACTCCAATTTTAACCCTTCCCTTAGGGTTTCTAATACCCATTGATCCTGAGTGATTGAAGTCCACTTCCTGTGGAATGCTAACAAACGTGCCCCTACCTGGGGAAGCATATTTACAGACTGTTTGTTTACAAGATTCACTTCCTTGGAGTTGGAAATCCTTTCTGGCCCCCAAAGGTTCTCCTGGAAAAAGAATTCTTCCTGTTTCCCCGTCCTGCACGAAAATTGTCCTTGCCCTGATCAGAACTCAAGGTAATACTTGTCTCATTTGATTTAGCCACTTTAGCAGAAAGAGCAGAGGTCTCAGTTACATCTGCTTTCCTCTTCCTACTGAACTCGGTGGAGTTCCTACTATCTCTACTCTTGAAGTTCTTATTATACCCCTTTGATGTGTTGTAAACATTTTGGGTTTCTCTTGCATCTCGTAGATTCTCTGCAGACGTATGGAGAGATTCAAAATATTGTCCATTAAACAACTGGTTGCCAAAAATAGGGAGTTTCAGCAATTTTTTCTCTGTTGCCTTGCTAATAAAGTCTACATTTTTAAGAAAAACTTTTCTTCTACTCAAGACTGAATTTGCCATTACTCTTGCTGTCAAATCGGCCATACTTCTGAAACAGTTGATGAGAGCTTTACGTCCTTCCACTCGATCATCCTCACATTCAGCCTCATCTAAAAATGCTGCTATCATAGTACCATAAGAAATGGCCCTGAATAAGGCTCTTGCTGAATTGTCAATTCGCCGAAAGTCATTGTCTAACTCCTTATGAAAAGGAGAGAGATTAACTTTTGATTTTCCAAAACTACCTTTCTGGCCTACTACTAACCCCTCCTCAATATTGTCATCTAATTTTGGAGGATTACAAAAGGCGTCAAAGTCATCTTTTTTCACCATAAATGCTTTATCATCTCTGCCACGTACTGACCTATTTTTCAAATGCCCCGAGGTAGCTTCTTTTTCAACTGTTTTAATCATATCAATGAGTGTTCCTTCAATAGGCATTTTGAGGAGAGACTTTTTCTTGTCATTCTTATCTCCTTTCAATCGAGAAGAAATAAATGATTTTCTCTCATTTTCCAATGGACCCTCAGCTTCAATATCAATATTGAGAACCTTTGCCATCTTAGAAACAAAACAGTTCCACTGCAGAGGATCTGAAGAATCTGGTGCACCAAAGGCACCTCTACTGGCGCATCTGAATTGGTATACAACCCTGCGATAGATGCATTTGAACCTATATCCTCAAAATCATTGTGTTGTGCATTAACAGACAAAACATCAGCAACACTGGACTCAAAGGACGACATTTGTTCATCATAAGACTTAAACTTGTCAAAATGAGGTCTGCCTATGGCTGCCGTTTTGGAATTGGTGCTCTCATTTCCTCTGGTCAACCTTACCTCGCCTACTGATACGTTCTGTTGATCATAAAAATTTTCATCAACATCCTTATGTTTAAGTAGCAATTCAACCTGCTGTCTTACTTGGTCTTGAATAATTGCTGATAAATCAACAACCTCTGATCCACATTTAATACGGTCGCCATTGTTGTTCGACTCGTGGACTGCCGCCTCCACAGACGGACTTGCGTCCTGCCCTGCCATACCGTCTCCACAGACGGATTGAGGCACCTTACTGTTCATTTTAATAGTCTTCTGTACGCTTTTCTCAATCATTTTAGTTATTTTATCCCGCCGTTCCTTTGACCATGTTTTACATGTGTCACATGGAAAGGCCTCGTTGCAGAGACGATGTTTGTAACAAAAAACGTGATCGTCTAATATGTTCATCTTACCAGAACATTTAGAACAGTCCTTAAACTCATTCTCCATTTTTAGAACGCGATACACACTTCCAAAAACGCCAATATAAACTTTTATCTGCACTGTATGAGGAAAACCGCATGTCCAATATGGCGTCGAGAGAAAACTGAAGAGTTATAGTTAAGGGGGATAACTGGAGGTAATACCGTAGTGACTCTAAAAATTTATCGACGCATTGTATGGGGAACTACAGGGAAATTGCAAATAGTTAAGGAGGCAGGTAAGTGGAAATATTGAAATGAACATAATAAAACATACCCTTTCCCATATCACATCACCAATTTCAGCCCTATGGCTGATATAAGTGTCCCAGGCTGACAAAGAATTAGATATGGATATGCATTACTTGACTCTCTATCTCTCTTTAAGTTATATTGGACTGAATCCTTTTCACGACAGCATCTTAAAGAATTGCATGTATGTCTGGAGTATTTCTATACTATCTATTTTAAGATCCCAATCAAACCTCGGACACATGGCTTTTAAAAATGATGCCAATTGACTAGACTGTCCACTGAGCATCATCAATATTTCTTTTTTAAAAAAATAGCAAATTTATGCTTACAGCCAAAAGATTTTCTTTCCCTGCAGTTTTAAAACATACAGTATGAGAAATTAAATGATATATAGAATTATGTTTAAACAAATTGAATTTTTTCATCTCTACCACTTCCCTCCAAGTGCCATTTTACTGTACTGACAAGGCCAGTGGAGTATGGAGAATGGATATGAGCAACTCTGACCTTGTATACTAATTATTAAATATACAACACTTAATGATGTGGTTGTAATTTCCAGACTTACTTTCCAGTTGTGAAGCTACTGAGTTCATCCTGCAGCTCATCTCTCTCTGCCTCAGCATTACGCTTAGCTTTTTCTGCTGCCGCCAGATCCTCTTGAAGCTGAAGAATTTCAGCATCCAAGCTTTTTATCTTGCGTTCATTTTCCTTCACTGTACCTTGCATTTCCTCTCTGGCTAATCTTGCTTCATCTAATTCTCGCTGATTTTCTTTCATTTGTGCCTGAATACGACGAAGCTGTTTTACAGCATCGTCTTTCACTTTATTTGCCATTTCAACTTGCTGCATAAAGTCTTTTAAATCATTTTCAAGTTTCTTGCGTCCATTTACTGCTATTGCTTTCTGTTTCCTTTCATCCTCAAGTTCAGCTTCCATATCTCTTAGCTGTAAACATATATTTATCAATGTTATTAAATATTATATCTTTTAATTAATTTCAAATAGTTCCCACAACTGATATCCAGTTAACATATATAGAGCAAAAGCAACCTTACCCACCAAGATTTAAAACAAAAACTAATTACCTCTTAGAATATTTTATATTAAAGAAATTATAGATAGCTAAAGTACTTTCAAATATCTCTCCTATAATCTCCTATAATCTATAACCTCCTATATCTCTCCTATAAAGGATGGCTCATTTGATATCTACATATTTCCATATCAAGCTTGCATGAATGTACCTGAGAGGTTATAAAAAATTAATAATGCTAATGAAAAGATAAAACACAAGGTTAGTCAGAGGAAGGGCAGACCTGTCTAAGGAGTAGTTTCTTCTGATCTTCAACTGCCTCCTCTTTCCCTTGGAGCTCTCTCTCCAGCTGAGTCTTAAGTGCCTGCATGTTCACTTCCAGTCTCAGTTTGGCATCCTCAGAACACTGGAGCTCATCCTCCAGCTCTTCAATTGTATTTCTCTGCTCCTCAACCTGACTTTCCAATGTTCTCTTAGCTTTCTCCAACTCATGTACCTGACAAAGTTAAAAGATATACAGAAATGAGGTAAACATTGTTTTGCAGCAAAGTATAAGTAAATTCAAATGAGGGAATGAAACACAATTACATTTTGATATCAGTGGGAC
The DNA here is from genome assembly GCF_033153115.1 of Saccostrea echinata. NCBI lineage: Eukaryota > Metazoa > Mollusca > Bivalvia > Ostreida > Ostreidae > Saccostrea > Saccostrea echinata. Next base: position 1,023,037 of record NW_026889759.1, read on the forward strand.
ACAATTGATTTTTATTATATACTATAGGATGAGGTTCTTATTGATATGACATTCTTCTGAACATTTATAGCACCACTGGATGAATCATGCTGTATCTTACATTCTTTCCTACATCTGAGCTTGTTGATACGAGGTCCTCAAGCTCGCGCTGAGAAGCTAGTCTACCCTTTTCTGCCTTCTCATACATCTCTCTCATTTCCTCCAGTTCTCTTTGAAGGTTAAGGATTTTGGTTTCTTTTTCCCGAGACTCTCTCTCTGCATTATCTCGTTCATTAGCTAACCTACAATTTTAATTTAAAATATCAAATATGATTTAAATATCTTATCTACATTGCTTTTCCATCAATTTTTTTCAATTTTACAATATGACATATCAAATTAGAAGAAATTTCATGCCTTTGTGAAACAGCCTTTTCATCAGAGAGCATTTGATCAAATTTCTTCTGTTTTTTCTCCATATTGGACGCAGCAGACTTTTGTGTTTCTAATTCTACCGTCAGATCTTCAACCTGCAAATTAATTTTTAAAAATCTAAAATGAATGGAAAAACTTCCACTGAATATAAATCATATCATCTCAATTATAATTTACATCAGATATACTAAGTCATAACCTATGAATTGTATTATACCATCTTCCTTCATTATCAATCCTTTTTCACAGTGATTTATGTTTGAAATAAAACTACGAAGAATTTCATATAAACTCAGGAGGAATATATCATTATCATACATGTATTTCAAAGAGAATTAGATAATCAATATAGAATTAAAAGTTAACTTTAAGCCATTTATTATGTAAATTTTGATTGCCTAACCATCACCCATTTGGTTGAAGGCATTTCATGCATAATTCTTTAATCAGGCACTTGATACCAGCTGGGGTTTAACACTACCTTCTCCCCCCCCCCCCCCCCCTTCTCCTCTTCAGTGATTTTTAAGAAACCTCAGAGTTTCTGATACCAACATTTTACTCTACTGAAATTTATAAATTCTGTTTTCATGGTATTTCTGACTTCTTTAAGAAGGAAAAATAAGTTTTCTAACTTGTTATCATCTGGACTAGTGCACGATCATATAACTCACTCCCTGCTGACTCCTGACTTACCTCTGCCTGGAGCTTCTTCTTTGACTTCTCTAGTTTGTCCGCTGCTGCCATGGTTTCCTCTAGTCTAACTGTTAAGGCATCCACTTCTCGTGTAAGCTTCTTTCTCTGTTCTTCAGCTGTCTCCAGATTATGGGCATCCTCCTCTGATTTTTTTCGCAATTCTCCAAACTTAATTAACAAGGCCAAAAAGTAAACTCACAAAATATACTGTCAAGTTCAATTCATTAAATATTTCATTACCATTTAAAATTGGTTAACTAATATCATTTGATTTATGCATATAAATGTAGGTAGACAAGAGCAATGAAGTATGCCGATTACCTTGTTTTGCAGTTCTGCTATTTGCTTTTCCAGCTGCCTTTTGTTTTCCTCTTCTTCCTCAATGCGCTCATTTAGAGAGGAAATATCATCGGTGGTTTGTCTAAGCTTAGACTGGGCCATTAACTTGGCTTTTGTCTCATCATTTATTAATTCCTGTGATTAATCAGTTTAAAACAAATGAGATTTTAAATAAATTTCAAGAAAACTAGATCTAAATTGAACCACTCATACTTGTATATTTTTTTTAGATGTCTACACCACATACTCCTCACCTGTGCATCAACAAGCTGGGCTTCTAAGGAGGTAATCTTCTGTGTCATTTGAATGTTTTTGGTTTCTGCTTGCTCCAGCTGTTTACTAACTGATTCTAATTCAAGCTAAAAATATTCAGAAAAAAAATAAAATCATACAGTTTCACATGGGGGGGGGGGGGGGAACACATTTTTTGAATGGATATCAATCAAGCTTAGACAATAAAATTGATATAAGAAACACTTACACTCAGCTTGGAAGCCTTATCAGCTGCTTCAGCTCTGCTACGCTCAGTTTCTTGAAGCTTAATGGATGCTTCCTGAAGATGTTGCTCAACCTGCTTCCTTTTTCTTTCAGATTCTGTTTTGGCCATTTGCACAGATTTCAGATCATTACATAAATCTTGATTTTCTGCCTCCAATGTCTGCTTTGTCTTCTCTAATAGTTGTTTATTCTGAAATAAGTTGAAGACAGAATACATAGAAAAAACACATTTTCATTTGAAAAATAAACCATTTTATAATGCCTGAAAACATCTTTAATGTCCCATGAATAGTAAGCTCTGATTTATATTATTTACCTCCAACTTTTAGCAAATTTTTTTATACATCACACCATTTTTTTTTTTTTAATCCAAAAACATTACACTATTTATAGCAGGCAAACCGATAAAAAAAAAAGGTCCACAGGCCACAGAGATCACCAAGTTCTAATTCGTTTACCAAGTTGTTTATCCTATTCTGCAGCTTTCTGTAATTTAAATGGTTTCTCAATCTTCATGATTTGAATGTTTCTTTACAGCGGCTTGTGGACAGGAATTTATTCCTATGTAAAACTGTGACTGCTCATTGTGGCCCTATCCTACCTGAAGGGTTCATGATTTGAATAAATTGATATCTCTTGCTTTCACTAAGTTTCAACTTTTCTGGCCCAAGCTTCCTATGATTTTTAAAGATTCCCTTGATAAACTTTGCTCCCCTATATATATACCTGGGGATCCCGATTTTTAACAAACTTTTTTTAATCTACACTATGTAATGAAACTTTCATGCAATTTCCAAATTTCGGCCCAGTGGTTCATGAGAAGATTATTAAAGATTCCATTAATTTTCGTTTATTTTTTTTTAATTATCTTCTGTAGCCCTTTATTTATACAATCTGGAATCTCCTTCACCTAAGAATGCTTTACGGCAAGTTTGGTTGAAATTAGCCCAGTGGGTTCTAGAGAAGATGAAAATGTGAAAAGTTTATGACAACAACAGACAAATTTTGATCAAAAAAATTCACTTGAGCCTTCAACTAAGATGAGCTAAAAATGAATATACAAGGGTAGGTAATGATCGTCACAGTGCTGAAATCCAGAATTTTAACAATATAAATTAAGAGCTTGATGTAAACTTCACTCTTGCTGATGTTTATAAATTTTTGCATGTAACTTACATTCTCAATTCTGGCCTAAACTTAGTCATTGAGGCAAGTTTTTAAACAAACATGAATTTGCTGATCATCATTTGCTAGCAAAGTGTTTTGTCCTACCAAAAATTTTGAATCAACTAATTTTAACATGGTACCATTTGGATCTATCTTGAATAGATTGGTGACCTAACCCTGCCCTGTTTACATTTTGACAGATACAAATATTAACACAACTCATTAATTGTAGAAATTTAGAAAATGCTGGCACTAGATATTTCATAAAGTACATAAGATTGAAGTGCAAAAAACAAAACAGTGGATCTGACCTTTTTAACATTGTCCAAGTCCTCATTAAGCTGATCTAGCTGCTGTTGGTACTTATGTTTAATGTCATGTACAGTGGATTCATACTGTTTCTGACTGGTCTGTAGAGCTTGTTTGAGATCACGAAGTTCATCCTCCCTTTTGGCCCTGATGTCTTGGACAGCTGCCGTAGCATCAAGATTTTCTTCCAGCTCAGTTTTCAATGCCTCCAGTTCCTAAAGAACACATTTAATTTTGCAATAAAATGCCCCGCCACAACATAATACGCCCGTCAAATATTGTTCCTTTATCATATCCAGTTTAGATTGCAAGAAAATCATGTCAACTTTGATACAAAGATTTCAATGATTTTTCCATTCCTTAAAATGTTTGATCTACATACATCTCCTGTGGTGTAGGCATTAATTTTAACAAATAATACATAATATATTTCTCAGCTAGCTGTGTTCCCATATTCAGCTTGGTTTATTGTATATTTCATGATTAATTAACAATGCTACAGCCTATTAAATAAAACATCAAAACAAATTATGTTTATTCTTTAGACTATAAAATTGTCATCTTAGTGAGACATGACACTCTGCAACTTACTGTAAAGACATAAAAAAAAATTAATAAAAATTATATTACACTATATCAAATTAATTTGAATTATATTATACAATATTAAATTAGTTTAAATTACTTTACACCTAATTTATTTTGAAAGTTGGGCTAGCCAACATGCAAGAACTATTTAATCAAACACATGCTATTAAGAGGCTAATTCCTTTACCCAATTCCCAAGAGATATATATAACACCTGCTTGATCAGAGATGCTCTACCAGTTATCTCCTCACACTAAACTTATTAATTTATCTCTTATTTGACATGTGCGACACACCTTCTACCCAAGATGTATCAGCTGACAAAGTTTGATAATTCTAGGCCTAATAGTATTTAAGTTATGAGCTGGACACGAAAAAGCTAACAGACGGACATAAACGCCATAACATTATGCCTCCTGTCTGGGCATATAAAAATTCACTGTCTTGATTGCTGAAAATTAAATGAGCAATCAATGCCATAATTATCTATTTCATTTCATTTTCAAACTAACCTCATTCAAATCCCTTTTCAATTTTTCAGCCTTATTTCTTGCTTCCTTTTCAGCATCTAAATCTTCCTGTAACTCCTGCATTTGAGTCTGGAGATCTCTAAGCTGTTTTTGGAATGTACTTTTTGCAGCTCCTTCCTCTTCAACTCTGCAATTTAAAAAAAGAAATATACAGTCAATTCTTGTTATCTCGAACTCCATGGGACCGAGAAAAAACTTCCTGAGAAATCCAAGGATCTGAGATATCGAGGGTAAAATTCTTAAAGAAAAAGTAGTTGGGACTTCCAAATCACTTCTACATATCCACTGTATTTGATATATCAGTGTTCGAGATACTGAAGTTCAACTGTATTTTTAAATGAATAAACTCTACACCATATTTCCTGTGAGAAGAAAAGAAAATTTTAGCTGAATATATACAATTATTTTGATATACAAGTATGATATTCCTCAAATAAAAGGAACTTGCACAAGGAACAGCATCAAAAGCCACGGATATTGAGTTTATTCTATTTCAACAAATCTGTTGCCTTCTACTACAAAATTCTCTTGTTATAATAAATAAAAATGATATACTTTCTACCAATGGAATAAAAATCTGACCATGCAGTTGTCAGAAATTTTTTATGAGCTAATGATCAGTCTATCTTGTACTTGGTTGGAAACATAACCACAAGCTGTACATCAGCTTCAGTTTGAATATCCTTGTCTAAACAAATAATGCTATTCAGTGTATTCACACAATGTCTGCATTCCAAACCCTGTCTTTTAATGTTTAGCTTTTCAAGTATTTTGGAAAATACTTGCCTCTGTTCTTCAGGAGCTGTCATATTTTTAGTGTTGTCAAGTCAGACGATTTTCAGTAACCAGTTACTTGCTTAATTTTTTTAATCAAGCCACGATCTGAAAAAGTTTTGGATCGGGGTGGATCGCAGCCGATCGGCGTCCAAATCGAGCAATTTGGCAAATTATGGTCTCCAATACGACTGTACTACGATGCCCCTAAGTCAAACGCACTGCTAACACGCTTCTACTACGATGTTTCACAGACCGTTGCTGACCAGCGGCCGCGTTTACTGTATTTACGCTACGCTGCCGCTACGACATTCAAGATCATACTACGATCTCTACAATGCTTCCACGCTGCTTGTACGATTACTTACTCTTTTTATGACTTTATCCCGATTCTTGTTGGCCATGATCCCATATGCTTGTTTTGAGCATGTTCAAAATAAGTGTGTCGAGAGCATAGAGCTCTCCGATCATGAAGACCCTACCACAATCATACTGCACTTATGAAGACTCCACTACATTTCTCCTGCGATTTGTTATGATCGGCCACATTTTCGGCCATGCTTTGATCGTAGTAGAAACGACGTCTATGTGTGAACGGGGGCTTACTCAGATGTTTTTTCCTTTGACCTCTGAACACCATTGCCATGGTATATATTCAATAGTGACTATAACTTATATCACCTTGTTACATTTTCCATACTTATCATTGATACAGCACAAATGCACTGTATTTCAGAATCTATGCTTTAATTGGTTGTGGCGGCATTTTGTTTAATCCTGTGCTGGGACTAGCACAGATTAGGTACGGTATAATTATAATTAACTCAGGTCTTCAAAATTTGCATTACCATGAAAATCAAAGCCATAAGTAAGATGAAATATGAAACAAATCGGTCGTACGTGTGAAACTAGTTCGAGTCTAATTTCAAACGGTATCGTGTAAATAATTTTATTCATTTAGAAATAAAATAAGTTTTTTCCCTACTTTTGCCTAATATATTCCAATAACAGAGTAGTAGTTTTACTAACCAATATTCGCATCGTTCCACGATTAACCGGGTACTCATTGACAACACTACTTTTTTTATTAATAAATTAATTAATAAATAACAGACATGATTTCATTAGGGATGCCGCCATGTAAATGTACCCAAAAGTGCTATAAAATGATTTCATTAGTCAAGATAAACCTGGCAACACTTTATAAATATTCAGTGATTAATTGGTGATAATGAGATAATTTTATAGTATACAGCAACAGGTTTTGAAATGGATACAAAGTCTGTGGTTGGTAATGATGCACAATGAAGTGAATAAAATGATTGACCTAATAATGATATATGAAAATATAGTTGTTTAGCAACTTTCAAATTTTTGATCAGAATGTGATCTACTTGCATATCAAGTTTTATTGAAATTGACATTAATTTGCAGGAACATCATTTTTGAAAAAATTTTACAGTAATTTCTATTTTTATTTATCATGGCCAAACTGTTCATCAAACTCAAAAATCCATACATAGGATTACATACATACAGGCAGATAGAAAGACGAATGGCTGCTGGGTATCATTTGATCCGAATAGCTCACTTACGGTTTTAACTAGGAAACTCTACACATTTACTTACTTTTGAAGAGTGAACTGTACTTCTTCCTCACGTTTGGACAAAATGCCCTGAAGTTCTTCAACTTGCTGTCTTTTCTCCAGTAGTTGTTCTCGCAAGTCATTCAACTCTGTCTCAAGGCGCCTCTTAATTTTTTCCAGTTCTTGTCGAGCCTATAAAAAACATGCTCTCTATTGTACAGGTATATTTTTGACAAGTGTAACATCCATAAAATTCAAACCATTATTCCCAAGAATTCAAATTTCAGAATTCTATTACCTGTGTTTCTTTTCTTAATCGTTCCTCTAAGTCAGCTATAATAGCTTCATATTTATTTTTCAGTTTTCCCAACTGTTTGGCCTTTTCTTCTTCCTCTACAAGCTGACTCTGCACTTCATTATAACGTTCTTCAAGACTGCGTTTTTCTTTCACTAATTTCTGATTACTATCATCCTGAACAGCTAAATCTTCTTCTAACTTTTTAATTTTAGATTCTGCTGAGACTTTTTCTAACTGTAACTTTTGTCTTGCTTGTTCTTCATCTTCTAGTCTAAAATTAAAATATATTCAATATCTTCATAAGCAAAGTTAAAAAAAAACTTTTAATAGGACCAACACTTCCTGCAGGATTATTAAAAAAAAGGCCATACTTTAAAATACAGTCAAACCTGTATTAAGCAGTCACCTGCTGGAACAACTAAAAGTGATCTTTATAGAGAGGTGACCTTTGAAAAGAGGTTCATCTTTTTTCAAGAATTTTTATTTCCAGTTTATGTTTGTTCTTTGTTTTACAATATAACATCATAGAATATTAAAGAAAGATGTGTCCAATGGTCTCAGATTTTTTTTTTAAAATTTAAAGTCTCAAGATTAATTTCAAGATAAATTTGATGACTCCAACAAAAATGTATATTGGGTCTAATAGGCCATTGCATTATCCTCCCTCCAAACAACAACAAAACTTTCTTTTATTATAAGACTACATTATCATGTTGTGCCATTAATAAAATATAATGTATTTTTTATCTAAACTGTCTCTAAAAAAAAAAGTTTAGTTAGTCCTGATAATTGCATGTATAATAATACATAAATAGTAGCGTAATAAACAGAGAAGTCATAATATTCTCAGTTTATCAAAGCAGTGCATAATACAAATTGATATCAAATTCACAGGTGTTGTGAGTAATGAAGCGTGACTAATCCTAACGGTCATCTTTCCTAGTTGAAAATCATGAGATAATCAGGACACATTGAGTATACAAAACAGTTGATTAGGGTTTCTACAAATGATATGTTTCCTATGTGTTAAAAATGTCCTGTCATCCGTTTACACAATTACACCTATCGGAGTTGGGCATGCCAAAAGTGAACTAATAATTAGGAAACACCTAATTATTGTATCCATTAATAGATAAATAAGGATGCCTTGTGTATCACTCAGAATTTTTTAAACCAGATTCCAATTCAATAAGATTAACTCGTTAGTCCGTTTTCCTGATAACCTTTTCAGTCACTAGCACCCTTGTTTAGTTTTGTTATAAAAAAATTATCCAATATCTTAAATGGTTTTAATAAGGCCAATTATTTTTTTGATGATCTCGCTACACAAGACCAATTATTCACATTAGTGACAAAAATTGGGAGTCACCTGACTTTAGATCTGGTCACGTGGTCGGACAAAATGGCCGCTATATACGAGGTAAAACCACGATTTTACATGAAATTTGACGACCGCTGACCGCGTTACGCAGGTGACCGCTAATAGAGTTACATTACATAGGAAAATTCATGACTGCATAGGACAGGTGACTGCTGGATAAAGGTGACCGCTATGACAAGTTTGACTGTAGCCTAAAAAAAGAACTATGCTATTTTGCTAACAAAATTATACTGCAAATTCTGAATTTTTTCAGACCAAGGGAATTTATGTTACAACATTGATTTTATGACAATTTTGCATCTATATGTAATTTAAACCTTAATGATCAAAAGGACTAAACTTTAATCAGAAGAAAGAAATAGACAGCATTATAGATGAAATAATTTTTGTAAAGAATGAAAATAATGTAATTTTGCTTAATTCAAAACTTTCAAATGCAAATATGAATAAAAGAAGTTTATAAACTTTCACATTTTCTTTCACCAAAATGTTAAATTACATGTTAACAAAAATTTCCAAACAATAAATAGAAATAATTTTTATCAGCATCTTAATTCAAACCACATTTTTTTTTCTCTTCTAAAACTACACAAGTCAATGGTAAACATCAAAAATCATTAGAAGTTTGGGTTTCTTAACATACTGATCTTCCAAATCTGTGATTGTTTGCTGGAATTTTTTGCGTTCATCAATAAGTTGATTGCATTTTTCCTCTTCTTCCTCAATTCTGATCTCCATTTCATGAAGAATTTCTTCCAATTCATCCTTCTTTGCTGCTATACGTCGCCTGGCCTGCAATTCATTTTATATTATTATTAGACTGTTTCATTATATTAGGATGTCATCACAGTTTTAAGTTCGGAGTCCTAATGAGGACCAGAGACTAATACTCACCTCCTCAGCCTCTGCTGCCACTTCCTCACTGGCCTGGACCTGCTCTGCCAGGATTGATTTCTCCTCAATAATTTGGGCATATCGACGCTCTATTTCCTCATAATCTGACTTCGTCTTCTCATAGCTTTCCTTATACTTTTCAAGTTCTTTCTCTTTCTGAGTTATCTTTTCTTCTTGTCCAGTTACAGGCAAAAGTGGTTTTACCTATAATAGGGTATGCACTCAATTCAAGACTTTTTTCCTTTTCAATATTTCTCAAGTAAAAAGAAAAAAACAAATAATTTAATTTTTATTAAGAATTAAAAGACATTGCTTTACCTTTGTAAATAGTCTCCACCATGCCCAATTGCGAAGTTTAAGGTAGGCTGCACAATTTCTCTGAATAACTCTGATTGCACTAAGCTGCTGTAATCGCCTTTGATAATTTCTATATTAAAGATATTAAATAGCTGAATAGACAGCAGTTTTTGATTTTTATTTGAATACATTTTTATTCTTTATTAGGAATTATTAGTTTTTTAATATCTATAGACACCAGATTTTATTACCTCCTTGCTAATAATCCTCTGCATAGTGACTGGAACTGTATAATTACATCTGTCAATTTGAGATCTCTTTCCTCCTCCAGATGAGCAAGTACACCAGCCCGGAAAAATATTTTACTCTGACCAACACGGTACAAGTTTGGATCAAGTTCTAGAGCTGCAATCTACAAATAGTGTATGTTTTCATTTAAATTGTTTTCTTGTGACATAAATTTTACCAGTCCTCCAACAGATCAACTGCCAATACTATGTGTGTTTCAAACATAGTTTGGTCGTAATTTGCAATCAGAATCTTCTTTTTTACCTTCATTACTTTTTTTCAAACTCCTTACCATTCTTTCTACAGCCTTCTTTCCATCCATGAATCCTTTAGGAATGCAATTTGGACAGAGAATTTCATATCTCTGACGGAATTCTTGAAAGAGAATTCTGTTGGGAAAACCTTGTCTACAAATTCTAATTCCTTCCAGTACACCATTACATCTCAGCTGCTCCAGCACAAGGGGAGAATCAATTTTGCCAGCCTATACAACAAAAAGTAACTTCAATGAGTGATGTGTTTGTAAGCACAAGAAATAGATATTTCAGGATCTAGGAAGCCATATACAGGTAACTCTCAATCTCTCAAAACCCTTGTTCCCTCAAAGTCAAAATACAGTTCCGCTTTGCATAAAGCAAAAAAAAAATTAATCAATAGGCACCGCTGCATCAGGACAAAAACTGCCACATTGATAAATTTTATTGGACATATTGAAAAGGGAAATAACTCAATTTTCTATTTTTCCAAGTTGAAAAAGAAAATAGAGTTATAAATTTAATAGAACTCTAACAATATCTTGTTGCATTGTTAGCTTTAAAAAATCAATTAAAATGCAAAAATATTTTGTGCTTTTTGAAATTTAATATTTTCTACGAAGAATACAGCCATGCATAAAATCGGAACTAACGTAAGCTCAAAAAACAAAATCTGCGTATGAAAAATTATCGTGCTTGAATCTTCAAGATATTATTTCCACAAAAATTTTAAGCAAAAATTACCATGATATTAAAAGACAAGTTTACCGCTTGGTCAATTTTTGGACTGCGTATAATACAACGGAACTGCATTTTTTCATATTTTTTTTTGGCCCAAAGAGGGGGGTGCATATTTTACACCAATGCATATTATATTCAGCCAAATACGGTAATAGATATGCAGAAACTAATGCATAGTAGCATAATTTTCAGCACAATGATTGACAACTTTTGCAGAACTTACACAACTGTGTTCACTTTCTGACATTAACAGATAGAGTCCAGGCAACAACACTATAACTGAATGTTGTTTTCATGAAACGAATTGAGGTTACTGCTCTATATAATCTTTAGGAATACTTCTATACACGAGAATATTTTTGCGAGCACACTGCCTCACGTAATTATGCGAAAACAAAGTTCTCACGAATAAAATGTGATTTACAGTAACATTTTTTTTTAAAGAAGTGGCTAAGAACATACAAGTTACCATTTTTTGAGGGACTGTAGGCAATCTGGATGCATTTCATTTGCCTGATATTGAAAAAATGGCCATATTCATGACTGGTTTTCTAATTTTTCATTGAAAATAACTTTGAAAAATGATTTTTTGTCCTGTTTACCTACAAATTAAGCCCCAATGCACCTTATTTGACCAACTTAAAAGTTTTAAAGCATCATTAAAGGAATTTATTTCTCAAATTTGAGAAATCTGTGGGTTCCTTTCATTTACTAGAGTCGCCCACGTGGCACAGTGGTTAAAGCATCTGCTCTAGAGTTGCGGAGTAAGGAGTTGATCCTTACGTCGCGGGTTTGAATCCCATTGCGGGACGTGGAGACCGGTCCTTCGGATGAGACCGTATAAACCGGGGTCCCAGTAGGTGCTGGCACGAAAAAGATCCCTTGCTGCTCAATGGCCCTGAGTGCCGAGAATAGGTCAAAATTTGTAGCCCTCCACCGGCAAATGGTGGGATCTCCATACAAGTGAAAAATTCTCGAGAGGGACATTAAACAACAAACAATCAATCATTTACTAGATCTTGACCTTCAAGGAATTAGAATCATAACATCCATTTAGACTTATTCTAAAGTCTGTCAACCAACCTGGAAAATTGCAGACTCTTGCAAACTAAAACTCTTGATTTCTCTTGCTTTTCTTGTGTCCCGCGGACTTCAAGATTTTTCGAGTTACCTGTACTTGAATTACAAAATTTATCACAATGTGAACCATTATATTAACTTTTATATGAGAAGACTGACCTTTTTCTCATGATTTGGAATGATACATCTGACAAAGTTAGGGTTGGTGTTGCGTAGTGTAGCCATGAGCTTAGATAACTGCTCCTTGTAGAGCTGACCAACAGTCCTAAACATTCCCTTCCTTGTTCGTGATCCAAACATGGTATCTCCACCAGCTGTGGCCCCCATTCCAACAATTTCAGCTGCAAAAAGATTATCTTTCATGTTTTTGACACTCAAAATTACAAAAGTTATTAAGATCTTTTTTTTTAAATAAAGGGACTATGTTAAACTGGTGTAAAGTTATAGTGGTATTTCTTGCATCACTGCATCTGATTTCAGTCTGAGAAATGTTTTAAATAACATTATGTTAGTTTGTTACAAGGATCATTACAGATCCCCCTAACACCTAAAAGGTAACCCATTTCTTTCAAACTTCATTAATTATGTAACACTTTCTAAATGTAAACCTACATTTTACTTTCTAAATATTTCTATAGGAAAACAAGCATTCTGAGAGTATTGCATTAGCAATACTAGTCCCCTACCGGCAAGTGTAATCTGGTTCCCGTTAAGAATTGAAAATGCCATAATTCCTTCAAAAATCAATGAAGTGGAACGAATTGCAAACTTGATCTATAACTAATCAAGGTAAAGCCACATACCAAAAATCAGCTCAATATCTACAAGCGTTTAGAAGAAAATTGCGGAAAACCCGTAAAAATTGAAAAGGCCGTAATTCCGTCAAAAATCAATGAAGCGGAACGAAATGCAAACTTGATCTGTAACTCATCAAGATACACTCACATTCCAAAAATCAGCTAAATATCTGCAAGCGTTTAAGAGAAAAGTGCGGAAAACCAAGTGGGACAGACTGACAGACAGACAGAGGGACAGAGAGACAGACAGACGGACAGACAGACAGACGGACGGACAGACGGACGGACAGACTCAGAGGAAACCTATAGTCCCCTCCGGTTTCACCGGTAGGGGACTAATAACAACTGTAAATCAAAGTGGCTAAAGACTACCATCTTTCCAAATTGCTGCAACAAAGGAGTCTGAAGAGTTCTGCATCAGAGACACTACATTTTCATTCAGAGGATCCATATTCTTCATCAACCATTGGCTTGCTGAGTAATCCACCTTAAATTTAAAAAAACAAACAAACAAACTTTTATTTAAAGAACAAGAATAATTAAAAAAAAAAACACAACACATTTGGTTTAAGGACTTTTTTCTTTAAACTTAATAAAAAATAGAAATAATCTGTGAAGATCAAATACAAACCTGGCCAGCATAATGAATAAGGCTAAAATCAGCATCAGCTCGAAAGTCTGGCTTCTTAAATTTGGGATGTGTGGAATGTTGTGCAATAACTTTGTCAATGAAAGTTTTATCTGTGGCTTTTGGGAACCAGCATTCCTCATCCAAAAGTGCTAGAATACCTAATGGCTGAAAACATAACAAATACCCCTGCTTAGGGCAGACAACAATAAATGACTTACTTTTCACTGGAAAAAACTTACAACTTAGAGTCTGACTATCATTTAACCTTAAATATTAAACATTTCAATGACTTATTTTCTGAATTAGTTCCCCTCAAACCACCATTGTTTTTTTTTTTTTTTTTTTTTAATATTTTGATATTCCAATTACTTCCATGTCTTAAATGCATAAAAAACATAGAAACTTCTAGATTTTTCCACAATGACAAATATAATTCTTCAAATTTCTTTCTAAATAACCGAGTGTTGGATTTATGCAAACATATCACTATATGTATTTTGTTTTAAGATCAATTAATGAAACTATTAACTTGTCTTAAATAGTTAACTGTTTCTAAAAATTATGGAAAATTATTTTACTTTCTCTAAAAGGTCAATGGTAGGCTGAAGATCTAGTCCAAAATCAATAAATTTCCATTCAATTCCCTCCCTTTGGTATTCCTCTTGCTCAAGAATAAACATGGTGTGATTGAACAACTGCTGCAGTTTCTCATTTGTGTAGTTGATGCACAATTGCTCAAATGAATTCATCTGCAAAACATAAAAAATAACACAGTTAATATAAGTATTATTTAGTCCACAAGTCTTTTGCATTTGTAATATCAGTAATGGAGTTCTGATTATGATCACCCAAATTTTGTTCACTTCCTTTAACCCTCTAATCAAATGTTGATTTTGAGACTCCTATCCATACCCCCAAATGTTGATTTTAAGACTCCTATCCATCCCCCCCCCCCCCAAAAAAAAGTGTGTTTTATAATGCAGCATTTCAGAGATGATATCTACAACTTCAAAGAAAACACTCCACACCCAACATTCAATGGGCAACTAAAACAACTAGTTTATATCATGCCATGCCAATATAGATGGAAAACAAGATAGAAAACACAAGTTTCTCTTCAATTCTAAGAAATGTTTATCATTTTTGGCCAATAAAATACATCGTACATTAAAGTTTGAGAGTCCAAGATTTCAATTATTACATAGACCATCTCAGTGAATGTTACCTTAAAGTATTGCTCCCTGGCAATAAATAATTTTTCTGGTAATGTGCATGTATAGTAGCATAATACATGCAAGTTTGGATACCATTTTAAGAATTATAAAATAGTAACCTGGGAATGAACTTCAAGAGACTTTAACAAAATATAGGTTAGATCCAGCATCTGAAGCAGGTTTGGTAGGTTACATACACAGATGCATCATGCAAGCTTAGTCACAAAAGGGCCAGCAATTATTTGGAAATGGACCTGTTCTAAAAACTTTATCCTGTTCACTCATCCAGAAAATGTAGGTTTGATCCAGCATCCGAAGTAACTTGAGTAATATGTATCCCTAGATACATCATCCAAGGAAGTTAAGTAACACTCTCAGTTACGTGGAAATATACCTGCTCTAAAATTCCCTTTTTTTGGAATATGATGGCTGAAAATGCAGTATCTTAAACCAAAATGGTGCAATGAAATATACTAGATGAATCATCCATGCAACTCTAATCAAATAAGGCATAGAAATACTTGAAAAGAAATCAGTTCCAAAAACTTTAACCTGAGATACCCACTCTAGAGGTATTACATAAGCTCTCCAAAGACAAAAAAAAATTCTTGTTTCTCCTGGCAAAAATTTCAAAATTCAATACACCAGGCAGGTTCTTTTTGGATGCAGGAGTTCTCTTATACAGTGCCCACTGTCCAATCCAACAGCTGTGCAATCCGGCACACTGGACTTTCCGACCTCATATTTTATTCCAAAAAATTTCTTTAAATTTTATATAGAACAAAACACTGTATATTCCGACCACTGTACATTCCGAATTCTGGCGCTATTTTGTCATCAAAACTAGATAATTACATTATGATTTCACCTGGGTAATCTGACATAATTACACGGGTGTTCCGTAATTAGCCGCAGGCCAGGTGACATGAATGCCCCGTATGGCCACAAGATTGGTCTACTTAGAGAGTAATCAATTACATGTAAGTTTGAAAGTGTTTATGTAAGCGTTAAATGATCAGTTTTTTAATTAAAAAATTAGGCAATCAATTCTCTTTGTTGTTATCAATTTTATTCTCGCATTTAAGAAATAGCATCCACGCGACAGAAAATAAAAAGAGTGCATGATATTTTGATTCCATTAAGATTTTTAGCTTGAAATTAAAATCAAACATGCAGTCAATCCTTCATAAAGCCATGTCCCGAAAAAAAAAGAGTACGGCGAACGTAACATGTAGACAATACACAAGTTGAATGGTACATCTTGTCTAAAATAAAAAAGTTTCATTTCAGGGTTAATATACACTGAATTAAGCAAGGCTGTGCACATAAAGGATTTGCCGGAAGCAAAAATACCGCTTTAAGTTGCCCATTAAATTTTAAAATATTACGATTGTTTGATAAAAATCACAACGTTTTAGAGTTACGTCCGGTTTGTATATATATATATATACACTGAATTAAGCAAGGCTGTGCACATAAAGGATTTGCCGGAAGCAAAAATACCGCTTTAAGTTGCCCATTAAGTTTTAAAATATTACAATTGTTTGATAAAAATCACAATGTTTTAGAGTTACGTCTGGTTTGTATGAAAAGTCGCGTGACGGTATTAATAGCACAGTCTATGTTGAGAAGTAAACAGTAGAGAAAATTCGGAGAGAAATGTAGTGTAGAAAAAAAATAATAATACCACTGTGTAAAGAAGGTACATGTAAACGAAATATTTACTTAACCATCTACTGCTTTAGTAAAATGCTAAAAATTAAATTGCAACATCTCGAAGCGACCGGCATTTCCATCTGTTTTGTCCATTAAAAAAACAAACACCGTATATTGCTACAGAGTTTACTAATGCTCAAAGAAATGCTAATTAACGAAGGTATATTTTATACAACAAAGAAACACACAATTATGCAAACATTTTGACAATTAAATACACGTGTACTCTAAACCTAATGAAAAATGGTTTTTGAAGTCCTTTGACACCAATCATAACGCTCAGAAATATTCAACACTGGGTAATCCGACACACTGTCTAATCCGACATTGATTTTATTTCCCGCAGCATGTCAGATAAGACAGGTTTCACTGTATCAAGTGATTCTTACTTTTGTGTACTTTTATATTAATTATGTGTATTCAACTTTAAATAATGTTATTAATTAAAACATTTTAAAAAAAAAAAAAATTAAGTACCATTTTCAAAATATATTGTGTAACCGATACAAAAAACATCTTTTTCTCAGCATATATGAGAAGGGGCATAACTCAATTTTATTCTTCAACTTGGAAAAATAGAAAATTGAGTTATTCCCCATTTTAAGGTGAAATGTCCCTCTAATAAAAGAGATAACTTTCCAAGGAATTTACTCCAAGCAATCCAATAAACTGTCTTACCATAGTTTAATAATAAGGACAATTATATCGTCAATTCAAAGAAATCTGAATACCGTATAGCAGGAATTTTTAGCGGGGTGCTTTTTTTGGCTTATCTTAGTGGTTTTGAAGCAGTCCGCTAAAATTTTAATTACTGAATTTGCATCCTTGTGTACTAAACAAAAAAAAAGTTAACTTTGACTTGTACATTAACAAAGTATCTTTCATCTTGTATTAGTTTTGCTCAAACTCTTGTGTGAATCAGTATCAAGCATACTGAAAACTCATCTAAAAGATGAACTTTCCTTCATTTACGTCATTAAACTATGTATCCGCCAAAAAAAGTTCCCCCAAAATTATTGGCATACCTTTGAGCAAGCAAAATACCAAATTTTGCACCCGCTAAAGAAACCCGCTATACGGTATGTTACAAATATTGATTTCTATTTTCTGTTGCCAATAATTTTTATAGTTAATTATACTAATTTATCTAAACCATTTGTCCTCATTTCCTTTAAACTGTATAAATTAAGATATTTCTATCTCTTAATACAAAATTCTTTTAATTTTTACAGGAATTTATCATGTATCAGATGCACAATTTTCATAATCAATTACATTCAAACCTGTATTATTAAGAGACCTTCCAATGGAGAAAGGAAAAAAGGTCACATATGACAGGTGGTCTCTTAATACAGGTTGCTTATTTTCCGCAGTGTTCATAAATACACAATGCTGAAAATATTACATGTGTATGTGGAATGTATTTTATAACATAATTATTCTGTTTATTTCCGCTTTTTGATATATAGGGAAAAGCATTGGGAGGAATTCTTACAGTCACATATGACAGTGAGTCGCTTAATACAGTGGGTTGCTATGCAGTTTTAACTGTATTTAATAATTTTTTCCAAGATAAGACTACAAATAGTAAAAATACTTCATTTCTACATAAAGCTTCAGGTTCATCGATAGGCAAGGTAAAAAAAATCACATGCGGGGCTGTATTTAATAATTTTTTTTTCTCTAAAAAATATTTTGAAGATAACTCCTATAGATGGAAAGATAATTCTTGTAAATAGATGCATTTTTTTTTTTTACAAGCACAGAAAACAATGTGATATTCTGGTTTAAAAAGCAATGCTTCATTATGTTTTCTAATATGAATTAAATATGTATTACGACGGTAAATATTATTTTCATATATACCTCATATTTTTAATTTTATGCAGAGATAAAGAATTATTGATCTTTCTATTCTTCTTCATATTATAATCAGTCATAATATTCATTTTTGAAAAAGTTAGCAACACTTCATAATTCAAACTATTTTTCCATTTGAATCTTATGCTATTGTTGTTGGTGAAAATCAATGTTGGGAATTAAAAAAAAAATAGTGAAATTTAGAGCAGAGGGATATCTCACCTTAAAACAAGAATCAAATTAATCAATGCAGCAGTGTTTGATTTGATGCAGCAGTGCCTGAGAAACTATTGATTAAATATTTTTTTGGGCCTTTCAATGAGGTGAACTTAAAATTGCAACTCTGAAAAATGTCCTCACAAAATATATTCTTTGGAGACTTAACTGTACTGAATAAGCATTTCTTAATATGAATCATTCACAAGCACATCATGCACTCGATGGAAACTAGAGGTAGTGTGAGCGAGCTCACAAAATAAAACCCCCAATTCTTTTTTCAAAGTTCCCTATTCAAATTTTGTAAAGGTAACCTTGAACTTGCATAAAGGACCTTGGTTAAAAAAATGACACATCCTCTGGTCATTAGTAATCTTTCAGTGAAATATAGACATGCATTGTTTCTCCTTTAGAAAAATTATAAACCTGTTATCATGGTTATGAATTTAACACTTTTCATACCAATGACACCTTGAACTTTCTGGAATGACCTTAGTAAAGGTCATGACACACACTCAGGTCACAACCAATAATAAAACATAATATAAAACAAAATATTTACATTTTAAAACTTCTTTGTCCAAGATAAGACTACAAATAGTAAAAATACTTCATTTCTACATAAAGCTTCAGGTTCATCGATAGGCAAGGTAAAAAAAAATCACATGCGGGGTGAGACAGAGAGAAACAGAAGTAAGCGGGGCTTGTAGCACGTAAATTTACAGAATCAAGAGCATGTAAATATAAGGAATAACTGTCAGATTTTTTGGTTTCATGACAATGATCAAGCGATTAGCTTGTGTGATAATTCTATGCATAAACGCCTTTGGCGTTTATGCAAATTATCACGCAAGCCAATCACTTGATCACATCATGAACAAAAAAAATTAGACAGTTATTCCTTAAATAAACACAATAGTGATTCAGGTGTCTGAAAATCAAACTCTCTTTTTTCTTAAACGATTCTTTAAAAAAAAAAAAAAAATAAAATGTGTTTTGTTGCTACCAATGTAAAATTACATAAAGTGTCATATCTAGTTGACAGACAATCTTGCAGTAACGGTTTTTGAACCACTGGTCAACGTTATTCAGTCCATATTAATTGATGGTCACCCGGAGGGTCCGGTTTTTACTCTGGTTGAATTATTTGTAAGAAGAAAAAATATACCAGTGATAAAATAAATACTTAGACATGTTTTTTTTCCGCATGGTTAAGTGTTAGGAGGTCAATTAGTCTGAACAAGAGTTCTAAACATTGCAAAACAAAATTTTAGGTATGCTCACTGCACTGCCTTGACGTCAAACATATATTATGTCAATTTTCACCAAAAGGCGTTCATTAGAAAGAAGAATAAACAGAATGTCTCAATAATTTCCGAACAGCCCTCGTATATTTCAGTGTAAAACTTTGATCCATTATTGTAACCCACCCACCCCCTTCCACAATTTGACAGTTTACATCTTCACTATGTCTGAAAGCTTTCACTCAAGTCTCATCTTTTCTCGCCCAGTGGTTTTTGAAAAGAAGATTTTTAAAGAGATATCTTATATATTTTAATGTAAAAATTTCATCCCCTATAGTAGCCCCATCCTACACCCGAGTGTCATGGTTTGAACAATTTAGAATCAACCGGGTAAACTTCTTCAGGAAACTTCCACTTAAGTTTCCCTTTTTCTGGCCCCATAATTCATGAGAAGATTTTTTTAAGAGATATCAATGTGAAATTTTATCCCACCTTACCTCAGAGAGCCCATGAATTGAACAATTTACAATATACAATTCCTCAGTAAAGCCTCCACATTAATTTCAATTTTTCTGGCCCATTGGTCTTGAAAAGAATAAAGAATGAGTGCTTTAAGTATGTCATTTGGAACCTTTTTGGCAATCCATTTTAAGCTCTGAATTACAATATATAGCTAAATTAATCTATGATTATTGTGCATGCATATGCTTTTGATATTTTTTGTCAAACATATTTCTGTAACAAGAAGTCTGTGAGCAAATGCTCACTAGTAATACCCCTGCTCTGACGTAAATATACCCTCTCATGTTGACATCGAATTCATCCAAAAATGAATCCCAACATTTGGCATACCTAAACAAAGGTTGTGCTAAAATTTCAAGCATCTTTGTGAGTAGTTGCTGAGAAAACTGTGTCAGACGGAAATTTGGTACGGACACACAAACAGAAACACAGGAAGTTGACATCGGATTCAAACAAAAATAAATCCCACCATATGGCATGCCTACACAAAGATTGTACTGAAATTTCAAACATTTGTGTTGAGTAGTTGCTGAGAAAACTGTGTCAGACGGAAATTTGGTACGGACAGACACACATTACTATATTTATACACTGTATTAACAAGAAGTCTGTGAGCCAATGCTCACTAATAATACCCCCACTCTGATGTGAATACACAAGTTCAGTTATGGACAAACACAGTGATAATCAGGAAATTGACATCGGATTTGTAAAAACTGAATCCCAACATATGGCATGCCTAAACAAAGAAAAAATTTCAAGCATCTGCGATGAGTAGTTGCTGAGAAAACTACGACCAAAATTTATTATGTATGGTACGGACAGACGCACGGATAAACAGGAAGTTGACATCGGATTTGTTCCAAAAATGAATCCTAATATATGGCATGCCTAAACAAAGATTGTGCTAAAATTTCAAGCATCTGCAATGAGTAGTTGCTGAGAAAACTACGACCAAAATTTGTTATGTATGGTACGGACAGACGCACGGATGAACAGGAAGTTGACATCGGATTCGTACAAAAATGAATCCCACCATATGGCATGCCTAAACAAAGAGTGTGTTAAAATTTCAAGCACCTATGATGAGTAGTTGCTGAGAAAACTGCGACCAAAATTTGTTATGTGTGATACGGACAGACGCATGGATAAACAGGAAGTTGACATCGGATTTGTTCCAAAAATGAATCCTATTATATGGCATGCCTAAACAAAGATTGTGCTAAAATTTCAAGCATCTGCAATGAGTAGTTGCTGAGAAAACTACGACCAAAGTTTGTTATGTGTGATACGGACAGACGCACGGATAAACAGGAAGTTGACATCGGATTAGTACAAAAATGAATCCCACCATATGGCATGCCTAAACAAAGAGTGTGTTAAAATTTCAAGCACCTGTGATGAGTAGTTGCTGAGAAAACTGCGACCAAAGTTTGTTATGTGTGATACGGACAGACGCACGGATAAACAGGAAGTTGACATCGGATTTGTACAAAAATGAATCCCACCATATGGCATGCCTAAACAAAGATTGTGCTAAAATTTCAAGCATCTGCGATGAGTAGTTGCTGAGAAAACTACGACCAAATTTGTTTATGTATGGTACGGACAAACGCACGGATAAACAGGAAGTTGACATCGAACTCGTACAAAAATGAATCCCACCATATGGCATGCCTAAACAAAGAGTGTGTTAAAAGTTCAAGCACCTCTGATGAGTAGTTGCTGAGAAAACTGCGACCAAAGTTTGTTACGGACAGACAGACAGACAGACGGACAGACAGACAGACACACAAGGGTAAAACAGTATACCCCCCTCTCCTTCGGAGCGGGGGTATAATTATACACTTTATACAATATATTTACATCACTATATTTATTCACTGAATCTTCTGTATATATGAGTTGCCCACAAAACGTCCTCATAAACAAACAAAATTTTTCTTCCCCATGAACACTGACCCCCACAAATTAAAATGCTTCCAGAATGTATTTTTTTTAATGCAATTTAGTCTTTGGACAGCCTTCGCAACGAAGTAAAACTTGATGAGAGCAAACACAGACATATTGAATAAAATAAGCTTGTTAACTAAATTAGATTTCTTTAAAAACTTCAAAATAACAAATTATCTAAATATATGAATAACAGACACATGTATATTGAATCCACTGTAGAAGATTTTTGCATCTTGCAGTTAGTAATAAGCAATCTAACTCTTAAAGCAGTAATTTTGTACAGTTTATTTTAGAAATTCACGATCAGTTTGTATCTGGCCTGTAAGGAAACTTAATCATCTACATACTGTACATGATGGAAAAACAAGAAGTCTGTGAACCAATGCTCACTAGTAATACCCCCGCTTTGATGTGAATATAACTCTGATGTGAATGTACACAAGTTCAGTTATGGAGAGACAAAAGGATGAACAAGAAGTTAACATCAGATTCGTACAAAAATGAATCCCACCATATTGCAGGCCTAAACAAAGAGTGTGCTAAAATTTCAAGCATCTGCAATCAGTAGTTGCTGAGAAAACTGCGATCAAAATTTGTTATGTATGGTACGGATAGACGCAAAGATAAACAGGAAGTTGACATAGGATTCGTACAAAAATGAATCCCACCTTATGAAATGCCAAAACAAAGAGTGTGCTAAAATTTCAAGCATCTGCAATCAGTAGTTGCTGAAAAAACTGCGACCATAATTTGTTATGTATGGTACGGACAGACGCACGGATAAACAGGAAGTTGACATCGGATTCGAACAAAAATGAATCCCACCATATAACATGCATAAACAAAGAATGCGCTAAAATTTCAAGCATCTGCAATCAGTAGTTGCTGAGAAAACTACGGCCAAAATTTGTTATGTATGGTACGGACAGACACACAGATTAACAGGAAGTTGACATAGGATTCATACAAAAATGAATCCCACCATATGGCATACCTCAACAAAGTGTGTGCTAAAATTTCAAGCATCTGCGATGAGTAGTTGCTGAGAAAACTGTGACGAAAAATTTGTGGTGGACAGACAGACAGACACACAAGGGTAAAACAGTATACCCCCCTCTCCTTTGGAGCGGGGGTATGAGAAGTTGCTGAGAAAACTGTGACGAAAAATTTGTTATGGACTGACAGACAGACAGACACACAAGGGTAAAACAGTATACCCCCCTCTCTTTCGGAGCGGGGGTATAAGTAATTGTTGAGAAAACTGTGACGCAAAATTTGTTACGGACAGACAGACAGACAGACAGACACACAAGGGTAAAACAGTATACCCCCCTCTCCTTCGGAGCAGGGGTAATTAACTAAATGCACAATGCAAAGAACTATTGGTCATACTGTGATTAAAGCAATTAACTTTTTAATGGTGAGGTACAAGAACAACATGATGATTAGTAGGAATTCTACATCTCAAACCATACAATCACAATGAACATTATTACACATTAACACACACTCCTTCATTTCCCTCCAAAGCATTCGCTAGCATTAAGGATTTATTCATTTGTTTCCCTTGTCATATTATTTTTGAAATATAGTAATATTCCAAGAATATGTCATTGACCCGTAAGTTATGAATTTGTCTTCTTTTCTCTGATAATACTTCAACAATGCATTTTTTAATGCCTGTTTCTTTGTGTTTATATCTATGGGTACACAACATCATTCAACTGACCGACAAGACGTGAATTGATAAAATCATGCTGAACATCAGCAAAAAAACACACAAATAATGAGAAAAACTGACTATAATTTACCTTGCCCTCACTTGACTGCAGGGAAAAATTGATATCCATTAAATATTTCCTTTTTTTTTGTTCAATGACACAAATTTAACACTTTTTTTGGAAATATTCACTTTCTGCATACATGTATCAACATTGCAGCACATTATAAACTACAAATTGATATAAAACAAAGTCTATACACAATGATCAGACGCGATACAAATAATGCATATTTCCCGTTTCCTTGTTGGATTTGAATAATTTCCTATCAAGGAAACAGTCTACCTACCTTGAAAATTTCAAATCCAGCAATATCCAAAATTCCAATAAAAGATGCCCCCTGTCTCTTGGTTCTGTCCAAAGATCTGTTGATTCTTGTCACCAGCCATCTGAACATTCTTTCGTACAGAGCTTTAGAAATGGCTTCAACAGAAAACTCCACCTATATCAAATTTGATTCTTAATATTAACAAGTACATTTTTATCACTTATAATGTCAACTAAAAATCTGTTTAGTATAACAGGATTTTCTGCATTGACTTACGAAAGTTCTACATATAGAAGTTCAGTACCTGTTCCTTAGTCTGTGCCTTTGTGACGTAATCCCTCCCCACTTTAATTCTTGGTCTCAGGAAAGCTTGCACAACAGCAGTCACTGGCACACCAAGAAGATGACAAACTTTCTGGGCAACTTAACAAGGATAAAAGAAATTCATTTTTAACCTTGCTGAAATGTGATTTTAAATGAGAGATCTAAGAATAACTACCCTTAAATGAAAAGTACCAAGTAATGTATGAAAATACCTGTATCATCTGGCATTGATGCTTGATCTGAATTCCTACTCTCCTGCTTAAACTGCATATTTCCAAACATAAGTACAGATGACACCACTCTCAAAATGGCTAAAAGAAAGAGAATAAACAAATACATGTACACATTCTACCTGCTTTTGAGAGTAATTTCAAGCTGTGGGTATTTCATAGAATGAAAGGTTATTTTTGCTGTGTTCATACTGCAAAAAGAAAACATGTGAAGGTCATGGCATATGATGCAGTTAAAGGAATGGTTAAATTCTCCTCATAAAAAGAGTTGTTGGACAGTGTATAAGAAACAAACTTTAGTTCAATATTAATACAACTAAGGTCAAAATTAAATCAGAATTCAATTCCAATAATTTTAGAAGAGTTGGAATGCTCTTTTCAAGAAATAAACTGTAAAAATAGAGTACAGCAACACATAATGAAAATTGATTGTGACAGCAAATTTCTCCTATTAGACCATAAAACAAAAATTCTTACCTGCCTGTTCCTCTGGACCAATGCCCATAATAGTCATGGCTTCTGCAGTGGCCCGAAATTCTGCACCATCATCAACCCCATTCACAGGAATTCTACCTCCCGATAAAAAGCGATAGTTTCTGATGTCATCCAACAGAAACTCCTCTGTTAAAAAACAAACATGCTCTAATCAAGCAATTTACTTTTTCAATTATCTCCTAATTTGAGATAATTAATTCTTGCAAGGGTCGACATAAACGTTAGATAGTTCCAGACTAGAACATTTTCATTCGGACTGATAAAATCTGTGTGTAATTAGTCTAAACAGAACCATGAATTTTCCAAGTAAACTACCAATGTCAGATTTTCGACAACTTTTACTGGAAACTGCTATTGTAATTTTTAGCTTCTTGGCAGGTAGAAAGGCAATTCTGAGTAAATTCAGCTCTTAACCATACACACTGATACAAAGTAAAACATTTTAGTAATCGTGATGAAGTATGACACATAAAAGAAAAGGATGTCAGACATCTTGGATGTACTGAATAAAGATAGGGAGGGAGATTGGGGAATACATGGTACTTGATGATAGGGAGATTTCATCAAATTTGTGGAATAAAACATTTCACTTGTATGCTATGCTCATTTCAAAGAAAGGTCTTTAAAAATACAATGAAATATAATTTGTTTTAGTTACATGTAATCGTTACAAAACATTCATCATACATTATTTGACGGGCTATAAAAAAAACGCCTGTGGACTAGTTCAAGTAAAGAAGCACTAGTCTGGCTGAATTAATGCCTTAAAAAGTGAGGGTCGAACGCTGCTTCCAGTATATTATTGGAACTTAACAAACTTACTTCTCTGATCTGCTGTTGCACCAGCAAAGAACTGGTAAAAAATATGAAAACATCTTTCATTTTCTGCTTGCCTAACAGCTCTTGACTTTTCTAAAAGATCTTAAGTCTGCTAAGGAAAAGTTCTGCTTATCTTTTTATCTACACAATACTTATTCTTTATTGCTTGTGTTGCAATGTTGCAAACTTTCATTCCTCTTCATTTTTTTACACTCAGTTAAAGGATACATGTCTCAATGTTGGCTCCTGATATGTATCCTGAGGAATCAAAGTTGATTCTTATGAATTTTCCCTGGAAAACATAGTTCAATATGTATTAATTCTCAACTACCACAGACTTTTGGTATGCAAAAAGAATCATTCAGTTTAATAAGTCTGAGTTTGTTTTTTTTAAGTACAACGAGAACTGTCCAAAATGGACAAATACCCCCTGCTGGGTTTTTCAGAGAAGGTGCCAAGTCACTAAACATATTTTATGGATCTAAGATGTGTTCACAATTTGTTTAAACCTTAAGAGTGAAAATTTAATTGCTCATTACATTTTTTAATGAATGATGAACTAAGGTGCAGCCTAATAAAACATTGATACTAATAATTACATTTTTTATTAGATTAAAAAAATAAATTGCAACTATCTGTCATCTTTGTGAGAAATGACACTCTGCAATTTGTTGAAAAAAAAATATAAAAATATCATACAATATCAAATTAATCTTGATGACTTTATACCAAATTTATTTTAAAAATGAAAGGCTGGTCATCCAGTAACTATGTATTTTGACAGATATAAATTACAATTAAAAGAGTTAAAGGACAGAGATCTTTAATTCTTCTGCCCAATTCCCAGGAGATATAGATAACACCTGCTTGATGATGATCAGAGATGCTCTAACAGCTTCCCATACTGAACTTGTTAATTAATCTTTAGCTGGGTGCATGTCCACTCATTACTCCCAAGGGACAAATGGATTTACATTGTAATGAAGAGTGAGTCTGTAGAACAACACCTGAACTGAAACATGTGAATTTAACCATTTGCATCAGGCCTCTAAGACTTGCATTTTACTAAAAATTTAATTGAAGAAAATGAATCTCCTCATATTTTTTTTTATTAAATGACTTTTAAGTAACTGATTCTGTAACCATTGCCGATACTTTATCAGAAATCTGCTGTAACTCCCATCTTTTAAATGGGTACGTTTTTGTTATTATTTTTATTGATGTTACTTACAAATCTGGAAGAGTTGTCATTCTTGATAGTCTTGGCATTTCCAAAGGCTTCCAGAATAGGATTGGCTTGCAGCAATTGATTCTCCAGCTCCCCCTGTAAAGTTTAAAAAGAACTGTACTTTGTCCAGCCTACAGTCAGCAAAGACAAAATGTCTGATACACAATATATTATCACTACTGTTGTTCACATTTCAATTTACAGCAAGAAATACAATTAAAAACAATCCAATGGAAACAGCATTAGGAAAAGCAGGAATGTGTATTACACAAACACACTGTACCAGTACATTATGTAATACTTGCCCTTCTCTATGGACCAATTACATACAAGCAGCTTTCACTACACATGAAAGTGATCAATGAGCATTATACCATATACATCTACAATATTCATGCAGCCTAACCTTTTGTCTATAAAAACTAATCAGAAACCAGAACATCATAGTATCTGGCTATCCACTGTCAATGAAAATGATATATGTGGCTACAGTATGTGGGATTCTGATGAACATGATTTGTAAACATAAATCCTACAGGGTGATGCTCTCCTTATATTTTGTCTCCTGGGTATCAATGTACTCGTCTCCCCTGTGTAGAGCAATAGGTTATAACTATTCTCCAAAATGGTCATCCACTGGACAATTAATTTTTGCCATGAACACAAAACTTTTTTTTTGTATAAAATAATGAGCTTCATTATGAAAAATAGCATTTACATTGCAGAACATCATGTGCTGCTTATATCATTTAAAGCAAGTCATTATATGCATGAAAATAATGGAACAAATATTAGCACATACCATACTGTGAAGGCCATGCTAATTTACAAGACAGCATGCAATTGAATTTCAATTTTAAATTCACACATTAACTCTTTGAATTAGAAATAATCACTTCTGTTACATAGAAAACACTGTGTGTGCATCATGCAACCACCACAAATAACCCAAACACTTTTCTCTTATTCATTACAAATCTGATAGCATAAAATGTTCATATAAAGGTCTGGATTTTACATGGTTACACAGAATGAAGCTAGTGATTGTAAGACTGACTCTAGAGCAATAGAAATGATTTGAGCTCTTGGTACTTACAAGATTGATGTCTTTGCTCTATGAAGGGAGTCCACAGAGAAAATAGACAAATTAATTAGTTATCATCATCATAGAAATATATACATGCTGGGTCAGATATAGTTATCATGCATGACATAAAAGATATCCATATAGAACTCTTAATGTTGTACATGTACCGATGTGTGAAAAGGGGGACAAAAGAAATTATTGATTATACTATATGTATATAGTTACTATAAAGAAATATATAAAATAAAGATTTAGAATATAAAAGTTTTATATATTATTTAATTACCTGTTGAACAATATGTGTCTGTAAATTTAAGTTGTGTACAAAACATAAATTTAACACACAAGCAAATTAACCAAAATATAAATAAACACTTCTCCCATTAAAAGCTTATCTACATATTTTCATGCAAATCAAAATGCCTATCTCAAATTACCTGCAAAAAAAAAGTATTTTTTCCTTGTATTTCATTTAAATTGAATGCGACCAACTAGACTCCAAATTTCTTCCATTACAATATAATTTCTTATTTTGAAAATATGTTTTTATTTTTTCTGTTTTTTAGCTTGGCAGATTACTTAAAAAATTAATTTACAATTTGTTCTTATATATATTCTCTCCAACAATTTGAAATCTAGGAAGTTTTCGTCTGAGAAAGAACAGATGGAGAGATTTTGATAATTAAACCCTGACTGAAAGGCTCTGTGACTTCTAATCACTGATAAAATAACAATTGTTCTACCTTCATTGGGAATACTAAATGACAACTGGGATCAATATCTAGACCTGGCCCTTTAAAGCTGCTTTCTCTTCTCCCTGAATCCTTTCTTAGAGCCATTGGTTGCCAAGTTGCCAAGATAATAGTGTAAATCTAAGCTAAGCCTTATGCTGATGTAAAACTTACACCTGATCATCATCTAGGCAACTATTCTATTAATATATCATGGCACTCTTGTTATTCATGTTATTTGGTAAGAATAGAGTTCTTGTAAATTTTGATTGAATTAATTTATCAAAATTTCAAAGTTCAAAATCTTTTCAAGAAAATTACAGAAATTACTGTTATGCTATATTTATACCATCTTTCTTTCAGCATGGTTAATTCAAAAAGCAATCACTGACTAGCAATACTTATAATTATACAAGTACTTTTAAAACTACAGTGGTGCACTGATATCTTTTGTACTGTGTAGATCCCTAATACTACTTAGGGATGTGTGATTTTATCGGTATATCGTGATATTTTATTGCGTGATACGTATCGTGATACGGAGACTAAAATACCGGTAGGTACATAACTCTAAATTCCGGAAATTATTCATGTATTTGTTCAAACTATTGAATGACAATTACAGAAATTGTAAAAAATGTTGAAAACAGTTAAACAACAGAATCCAAACATGCTTTATATTAAATAAATAAAAAAATAAAAAGTAAAGTTATGTTTTTATAGCATATTTTAAAGAAATATTACGGAAATTCATTTGAAATTGTAGTAAAAATGGTGTGTAAAAATATCACGATTTTTCATGATATTTTGGGGAAAAATCGTGATATATCACGATACGAAATTTTTGCCGATACATCCCTAATACTACTCATGCTTACATACAGAAGTACTTTATGAAGCATATGCAATCTACACACTACTACATGAATTATCAGAATTTGCTTCTTAATTACAGTAAAGGTAGTGCTTATATTTATGGCAGTGATAAACATCAAATAAAAGCCCTGAAATATCTCCCACAACACAAGCATTCCACTTCCTGTCTGAAATCTACAGATAGGCATATTGTCTTTAGCAGACCTTCATCTTACCGTTACATGCAGGTTGGACACGGATGAGCGATTGGTTCTGGAAGAGGCAGCAACATATGCCAAGTACTGGATCACTTTTTTGGTGTTTTCTGTTTTCCCTGCACCTGACTCTCCACTGAAATGTCAATACTATCTTTAGCCATTGGAGATGGACTGAGTTATCATAAAGATTTTGTAGAAAAAAATGTGCAAGTTTAAACAAAATATTTAACAGATCTTTTAAAAAAAATGAATTTTTAAAATATTCTGCAAAACTTTAAAGAGCAGTTACACTTTCCCTGCTTAAAACTTTCAAATTTACACCTCTAATGACAAGGTATACTAATCACTAGAACTTATTAATTACATTTCACCTGTCCTGTTATCATGGGTATTACACATAATATTATGACTTGGAAAATCTGCCTCTACAATTTAAACAATGTTTGGCCCCAAACTCCAAGAAAAATTATTTCAATGCCAAATCTAAACTTAAATGTTTTGAAAAAGTATGTGTTTTCAGGAAATTTTAAGGCCAACTAAAAGTATCTTTCTCACCGATAGGACTGGACATTGTAAAGGTCTACTTTAACATACAAAGCAAACATTTGTGAATAGAAGGGAAATTGCATTGACCAGTAAATTTCTATTGAGTTGAAGAACAGATTAAGAAGACCTATATTGCATCCATTATAGTCCACTACCCTGTATATTTTAATCTATGATGCCTATTCTTCTCTAGTAAGCATTGTGTTTGATAAATTCTCCATAGCCACTCTAAATAACTAAAGGTCACCACACTAATATAATATCTATAGTGGATAATAAAGATCTCACTGCTGGATGACACTTAACTATATCTTATTTAGGTCATAGGAATATCGTCAGTTTATAGCCATATACCTCTGTCCACCTGTATTTTCTGTTCTCTCTCATAAACAAGAGTACTCTCTACTGTCACTGTCATAAGAGGTTCTTAATAGTCCAACTCTAAAATTAGTTAAATTACTCCAACTTCTTCATATGGACAAGCTTTATAACTCATCAAGTAATTACTGAAGATGCTATAATGCTGCAACATAATCTAATACTTCACAAACTTTTACATCCCTATCTAAGAACACCACATCTAACATGTCTGATCTATTCACTTTTCTCTTCAAACTTCCCTTTACCCTAGGTAAAGCTAATTTTATTTATCTTTTGAAAATTAGAGTTCATGATACAAAGAATACTTGCATATTAAGCATTCTTTTAACAATATTTCTAAGGATGAAACAGGGTTTAGCAATTCAGGCACTAATAAACAATTCAACAATATAAGATCAGTAATGACCACACCTCAAAGAGATCACTCACAAATTCCACGTCATAGAAAATGGGAAGGCTTGGTTGAATATCATAACAATTGTTTCTTATCATCAAAAAGGGGGGGGGGGGATATTAGCAGCAGAAATCACTAAGAGTGATAACAAATCCATACAAACTTAAATTGTCTGAAGGATGAATTCAGTTTTAGAGACATGATATTGTTCCAAATTGTTCACTGGGCAATCCTCAGCCAACTCCACTACGCTCCATACAGACCTTGGATGTGATAGGTGGAGGAATATGCATTAAATCGATGCATTTCTCCGCCGGAACTGCCTTTAAACTCATTTCATATTTTGCACTACATAAAGTACACCAAAAGGGTTATCTTGTCTATTTCTTCCTTGTATGTTGGTTTTGATTAAAATATTGTTAGTAGTCTTTAGTTAGTAGAAAGCAGAAACACAGTGATGGGCTTGACACAAAGTAACTCAGATTTCAAAGGAATAATATTTGGAGGAATTTCGGATTGGAACACGATTTGTATTAGCAAAATGGTAGAACACCATTCACATCCGAGGTTAGTGTGCATAGCACGAGCCACCCGAGGAACTCCAAGTGAAAATTGTTGAAACTTACGTGCAGAGAATAGACTGGTCCTCTCGATCTGCAAAATCAAATAATATTTATTTATAATGATTTGGATAAAATATTGCCTCTTCATATCAATAGCAAAAGTTGATATAACTTATGTCGGTATGGGAATCTTGTGTGATAGTTTAATATCTGATATGTTAATATGTACAAGGTTTTATGAAAAGACTCAAGAACTTGCTTTCCTTCCTCAGTAATTACCCTATAGCTACTGACTGAGGATACAGGTACTCAAAAATGACAAGTGGAGTGGTGACTTTGATCTTAAACACTCTAAAAATGCCAAAACAAGGTTGTTACTCAAAATTTCTATTAAAAAGTAAATTACAAGGTCATTTAAAATTCAAATTATATTCATGTAAATTAAACAACCATCATCAGTCGTCTAATTATTTTGAGTCCTGAGATCTTAAAGCTTTTTTTTTCACTGTATGATATTTCAACTAAGAAAGTAGCAAACTGTGTAAAACAGTAGAAAATTCAGGGATATATATTAATTTATATACGTCACAAACTCAAAAGATGTGGTACAGAAATACAAATCAAGAAATACTGGACATTTAAATTAGTAAGACAGCAATTACTGTTTCACAGATTTTTAATCCAACAAACCACCACCTTTTTAAGAATCTGTTCCTCTGCACAACTATAAATTATGTGACAAATCAGAATTGTCCCTAAGATCTGGAGGCCAGGAAATTTCCCACCTAAGATGTAATCCCCATTACTCTGGTACCCCCTGTTAGGGGAGGAACCCTAGATTCCCTTTTACTTTATTAATGTGCCCTGGACAAACACAAGTATACTATAATTCTAGTATTGACATCAGAAAGCAGGTCTTAGAAATCCCAGTCAATGATTTGGTCAATCCTTAGCACCATTGTATTTGCTTGGACCATGAATTTTGTTCAATGAATCTAAGTTTGAATCATGCATGACGGTTGATCAGACAATTTGCTGACAGTGCGTGTTCAGACTTAAACAAGCCTGCAGTTGTTTGCACAAATATTTTAAACTAGTATCTTAACAATCTCTTCAGAAGGTCAAATTGTACATTTAAATTCCTGTAAAAAGAAATACTTTTGATGGAGAATTGCCTCTGGCTGTCTAGTCAATAAAATTTTTAAAAATCAACCTATATATTATGTATGTATACAATTTCATAGCAATTGCAGAAACAGGTACAATGCTGTTGACATATTGGAAACCTCTGATTTATCTACTTTCAGACTAAAATATATCTGACATCTGTATGCATTCATAACTTTTTATATTTTAGATACTCATGAACATGCTGCCAAAAAATTTATGGCATTCTAGAACATGAGGGTGGATTTTAAACAAACACCGAGATATATTTTAACTTTCAACACTTTATGGTGATTTTGTTCCATTCATTTTACCTTGCAGCATACTCCTGTAAGCTGTGTCAGTAATTGCAAATACATGTGGTGGGACTTCATGTCTTTTCTTTCCTTTATAAAGCTCTACCACTTTGTCTGTATAGATTGGGAGCCTCTTGTAAGGGTTAACCACCACACAGAATAGACCAGAGTATGTCTGAAATTAAGATTAATTACTCATACACAGAATCAGTCCCAGAGTATGTAAAAGTTCTTCAATTTCTAGCAGTTTTTCTGATTCTTATTAAACTTTTAGATGTTTGCTAATGCAGCAGGATATAAAGATCTATTCAGTGTTCCACATTCTATAAACATGTACATTTAACAACCATTGCCAAGTTTTGATTATTTATGACTGGTGAGAAAGTTCAATGACAGTTAAATCTACTTCATAGAGTTGTGGTCCATGTACCAACCTAAACAAGTGAATTTTAATCAAGTGTGAATATTACTATCAACCCTCAATGCTTTACATGATCAGCACTTTTGTTTTATATAAAAATTTATTTTCAGCCCAATTTATTTGCATTGGCTTGCAAGAGGAACAACATCTAAAACCTAAAAACACTGCGGCAGTCAATTTATTAACCTGCATTCTTCCTTTTAAATCTAAATTATTCAGTGTTTATACGTAATCTAAGGAATCTCAGGAATGCCCCAATTGAAAGAGATTACATGCCGACAGTGAAATGGTTGAGTGATTATCCAAGCACTCTTTAGTCTACTGCCTGTCACGATGAAGCAAAGATTTGAAGCAGTTCGGACAATGGCCCTACAATGTCTTAAATTTTAGATAAACAAAAGAGGTTCTGTACACTACAGTGCAGCAAGAATTAGACAATGTGAAGCCTTCCGCACACATAAAGGATGAGTAGCTCTCTATTAACAGAACCCTGTCACCAAATTACCCAATACACAAGTAAGCAATAACCTGTGTATGAACCATGCAATCTAAACATGTCATTTGTTTGTAAAACCTAGTGACCATACTAATATTTGAATAAACTGTCTGCTGTTTGCTCTGTTTGACTGAACAATAAATATAAACAATAAATCCATGTATGTTTCAGGGTTGAAACCTAAAAATGGTGAATTATTGACTACCTTTAAACATGCCATTTAATTTATTAAACTATGATACTCTTTCATCAGGTAACTGTTTCAATTATGTTTTTAAAGTGGTCTTTATGGGGGGGAGGGTGTTGATTTTATGGCTTCAGGTACTAGTAGCAGTCTGGAAGTACCAAAGCTCTGGTTGAAATTTCAAAAGAACTGCAGAAATTCTGGTTGGGATGTCTAATCTTCTGTCCCTGTGTCAAATCCACAACATAAACACTCCCTAAAACTTCCTCTCATTTTGTGCTAACCAATGCAAACAAAACGTATCAGCAAGACCTTCATTTTTCTATTTTAAGGAAGTATAACAAGAGGAAAATATAATGTTTACAGGTGCAAATGTTACAGCCTATATTCCTTATCTGTTAATTTGACTTAACTAGTGAATTATGAAAGCATCCAATACACAGCATTGTAAATTGTTATCCATGTATGTTGATATGTATAAAATTTTCTTCATGCAATCCAGATATCATCAATATCTTATCAATATAAAGAGAGTCTGAGACATGGAAAATTACAATTGACAGGACTTATTAAAACCTGTAATTTGATTTCGTATCATTGTTTACTTAAAAGAAATAAAAATTTTTAATTATCTTCTTGATAATATACGGCACCTTTCATAAAAAAAAATTACATGTATTCACTATTGTGGGGATGTACATCTGCTGGGAGGACAATTTTACTTACATATATTAAACCAGAAAAATATCGATCTTTCAAATTGTGTAGAACAGAAGCTTCATTAAGACAAGTTAGTTCTGCCATGTCCTCCACTTTATTGAATTTTGGAGGATTCATTTTTTGGCAATCGTCTCTGTGGACCCTCACACGTTTCCCAGTTTCTTCTACCACAACTTCTACCTCATCCCCATGGTCGCTTACTATGCTGGCAGCGCAAAAGCCATGTACTTCGTGGGGTATCCATATGAGTTTTTTTGAAGCCCATTCTGCTTGTACCATGGGATCATTGATTTTGTTTCTGTCCACGGCCAAATATTGCAATTCTTGTGCGCTCACACCTGCATACGGATCGTCCGCCATTTTGAAGAAAAATACGGTATTCCTAACTTCCTTTAGTTGTTTGAATCCAATTAATAAGTATAGTTATCCAAAATGCCGTTCACAAAATATAAGATGAAGCCGAAAAGTTTCAACAATGATTTCCAGGAAAATTCAAGACCTCTGCTGATTCATTTATTCGTCACCGAGCCCCCGCCCGCTCGAAATACACAGGCATTACCAGAGGTCACGTGACGAAGCTGGGTTCGGTGAAGGAAATATCTGTCATTCCGGAAATAACATACTGTTTTGTAATGTGACCAGAAAGGTGACAGATACGGCATAAACTTTAATTTTTGTTCCTTCCATTTATGGTCTATCAGTTATGGCGGGAAATATTAAAGTTTGAAGACCTACCAGTCATAAAATATGATCGACTTTTTTAAAATTTAATGTTCATTAAGACTTTAACGATCAAATATTTTCCAAGTTTTTTATTTTATGTTCATTAATGATCAAATATTTTAGAAGTAGCATTAAAAAAAAAAATCAAGAGGCCTATGTGCCACAACGCTCACCCGAGTCAATAGGGCCCTGTTCTTCATCATCGGATTTTTTTCTGTTTTCTTAAATTTATCCCCTATTGTGACCTCACCCTACCCCCGGGGGTAATAATTTGTGCTAACTTGAATCTACACTACCTGAGGATGCTTTCATAAAAACAAAACAAATTATGGATTTACTGTTCTTTAGAAGATTTTTCCCATTTAAAACTTTGACCCCCCACTGTGGCCCCAGGGGTCTACCCTCAGGGGTCATGATTTAAAGAAAATGAATCTACACTACCTGAGGATGCTTCCATATCAATTATGACTAATCATGGCTTTGCTGTTCTTGAGAAGAAGATTTTTACATTATTTTTCCTATATGTTCCCATATAAATTTTTTATCCCTCACTGTCGCCCACCCTACCCCCGAGTCATCATGATTTGAACAAACTTGAATCTAAACTACATGTACCTGACGATGCTACAATGTCAACATGACTAATCATGACTTTGATGTTCTTGAGATTAAGATTTTTAAAGATTTTTGTCCTTTACATTTCTATGTAAAAGTTTGAACACCCATTGTGGCCCCACCCTTGCCTTGGGGGTCACAATTTGAACAACCTTGAACCTACTACTACTTTATATGTAATGAAGATGTCCCGTAAGTTTTAACTTTTTTTGGCCCAGTGGTCCTTGAGAAAAAGCTTTCTAAAGATACCACCACTAATTCTTTATTTTCTCCCATTGAAAGAGTTCATTTATTCAAACTTGAATCCCCTTTACCCAAGGATGCTTTTGGCAAGTTTGATTGAAATTGACACAGTGAATCTAAAGAAAAGGTCAAAAATGTTTAAAGTTTACAGACAGATGGACTACAGACAAAATGTGATAAGAAAAATATCATTTGAGTTTTCAGCTCAAATGAGCTTAAAAAAAACAAGAAGTCTGTGAGCCAATGCTCACTAGTAATACCCCCGCTTTGATGTGAATGTACACAAGTTCAGTTATGGAGAGACACAAGGATGAACAAGAAGTTGACATCAGAATCATACAAAAATGAATCCCACCATATTGCAGGCCTAAACAAAGAGTGTGCTAAAATTTCAAGCATCTGCAATTAGTAGTTGCTGAGAAAACTGCAAATAAAATTTGTTCTGCATAGTACGGACAGACGCACGGTTAAACAGGAAGTTGACATCGGATTCGTACAAAAATGAATCCCACCATATGACATGCCTAAACAAAGAGTGTGATAAAATTTCAAGCATCTGCAATCAGTAGTTGCTGAGAAAACTGCGACCAAAATTTGTTATGTATGGTATGGACAGACGCACGGATAAACAGGAAGTTGACATCGGATTCGTACAAAAATTAATCCCACCATATGGCATGCCTCAACAAAGTGTGTGCTAAAATTTCAAGCATCTGCGATGAGTAGTTGGTGAAAAAACTGTGACGAAAATTTTGTTACGGACAAACAGACAGACAGACACACACACGAGGGTAAAACAGTATACCCCCTCTCCTTCGGAGCGGGGGTATAAAAAAGAACGCTAATCATTCTATTCGCCTTATTTAGGGTGGCGCGATGCAATTAATGTCAGTAGCCTAACTTGTGTGGTGGATCAAAATTTTAAAGGAATTGGGAAACAAAGAGTTTAAAGAACAATAACATACAGACGCCTTTTAACATTTTTTTAGGGGGGAGGGGGGTAGAATCTTTATCAAAAATTAAATAGATAAAAAAAAAATCAATTACAATTTTATGAAATGTTCGAAACTGCGACACTAATTTTTTTCTTTTGCTGTAAGAGAGGCAAAAATAGGTTTATGAAGGCATACATTTTTGTTAGGCAAAGTAGTGTAAAGAGGAAAGTAGTTTTCAGACACATGAATGGGTGAGTACTACTTGCGTGAAATAAGGTAAAACTAGTAACCCGTGACATACTTTTGCATTTAAAATTAAGGGTTACAGTTTCGAACATTTTAATTTTTTTTATTTATTTTATACTCTGTATATGTTGTTTACTTGCTTATTCTCTATTGAATATATTTTATTTGATATTCATCATTGAGCACATGAGGTATTGAAATCACCGGGCCTCCCTCCCCTCCCACTTAAGAAAAAAATTGAAAGGCTTCTAATTGTTCTCTGAGAATAAAATTTTTGTTTTATTTTTTTTTTAAGTTGTAAAAGTTTTGGATCCTTTCCCCTGCTGACATTTTTGCTTTGACCACCCTCACAGGTAATATAAACATTAGCGTTAATTGCGCTTTGATTGAGAAAACCCGGCGTAGATAACCGTTTAGGCAAGTGCAGTTGTACATGTACCATCAAACCGTTCTAGACTGCGACGTCACATTACGTCGTAAAAGTTGCATTTTCGTAGTGCATATTTTTCAACGAAAAGCAGTAGTAGAAACAAAAACTATTTTTGGTTTCTTTTAAGTTTCTTTGCAAGAACTATTTTTTCACAATTATACTGCGGGTCTGATATATTTGCAATTATCTGCTTAGTCTTGTCCCATAATCCCTTGCACTTCGTTATTGAATTCTGGGAAGACCTCTTAATTCATTGTACCCAACTGTATCTAGGCGCCTATTGTTGGATGATGCTAAACTCAAGAAGTCTAAAAATGTACCTCAGCTGAACTGATAGATGGTGCCGAGCTTAAGATGTCTAAAATTGTACTTAAACTGTATTGATGGTTGATAACTGAATCAAGAAGTCTAGAACTTGGATAAGGAGAATTATTAATTACAATAACTTCAAATGGAAAATTTTGCTTGAAAATATAATTGATACTGATAAATTAATAAATACAGGATCAGTATGTTGATCAAACTTTAATAAGTGTTTACTCAATCAGTTTTGGAAAGATACTTTTAATGCTTTTCAGGAAATCCAAGATAATTCAGAAATTACAGATTGGTATGAATATGTTAACCAACCTATATGGTTCAACAAAAATTTTTTAAATTGGAGAACAATCTGTTTTTTTTTTTTTTTTTGGGGGGGGGGGGGTTATTTATAAATCTTGTATGAAAATGGTATTATGCATGTGGTAGATCTCCTAGATGAATATAACAAATTTCTGTCACTAGATAATCTCCAAGATAAATTTAATATTAAAACAAATTATGTAACCTACAATGGTATAAGACAGACAATATTGGCAGATTTAAGGAGATACAATTTTTGTAGAAATGGATTACTGTAGATTCCTAAATATACACAGGAATTAATTATCGCGTAATTTCGCGATAAGCACCACTCGCGAAACAAAATGAACCGTCTACTCGCAAATTATTATTCTCGCAATTTGACGCACATGAGCCATTTCGCGATAATAAGTACTCGCGAAAAATAAGGAATCTACAGTAATCCATATACCTACGATTCCTTATAATATCGAAGTATTTGTTCTTACGAGAAAAGGATCAAAACCTATGTATGATATTCTGAATAAAGCAGTTATTAAACCTTTGGG
Organism: Saccostrea echinata; assembly: GCF_033153115.1. Lineage (NCBI taxonomy): Eukaryota > Metazoa > Mollusca > Bivalvia > Ostreida > Ostreidae > Saccostrea > Saccostrea echinata. The sequence goes on from NW_026889759.1 coordinate 1,062,889, forward strand.
TAAAAATAAGTGGGCTAGATATTTTGAAATAACTGATGTGCAATGGGAAACTATTTATAATATTCCATTCCTCGTGACACAGGATTGTAAATTACAATGGTTTCAATACAGAGTTAATCATCATATTCTAACTACCAAATTGATAGTCTCATGTATAAAATGGGCAAAGCTAAGTCTTGTACTTTTTGTGAAGAAGAAGAGGAAACAATTTATCATTTAATCTGGGACTGTATGTTTCTTCAGCAATATAAAAAAAAAATATTAGTCTTTGTCAAGTCAAGCAAAAGACACTGAATCGAATTTGAATGCTAAATCATTTATTTTTGGTAAAAAAGATTATGGTAAAATCTCGGAATATTTTAACGCTATGTTGATATTAATGAAGCATTACATTTATAAAGTTCGTTGTCAGAATACATGTCCATCTATCCAAGGTTTTCTTAATCTATTTAAATCCTATTTTACAGCTTTGAAATAAACTGTAAAAGATGATAAACAAGATGTGTTTGTGAAACACTGATGCCCCCGTATGGCAACTTATAGCAAAGGTTAAACTTTCTCAAATGCAAATCAAATATGTTGGTACCCAAAGTAAGGTCTTGTCTCGAGGAATATACCTGTGAAATATGAGAGCCCTAGCAGCAACCATTGAACAGATATGGAAAAGGTTAAAGTTTTTCAAAAATGTCAAACATCAAGGTCAAGGTCAAATGGTAAAAATTAATGGTGCTTAAGGAAAGGTCTTCTCACAAGAAATATACTGGTGAAATATGAAAGCTGAAGCACCAATCGTTCTAAAGTTATTACCAAGGTTTAAGTTTTCCAAAAGGACGTCAAACTCCAAGGTCAAGGTCAAAGGGTCAAAGTTGTTGGTCTCCAAAGGAAGGTCTTGTCACAAGGATTACATATGTGAAGTATGAAAGCCCTAGCACCAATTGTTCAAAAAATTATGGTCAAGACTTAAGTTTTTCAAAAGTAGGTCAAACTCCAAGGTCAAGGTCAAAGGGTCAAAGTTGTTGGTATTCGAAGGAAGGTCTTGTCACAAGGATTATATATGTAAAGTAGGAAAGCCTTAGCACCAACAGTTCAAAATTTATGGATGGCCAATGTAAAATTTTTCAAAAGTTTGTCAAACTCCAAGGTCAAGGTCAAAGGGTCAAAGTTGTGGTATCCAAAGGAAGGACTTGTCAAAAGGATTACACATATGAAGTATGAAAGCCCTAACTCCAACTGTTTAAAAGTTCGGGCCAAGGTTAAAGTTGGGTAAAATTTTGTAAAACTAGGTCAAACTCCAAGGTCAAGGTCAAAAGGTCAAATATGGTGGTTCCCAAAAAAAAAGTCTTGTCACAAGGAATACACATGTGAAATATGAAAGCCACAGCTCTAACCAATCAAAAGTTATGGGCAATAATAGAGTTTTTGCGGACAAACAGACATACAGACGGACGGACAGGGCAAAAACTATATACCCCCGAATCTTCGATACGGGGGCATAAAAACTTACTGACTATAACACTTTCTGGCAGAAATGGGTTGTTATATTTTGATTTATTGATATTTTTTTTTTGGCAATCACTTTAATATGTTACAAGTGAATCCCTCAAAACTGCACTGTTCTAGTTTTTCTTTCTCATTTTCTTTTCTTTTCTCAATAGCGAGCTTAAATGAAACAGAGTATGTTCAAGAAACAAAATGTAAAGTTAGAGCTTGCCCCCCCCCTCTCTCTCTCTCTCTCTCTCTCTCTCTCTCAATAAACTTTTACACTGATTTTGAATAAGTTTCAACTAAAATTAGTTTCTATTCGGATTCTGTTTTGTACATATATCTACATATAAGTTTGTACATGTCTTTGTAATATGTGTGAAAGTTTCAATAAAAAAAAGTCTAGAACTTAATTATGGATGATGCTGAACTTAAAACGTTTGAATTGTACCCCAACTGTATTGATTGATAATGCCCAGCTCAAGATCGTCTTAATTACACGAACTCTATTGATGAATGATGCTAAACTGAAAATATCTCAAGAGTATCCCACCTGTATTGATGGATGATGCTGAACGAAGACGTTCTAAATTGTACCCTAACTATAAAACAATCATTAGAATTAAGAAATAAAAGGTCCACATCGCTGTAATATATATTGAGTAAATTAAATTAATTGCGCATATTGTTTATAAAACATTCATTGTTCTCTGGTTTTCAGCTCACCTGAGCCAAAGGCTCAAGTGAGCTTTTCTGATCAAAATTTGTCCGTTGTCTGTCGTCATTGTCGTTGGCGTTGTCGTCGTCGTAAACTCATTTATTCAAATCATGACCCCCGGGGGTCGGGTGGGGCCACAATGGGCGATCAAAGTTTTGCATAGGAATATATAGGAAATATCTTTAAAAATCTTCTTCTCAAGAACAGCAAAGCCATGATTGGTCATATTTACACGGAAGCATCCTCAGGTAGTGTAGATTCAAGTTTGTTCAAATCATGACCCCTGGGGGTCGGGTGGGGCCACAATGGGTGATCAAAGTTTTACATAGGAATATATAGGTAAAATCTTTAAAAATCTTCTTCTCAAGAACAGCAAAGCCGTGATTGGTCATTTTTACAAGGAAGCATCTTCAGATAATGTACATTCAAATTTGTTAAATTCATGACCCCCCCCCCCCCCGAACCACTTTTATATTTAAACTTTTTTTAAGCCATACTGCTCAGGTGAGCGATGTGGCCCCTGGGCCTCTTGTTTATTTTGTATTGTATTGCTTGACCCATATGGTTGTTGCTGAACTTAAGACTTCACAGTTGTACTCCAACTGAAGGATGATCAATGCTGAACACAATATATATAAGGTGATCAAAAGAAGCATTAAAATTCATGTGGATAAGCAGGCTCTGGCATATAGCGAATAAGTATTATATATAATGCGACATTTATAACACCAGTCGCATCTGTGCCTTTTAGTTATTGTATTATCCTTTATTTCTTACGGATAAGAACATGACTCCCCCCCCCCCCCCCACTCCCGTCCCTTAAGTATCCTTTATAATCAATTTGCTCGGTCACACCAACAACAGCAAATATTAAAGTAATTAATATCATTTTTTATGGGTATTTCTTTCGCGGATAGTGTTGTTGGTCTGTGTGTGTGTGTTTTATGTCACGTGACGTGGTCATATAAATAGAGAGTGAGTGCTTGAATTCGTAGAACTTAGAATCGGTTCAAGTATGAAAACCAGTTAAATAGAATTTAGAAATACATGAGTTTTTTTTTCAATAATATATGATAAAATGAAATTCACAAGCAACAAGTTCTTTTACCAAAGAACTTACGACTAAGACCAACATAGAAAATTGTTTTAATCTTTTTTAAAAGGTACCGGTAAGTAGAAAGACACTTTTACGCTAACAATTTTAAACAGAATCATCAATCTGAAGTTTCTGATCTTAGTCGTAATTAAGTTATTTTGTAAAACGGGCCCCTGATGTTGTACTTAAAAATGTTATATTTAAAGAACGTTCTGAATGTTATATTTAAATGAACATTCTGACGAGCAGCATCCCATATGCATGAGATTATGTTATCTTTCTACAATTCTTAATAAACGCAAGTAAATTAAATAATTAATTTATATTCGGACGAACGTGGTGAGGGAGAATATAACGTTTACATTAAAAGTTAGACCGAAGTAAAAGCATATATCATAGCTGAGATTAAACCTCTGATATCATTATTTCGATAATTTTCTTCCATATTAAGAATGATGATTAGAAAACAAAACAAAAACAACAAAAAACAAATAAGCAAACAAACAATTAAGCAACTTTACACTGTTTACAATATGACGAGGCAATTTAAGGAAGATGTATTATTTACATATAAATGTACATGTACTACTATTTCTACTTCTTGCAGACTATTGTTCTCTATTGAAATACTCAATCCTGAAAGAAATTATTCCTTCAGATTTTAAAACAAATAAAATACAAACCAACAAACAATAGGCAAAAAAGGAAAACAGTGTATTTAGAAAGCATGGCAGATAAGACTGTGCCCCCCCCCCTCCCGCCTTTCCCCAGACAAATACATTTTTGTCAAATTATATAGTTATACATGATGTACTGAAAAAAGCAAAAGAAACACAATCTTATATATATATATACATTTTGTTTTATTTATTTATTTATTTATTTATTTATTTATTTATTTATTTATTTATTTATTTATTTATTTATTTATTCCTCCAGACCAAATTCATATGTGACTTCCTAGCGCAGTTTTAATACTTTATAAAATCCTGGTTAAGATATCCCTTCCCTTCCACAAAAAGGAAGAGTGTACAATCACCAAATAGTACGCACGACAGGGAAATAACGTTACTTTGTTTAAACATTGTAATCTTTGCTGACTATGTGAAAAAAAATCCTTGTAGCAGGAAAATTTGTACATCTTTTTACTGAATAAAACTTACGTAAATTAAGTCAGAGTAATATCGGTCCTTGATATTGTGCAGAACGGATGCATCATTCAGACAAACAAGTTCGGCCATATCCTCCACCTTCGTGTATTTGGGAGGATTCATTTTTTGAATCTCTTCTTTGAGAACCTTAATTCTTTTACAAGTTTCTTCTATTTCCACTTCGGTCTCGTCACCTGCTTCATTGACAATACTTGCAGAACAAAATCCTTGGGTCTCGTGAGGGACCCAAACCAATTTTTTGGCCGCCCATTCTGTCTGGTCGACAAAATTTTTCTTTTGGTCCACAACAAGATATTTAAGCTCTTGCTGATCTAAGCTAGACATGTCCGCCATTTTAAATCTTAAAAGCCGTTTCAAAGATATGAGCAATAATCTGGAACTCAATCCATAAAGAATATTTTATGTTGAGCAAGGTCTCTCGTGGTGAAATGAAGCTGTACAGACATGAAATAGGAAGGAAGGACGGATAAAGATGTCACGGGATAGCATTCGACAAAATGCCGGATTTTGAAATTTCCGGCTACAATAAAACTATAACGACTCATTTTGTCTACAAAAGCTTACTGAAGTATTTGTTATGTCAAGCATTTTGTGAATCATACCAACTCAGAACATTTTACATGTACATATAATTAATACTAAGTGGATTGGAAAAGATGAACTTTTAACGGTGTCCCTATATGTGATACAAAACTACTTCTTAATATGAAACACACGGGCACAATATGCATAGAAACAAGAATCCACTGCACAAATTATTTCAAGGCTTGCACATGGGATACAGATTGATCACTGAAAAAAAAAATAATAATGTATAATAATGATAAACATAATAATGATAAAGAGAGCCATGGGTCACATTGTTCACCCGAGAACTTTAGCTAGGGACAAACAGAGAACTGTTCACTATTAAAAAGTTTAGATACTAGTATATAAGCCCCCTCTCTCCAAGAGGGGTCAGGTAGGAGGTGATGATTTAAACAAATTTCAATATACACTACCTAAAGATGCTTCCATATAAATATGAATAAAGATGACATTGTTGTTCTTGAAAATGTTTAAAAGATTTTACCTATGTATTCCTTTATATGATAAAATTTTGATCGGCCATTGTGGCCCCGCCATACCCACTGTAGTCACGATTTGAACAAACTTGTAACTTTACTCTACCTGAGGATGATTTCATATCAATATGACTAATCATGGCTTTGCTATTCTTTAGAGTAAGATTGTTGGAGATTCTTTCCCTATACAAGATTTTATTAGTCCAATTTGGGCCGCCGGAGGAGCAAAAAAGATTTACAAACATGAAACAAAAGAAGGAGGAAGATCCAAATGATAGAACAAACCTGATCTTAATTTTAATGAGCAGTATAATCATTGATAAATGCATCTACAAGAGATATACTGAATATACATATTGTAATGATATAAAAATATATAATCAAGTAGCTGGAAAGATAAATATATGCATATCAAAGAACAGAAGAGATGATATATTGTCATACATGTACATGTTTATACATCCCCAAATATATTTAAATTTTTCAGTTAAGGTAGATTATCAAGGAATCTAGCAAGAGATCTTAGGATCTCAGGGTCTTCATTAGTCATGAGCCAATGAAATTGATTATCATATGATGGAGACTGAAAATTTTTACATTTATTATTACAAATATGAGTTCAAGTCTTTGTACACTAAAATGAGGGCATGCAAGGAGAAAATGAATTTCATTGTGATCACAAAGGGAACAAATTCGTTCATCTTTAGGTATTTTTTGATATCGTCCAATTTCATGTCTGTGAGCTGATATTCGTAACCTTGTTATGACTGATCTATGTTGATTGTTTGTTAAAATATCTAGATAGGGTTCAAAACAAAATTTAGTCTTTAGGCAGGTAAAGGTAGATAATTTACCATCTTTATGCAAATTCCTGTCTTATTCCCATGTAATTTTATAGAAGTTAAGTAATATTCTTTTCAAGTTTATTTTAAACTGGGAGTGACATAGCTAAAACATCACTAAGTTTAATATCAATATGGTTAAGTAAGAAGTTAATACAAGAATACCATGAAGTAACTCCATTTTGGTGTAGTGTTTTGGAACATTTAAAAGCCTCACTAAGTAAGGGAAATTCACCATCTAGATTTTCTAATCTATGCCAATATAACAACATATTTTAATGACATCAAAGTGTACATTCCATCGTCCCAGTTCAGATCTTACAGCAAAGTTGCTGCTTTTACCAGGAACCATTAATAAATGTAAAATTTAAGATGCAAATTTTCGCCTTCTAAACTTCGGTATATTTTATCTTATGTTATATTTGGATTTCTCTTAAATTTGGAAGTTGATGGGTCAAAAAGACCCCATAACTCTGAACCGTACAGGATAATGGGTTTAATAGTGTGGTCAAATACATTTAAAGCAGTTTTAACTGATGGATTAAATGTGAGAAAGTCTTTTTGAAATTTGAAATAGGCTTTTTTGGCTTTGTTACAACAATCATTTTTAGCGCTAATTAGTGTTCCAGATGCATAAACTGTCAGACCCAAATACTTGTACTGTTTAACACATTCGATGTTGTTATTCAGATGGAAGGGGGTTTTGATGTGCTTGCCAGATGAATTGAAGACTCTTATTTTTGTTTTCTCTGCATTACCTTTGAAACACCAGTCCTTGCAGTATGTATTTAGTATATTGAGTTTTTCTTGTAGACCTTCTATATATTCCTATGATAAACTTTCATCCCCCATTGTGGCACACCCTTCCCCCGGGGGTCCTGATTTTTACACTACCTGAGGTTGACTTCTGATCAATATGACTAATCAAGGCTTGCTGATCTTGACAAGAAGATTTTTCCATATATTCGTATGTAAAAATTTGTTGATCCCCTATTGTGGCCCCACTCTACACCTGAGGGCCATGGTTTGAATAAACTTGAATCTACACTATGTAATGAAGGTTTCATGTAAGTTTCAACTTTTTAGCCCAATGGGATTTTTTTTTAAAAATCCAACCAAATTTTTCAAAATTTTCCCCTTGATAGAGAGTGTGGCCCTTCATTTGAACAAACTTGAATCCCCTTCACCCAAGGATGCTTTGCGGCAAGTTTAGTTGAAATTGGACCAGTGGTTCTGGAGAAGAAGTTCGAAAATGTGAAAAGTTTATAGATGGACGGACGGACGGACAGAGGGACAAAATGTGATCAGAAAAGTTCATTTACTCTGACACACAGTCTGACACAACTGTTTAGTATTTGGATGTAGACATCGATGGCAAACTAACAACTAAATTTTATGATACCCATAGCAGAGGGGTGCAAATTTAGACTTGCACTGCATAGGCACATATGAATATTGAGCAGTGAGGGATCTTTTTCGTGCCAGCTTTACTAAGACACTGAACCTAAGGTTTAATGGTCTCATCCAAAGGACCCGCGTGCCCATGTTCCGCATTGGTATTTGAACCTGCGATGCAGGGATTAACTCCTTAATTCGTGACTCTAAAACAAAACGTTCCAGAACCAATGTCCCAAGCGAGGCCCTTAAAGAAGTACAATGTCTATGCAAGAACTGTAAGCTAATTGGTAGATTTGTCAAATATAAACGGATTTCCAAACGTTAGGTATCTGAGAATCTTGTGTTTCAATAAATTAACTCTGGTGTGAGATACTTAATAAGATCAATTGAATAATAATAGTGAATTATTTGCCTTTAAATTCTACATTTAAATTTCATTTGTATGTTATTCTGGTTAAAATATTTTTCTTATGTACTTTCCTTATTTATAAAGATATTATTCATTTCAGAATATATTTTCAAAGCATCTTTCAGTAAAAAAAAAACACACACACACACACAAAACTACTTACCAGACTTACGAATTTAGGGTCGTGTTAGAGAAAATAAAGATATTTTCAATTATGGCCTTGTCTACAAGCAGATCAAAACTTACTCAAAAACAGTGTCAAAGTAATAAATTTCCAAAGTCTAAGAGCAACAACCCTCGTGAAAGTAGGTCAATTAGACGACAAAACCAGTAAGTCATCAATGTAAAGAGGCATACTACTAAGTAATCGGAAGTCTCTGACGAGATTGTAGCTCTACTGGTTTGTACTTAATCAAAAGAAGAAAAAGGAAGACTTGAAAATATGGAAATACAGCGAACAATGAAATTGAATCATAATCCTTGTACATATAATTAATGTATAGTCTCTTTAGGTGGAAAGTCTTTTGAAAAAAAAAATCACATATTTTTTGTTATTATAAATCACCATGGCAAACATTGTTTGTCGAAATCAAAAACTGATATATGTAGATGATATTCAATGTTTTGTAGTTCGATATTAAATTTATTTCACGAGTGGGACAGAATTTTTTAGATATTTTCACGAGTGCGAAGCACTCGTGAAAATATCAACAACAACAACAAAAAAAATCCTGTCTCACGATTTTTATTTAAAAAAAAAATATATAAAATGTCCTGAAATTTTGTGATAACTTTAATATGGATCCGTGAAATATTCACAAAGCCCAAAGAAACAGCAAGACTGTGAAGTTTGGCTCATTGTATTGAAAATAAAAATTACAACCATATGGTATTCCAATGGTATTTTGTCTGTTAAAAAAATACGCAACATGATTATTGTTATTACATTAATATTATTATTATATTAATATTGCATCTACTGGTTTCATTTGTTATGTAAGGTAGTCTCAAAGTAGACTACAATACCATGTCTACCTCTTTGTCGGAATTGCAAAAAACAGGAGAATCGCTATTTGCGCAGAGACTATATCGCCCGGAACAATACGATAATTAAGGTACGTGTACATCGGAAGTTGGGGGTACCCTTTTTGTGGGAATAGTCTTTTGCTGTAGTTTTGATATGTAACTTTTCATTAAAACTCTGTTTGCCCCCCCCCCCCTTTCCTACAAGGAAGGGCATCGGTTAACGTCCCTACGCTCCTTTTATTCAAAAGTATCTCGTCGTGAACCTCTAGAATGCTGAGTAGCACCCCCCTCCCCCCCCCCCCCCACACACACAAACACTCTTTTTATTGCTCTATGGTCGAATTCGGACAAATTCCAGTGCTTGAAAAGCACCCCCCACCCCCCACCCCCCAACACACACACACAATCCACACCTGTCACTTATGTTTTTTTCCGTTTGGCTTGTCAATTTTTGTTCCCCTTGAAAAAAACGTTGCTGTGTGAGTATGCAATTTTTCAAACACTTCGGATTAATATGCAAAATTTAATAAAAAAAATCATGATGTCGGTGACAAATATAAATTGCATTCAAGAATGCAGAATTATCAGAGAGATGTTATTGTTAGATGTCCAGGGAGTAGAATACATTATAAGTTATGTACTGAAACGATTTCTAGTTTCGATGGAATGTGCAAGTCGATTTTGGTAATAGTTTAAAAAAAGAGAAGTCGCAAAACATTTGGTTTCGAAGCAAACTAAATTATAATGTATCACTGAGTAAACATTTACGTTGACTTTAGATACTTGGAAAAAAACGCTTGCATATTGTTTATTTGATAATTAAGATGGAAGATGATTTTTTTTTTCTAATTAAACCATTTGCAACACTTTATTCTGTTAAGAGGGAACATTCTCCGCTAATATGGAATCACACACACACACATACTACTACAACAGCAATAACAATGTGTAACAACTTGTGACAACAAAACAATATTTTCAATTAGAAGGTGAAATCCTCTAGAGACTCTAGCGCATGTCTCCATCGGGGACATCTATGCTATGTTGTTAGATAAATAAAGAGCTACACGGATCATCTTATAGTTGTAATTTAAGGATTCAGATTATAGGTTTGATAATCAACTTTATACTGTAGTCTAATTGATATACATGTACATATGTAATTATGTATTTTTGCTTTTAAATTTGTCAATTTGTTACTTACATAGATTAAATCGGAAAAGTATCTGTCCTTGATGTTAAATAAAACTGATGCATCATTTAAACACACTAGCTCCGACATATCTTCCACTTTGTTGTATTTTGGGGGGTTCATTTTCTGACATTCTTCCCGAGATATTTTCATCTTCTTGCCACTTTCCTCCAGGAGGACTGTTAAATAGTCCCCCTCTTCCCCTATGATTCCCGCTGCACAAAAACTTAGCGATTCATGTGGCACCCAGATGAGTTTCCTGCTAGCCCAGTCAGAATGTGTAGACGTCGTTTCTTTTCGATTCACAACCAAGTATTTCATTTCTTCTGATTCCATCTTTTGATATTAATTAATCGTCTGAGATCCAGCACTCGTGATGTACAAGTCTCTATGCTCCGAAACCCGTGTTAGAGAAAATTTTTACTTAGCCGTCACTCCCCAAAAGCAGAAATTTAAAGAAAACTGATGAATCACCTCTGCACCCAAAGATGAAACATGAAAATAAATTCACAAATATCCTCTAAGGTAAAATGTAATGAACAATAATTGGTTTTAAATCCTCGAGCAAAGTTTATTGGAAAAGCAACAAGTACTATTCATGTCCTGTAAAGGATATAATTTCCCCCCTCGGAACACACCTACACTAAAATGAAGCTGTCCACTATAGCTTTTATGACCATTTACCTGTAAACTATCCTGCACTTTGAACTCTCTTAAGTGAGATTGATGAACGATTTCTATTATACGTACGTAATCAGAATACCTGTAATCAAGATAAAGATACGAGGCCTGAATATACTGTCAACGTTATGAAAGACACTTATTATAAATAAAAATAAAATGCATGGATTGGTAGATACATTTTTACTTATTCTAGTTGTAAATGATGCTTAAAACCAAATAATAGTTTTGTTCTATGATTTTCAGATTTCTTCCTTTTGTCTATAACAATTATCCAAAAAAAATCACTTTAGGTCATCATTGAGAAACTTTGTACGAAAACATGAACCCTTTATGTGGCTAAACTTATTCACTTTATGTATAAACTGAGACTTGGTAATTTTCATGATTTGGGGGAGAAAAAATGTTTGTATCACCTTCAGAAATGATAAACTTTCAAACTTTTTATCACTGTATCCATTGTAGCTAACCAGTAAAGACTTTAAAAATTCAGACGTCTCTTGACAATTCTGTACCATGCTTTTATCGGCAAAATAGAAAAATAATAAAAGCAAGTTATCTCCATTAAAGTTAAAAAATTATGAGGAGTCGTTTTGGGGTATATATTGCCATTTAGTGAAATTACCTATTCGAATAGGTGATGCCACTCATTCAAATTGAATAGGTGATATCTCTTTTAAATCGAATACACTGCAGGTGACATCACCTTTTCGAATTGGTAATATCACCCATTTGATATGAATAGGTGATATCAACTTTTCGAATAGGTGATATCACCTGTTCGAATTTGTAATATCATCTACTCGTTTTGAATTAAGGAATAACTGTCTTATTTTTTGGATTCATGATGTGATCAATCGAGTGGCTTGCGTGATAATTTGCATAAACGCCGAAGGCGTTTATGCATAAAATTATCACGCAAGCCAATCGATTGATCATCGTCATGAATCCAAAAAATCTGACAGTTATTCCTTATATTTACATGCTCCTGATTCTGCAAATTCCCGTGCTAATAGCCCCGCTTCTGTCTCTATTTGTCCCGCCCCGCACGTGATTTTTTTTAACCGCGCCTATCGATGAACCAGTAGATTTATGTAGAAATAAAGTATTTTTACAATTTGTAATTTTATCTCGAACAAAGACATTGGAAATGTAAATATTTAGTGATATTCCCTATTTGCATTTCTTACAACATTAAATAATGAATGCTCCCTTCCTCAAGGCAATCTAGCATAAATCTAAAACAAGTGGATTTTAAAGTTGATCTGTTTACTTGCCTGTACACTGTAAAAATTGTTTTAGGAAATAAACACTTCTATTACATATTTAGATCTAAATGTGTATAGCATTGTGTTTAACAACTAAACACTTATGTCTTAACATGTTTTAAATCTAAACGCGTTTAGAAATTAAACACGTTTTAATGAATAATGTGTATAGTATCGTGTTTAACAACTAAACACTTATGTCTTAACCTGTTTTAAATCTAAACGCGTTTAGAAATTAAACACGTTTTAATGCAAAGTGCAGAGTTATCTTCCCGGAAATGACACACAAATATTTAAGGAATAACTGTCTAATTTTTTGGTTTCATGATGTGATCAATCGATTGGCTTGCGTGATAATTTGCATACACGCTGAAGGCGTTTATGCATAAAATTATCACGCAAGCCAATCGATTGATCATCGTCATGAAACCAAAAATTCTGACAGTTATTCCTTATATTTACATGCTCCTGATTCTGCAAATTCCCGTGCTAATAGCCCCGCTTCTGTCTCTATTTGTCCCGCCCGCACGTGATTTTTTTTTCATCACGCCTATCGATGAACCAGTAGATTTATGAAGAAATAAAGTATTTTTACTATTTGAAATTTTATCTCGGACAAAGACATTGGAAATGTAAATATTTAAGGAATAACTGTCTAATTTTTTGGATTCATGATGTGATCAATCGAGTGGCTTGCGTGATAATTTGCATAAACGCCGAAGGCGTTTATGCATAAAATTATCACGCAAGCCAATCGATTGATCATCGTCATGAATCCAAAAAATCTGACAGTTATTCCTTATATTTACATGCTCCTGATTCTGCAAATTCCCGTGCTAATAGCCCCGCTTCTGTCTCTATTTGTCCCGCCCCGCACGTGATTTTTTTTAACCGCGCCTATCGACGAACCAGTAGATTTATGTAGAAATAAAGTATTTTTACAATTTGTAATTTTATCTCGGACAAATACATTGGAAATGTAAATATTTGAACGTTAATTTGAACGGCTATCTAAACAAAGAAAACACAAGCTAAGGTGATGTATCAATGAGAGTTATGACAACCCATATTCAAGGGATAACCATGACGAAATAGTGAAATACGTGAAAGGGCATCTTATTCATGTTATTACTGCAATACATTAAAGGTTTGTTTTCCCTTTCTTTGCATTAATTATAACCACGATGAGCAACGTAAATGAAAGTTGACTTGGGATATCTTGAATTCGTTCATAGACTTGCAGGAGAGGAAATAATATTAAATGTCATTAAAAACATCTATATTTATATCAGTATAGTTTCACTAAAACTTGAACAAATTTGTTTTTCTAAGTAATGTAAAATATCAGTGATAGTGTACTTTTTCTAAAATCTGGCTTTCTTTCCTACAGGCACTGTAGTCCACATCGAACTCAAAATACACGTATCAGAGATCGAACTCAAAATACACGTATCAGAGTACCTGGTGTCATCTTCAAGTGCAATTTTGTTGTTCCATAATCAACACTTTGAAACTACATTTTGTGAAGACTACTGAGTTAATTCGACAGTGTTTACAATTATCCTTGTGCATTCGAAATGGATTACTTTCTGGCAGTTATTAATGGGATATAGATTATAATATGTGGCATGGCGGTAGGAACGGGGGGTGGGGACACGGGGGGCCGTGCCCCCCCCCCCCCAATAATTTTGCCGACATATAGAGTACTATAGAAAAAATAGATACTATATGCTTGTGCCCCCGAAAATGCCTGATGACCTTTTTTTTTTTGCTTGTCAAGGAATTTTTGGTAGTTGATAGTGCCCCCTCAACTGAAAATCTATGGCTGTGCCCCCCCCCCCCCCAACTGAAATTGCTTCCTACGGGCCTGTGTGGTGCTTTGGGACTTGCTGAAAGTTAATAAAATTTGATATTTTTGTGATTGACATGAGGAAAACTCTGCAGTCGATTCAAATTATAATGATTATAAAATATATATATATATATATATATATATATATATATATATATATATATATATATATATATATATATATATATATATATATATATATATATATATATATATATATATAAATCTACATTTTTTATTTTTGATTTAAAAATTCTTAAATAAACCCTTTTAGAAATATTCAATGAAGTTTTGATATTAAATTGTCAGCTTGATATTTTTTCTTAATAATTTTGAAGATTATATGTTTGTTATCTATGTGTACGTTTGAAATTATGTGTCATTCTGATTGAATTGTTGAGACTAATCAAATCTATTCCGTTCTATCTCCTACATTATTTGTGTAAATTAAGTACATGTATATCGCACAGTGTCCATTGTATTGTACGTATAATTTTAACTTATACATATCTCAACGTTCAGTGTCTTTATGGAAAATAATTAATATCGGTTACATATTTTGAAAATTTTGATAATTATGCGCATTGAAAAAACATATACTTTTTGTGCGAGAGTGTTTTGTTTTTCTGCAGGTACAAATTATACTTATGATGTGTTTAGATATTAAACACTTCTGCTGTTATGTGTTTAGAATTTAAACACTTGTGTTTAGATATGTTTAATTTCTTAGCACACAAGTGTTTAAATTCTAAACACTTTCTAAGACATGTATGGAAATTTTACATGACTGTTTAGGAATTAAACATATAAAAAAGGAGGTGACAACAGTCTTTAGAAAAGTGTTTGAATTGTAAACACATTTTTTACAGTGTAATTGCCCCATTTGTCACTATCCGCATAAAGACTACACAAAATAATACTTCTTGAGCATTTTTAGTAAACCCATCTCACTTGCCTCCCTTAGTCTTTGAAGCACATTTAATTTACAAAGTTAAGGTATTTATGCCCCCTCCCCCGAACCCCTGACCCTGTGGCCAAAATTTTCACAATTTTGGAAGAGGCATTCTATATCATCATAACTATGCACTTGTTTATCTGCTAAATAGCCAGGGACAGAGAAGATACATTTTCAAAATATAAATCAGTAGAACCCTACCTAAAACCAGAACCCCTGTACCAGAGGCCATTCATACTTTTGAAAGAGACACTCTTGCTTTTTATAACTATGTACTTAATTTACCGGCAAAATACCAGGGGGCAGAGAAGTAATTTTTCAAACAAATTAATAATGTATTTTCACTATATACTGTAGCGGCACACAATTTCTTAGGGATAAAGATTCGTTGATCTGTCTTCTGAAAAAGGTTTCGAGGGCATTAAATTTCGTTGTTTTGACAATGACCCTATTAAATATATCCTAATATAGTCATGTAAAATTTAGAGTGGGATTTAATTTTACTGATCATGATAATTGCTGACAACAAAATAAACGAAATTAAATCCTCAACAATGAATATTTCTGATTTTATAGTTTTTAACCAGAGCCCCCCCCCCCCCCACTGAACCCCTGACCTTATGGCAACAAATTCCACATTTGTGGAGGAGGCACTCATTATAACCATGCACTTAGTTTATCTGATATATATATATATATATATATATATATATATATATATATATATATATATATATATATATATATATATATATATATATATATCATAACTTTATACCTGGTTTATTTGCTGGGGCCATTCATGAATTTCACAATTCTGGCAGAGGGCTTATTCTCTTTTGAGAAGTGGACAGGCTTTCGCCTACAACCGGTTCGAAATTTATACGTTTTCCAGAATCAAAATATGAAGGCTTGCGAAGAGAAGTGGATGTAGGCGAAAGCCTGTCCACTTCTCTAAAGAGAATAGCAGAGGGCTCAATCCTAAGAACAGTCTTGCCAACAGTTTTACTGCTTTCCAGGAGTAAAGAAGAGTATTTTTAAAGACAGCACTAACTTTGATGGTTTTAAGCCATGGGGGGAGGGGGGGGGTTGAAACCATAAAATTCAAAATTTTGTTCCCCGTCACTCCACAGGCACTTGTTTCGATAATAAATTTTTAACACATAGCATAATAATAACACTAAATAACTAGAAATCTGACCAGTCAGCAAGGGCCCCACCGAGGGGTAGAAATAAAAGGGTGCAGATTAGGGGATGAGAATTTTACTTGATTAAAAAAATTTAAATATATATAAAGAATAAGCAACAGCAACTGTTAAATATCCAACAACCTGTAAATAGCATCCTTGTATTTACATAAGGCAGTAAAAAACATAATATCTATAATAACTCAATTAAATGTATATTTAAAGAAGAATGAAGCATGAATGCCAGCCTTCATTGAATGTAAATATCACCCAGGCTTGACCTTAACATCAAAACAAATATCAGTTGCAGACAAAGGTGTTAATTAATCTTAAAGTGACAGAAAGATAACCCTCTAAAATGTTCTGCAAACCAGCAAGATAATCAAACCCACGGGATTAATTATACTGCTCTCTCAATCTTTTCTTCTAAGTTTACAATAAGAACTTTTTCAGCAATGATAGAATGGGGTTATTATCTGAATACCTGTTAAAATAAATACATGTAGTATTCTTGAATTTACATAACGCAGAAAAAAAAATAAAAAACAAATAAAGTTATAATAAAAAAGATATCTTTATCTACATGAATACCTTGTTTTTAGAATTCAATAAAATCATAACTCATTGTGTATTTTACCAAAATAAAGTATGAACATTATTTAAATCCACATTTCAGAGAATGTAAACATCATTCAAAATTGACCTTAACTTCAAAACAAACTTCATTTGCAGACAGAGGTGTTAGTTAATCTCAATGTGGCAGATAAAGATAAATGCTTTGGATTTTCTTCAAGAAGGAAGTTAATTAATCCCAAGAGACTCATTGCAGCCTTTCATAGTTTACAATAGGAACATTCTCAGCAGTTATCTCTCTTTGCCCATTCACTCTTATATAAAGTTAAGGAATCTACCCCACCACCCCAGCTCCAAACCGGATGACATAGAGACCCAACCCAAGCATCACAATATGTCTTACTGCCTATTCAACCAACATACCAAATTTGAACTTAATTGGTCAATCCTAAAAAAAGTTATTAGAAAAAAAACAGAAAATTTGTGGACGGAAGAATGACAGACGGACAGACAGACAGACAGACAGAGTGATTACTATAGGGCACCCGCAAATCCTTGCGGGGCCCTAATTACTAAACACTAATAATTACTCTAAAAGTGTAAATGAGTTCGATTCTGGAGAGGGGGGTACTCCGTGTAATTCGGAGTTGGATACCTTGTGTTATTATTATACTATGGGTTAAAGAAATTATTACAGAAACAAGTGCCTGTGCGTCACTCATAGATGATCTTTGCTGAAATAGATAGTTTTCAGTAGGCACAAATTAGCGAGAGTTACTTCCCGTTGGCCGCCATATTGGAGGTCAACATGCTCATATTCCTTCATTATTCAACCAACTTTAACTTTTTATACTGGCCATTGTGAGGTAGGAAGCATTGTTTTTTTGAAAAATATACATTTGCTAAAGCTTCCTTTATTTCATAATTTTTATTCTATAAAGATTTTCCCCCAAATATTTCTGCTACACCCTCTTAGAGTTGGTAAGACAAAGAGGAAAAATTACCAGGTTGACCACCAAGATGGCGGCCAAGGGAAATAACTCAGAGAAAAAATATGTCATATGAAAACTATCTGTACTTCCAGAGAAGAAGCTGAAAATGTTCTATCTACTCATCATGGACAAAAACAGATAGCAATGGTCCCCGAGTGACTCAGATGACCACTAATTCAGTTTATTTTACCCCACATCACACCATGTTTGTTTGTACACTCATCTGTCTCAGTCATTCACCTGTTACTTATCTTCAATACTTGCTCAAAATATAAAGCTTTTTCTTCATATTAATAATCCATTTCCTAGACTTATCCATCTTTTGATGTCATGTGATCTGAAAACGTTGTCTTGTGTGTGAATTTACTATTTAGGGCTAATTTTATGTAAAATGCAAAAAATATTATTCACTGGGACTTTTAATATTGACATTGATACTTGTCACAAAAAAACCCAAACAAACAAACAAACAAACAAACAAAAAAAAAAAAACAAAAAAAAAAAAAAAAAAAAACAATTCATCATTTTTAAAATATTTTTTATTGATTTCTCTGATCAATTTTACTGATCTCTCTGATCAATATCACATATAATTTCCTTTGGAAAAAGTCAAAAAATACTTCTATGCACTTATTCAAGATTCACACATAACAAGTTTTGGCTTTCACAGCTATTATCTGCTAGTTTCAGCATCTGAAAATAGAAACAATTTTTCTTGAGTAATCATTAATTCCACATATTTGAAAACACTAATTGTGCAGTCAGATATCCTTGATATTGGTGGAACATACTATAGTTTTATATTCACAGAATTATGAATCCCAATGTCCTCTAAACTTTACCAAGTTTTATTGGTTACATGATTTTATCAAGAAAAAGCATTTTGAAACCTTTTCACTTTCTTTTTTTAAGGTTTTTCTTTTGAGCCATGGATTTTTTTTTTGTATTTTCAGTATCCCTGGCAATAATTCTCTGCAAACTCAAGAAAAAGAAACTTTTTACTTGGTGTAGAAAGGGTCAGAAACCATGATATTTTCCAAAGCCTTGACCTTTGACCTACTATTCAAACGTACTCCATACAAATAATCTTTTTTATATCATCTAAATTTTGAGATGATTACTGATTACTAGTGCATATAAAACATATTTATGAGCTTATGATGCTGTTCTTTTAAACTGAAAGATATTAAGTAATCTTACAAACTGAACTTTATAAAATACATTAAAATATATTGCGTTGATTTCCCAAAATGGATCATTCTTAAAATAAAGATGTAGACTGACAATTGCAGTAATGACGACTGAAATCTCTTTGTAGTTGAAAAATCATTAAAGGGGCTGCAAACAGATCTGAAGTTACTATTTTCTAAAATTTTCAGTATAACATCATTTGTTGCTAGCATTTTATATTTAATTATAAAAGGGTGTTTAGAAACTTCTTTTATCTGGAAATTATTAAAACTATGAATTAGTACTTAAGAAAAGTATTTGTTGAGCATTAATGAAAAATATTAAAACTATAATCCAGAAAATTCAGAGTAGAGACGTGAGAAAGCAAAACCAACTCACTAGTTTTGTCATACCCTGCTCAGTAATGTGTGCAGAGTAAACACATACGGTAAAACGTAAGCATGAACAATAACACATAGATGTTTGACGTGACATAAAGAAGAATGTCATTGTCATGGAATTCTAAGAATATTCATGCAACCTCAATTCAATAAACCAAATTTATATGATTTTTGAATAAACATTGAAATTTAAAATGTAAATAAAGCAACTGTGTCCAGGCTCCTTTAACAAGTACTGTGAACCAACTTTTATTCGCGTGCAGAAAAATATCCGCAAGTTTCTTGACTTACTTTAATTCGCGAATATTAATCACCGCGAACCATTTATTTTGTTTTGTATTGTAAAGAATGATTCCTCAGTTACGAAAGTTAATCATCGCGGATTGACTATAAACTGACGAATCGCGAATAAAAGATGACGTGAATAATTGCTGGTTTACAGTATTCATGAATAATTCACAATTCTTTCTAATAATTTAAATTTGCTTATTATTTTTGCTTTGAAGGCTGAGGAATCATACTTCCATTTGATTGTCAAGCTTTATGATAAATGCTTTTCTATTGCAGTCCATTGAAATGTTCTTTTCTTTGCAAGCAAATGCATGAACTATAATATATTTGTAAGACTCCAAAGTCCAATGGGACTCCAAAATCTGATGGTCACACCAAAGTCCTATGGTCTACGCCAAACCCTGATGGATTGATACGCCAAAGTCTGATGGTGTGGAAAACAATTAACGTTTATGATGTCATAGTACCACTGCTGCAAACTGCAATGCTGCACCATGCCAAGGTCTGATTGTTTTAAATAATTACAAATAAATATTAAATGCAAGGACTAACCCTCATCTTTTGGATAGGTGTTAGACTAACCCTAATCAGTCCAAAAGTGTGTGACAACTAGTAGGTCACTGTGACCTACTTTTTGATTGACACTCCGAGGATCCAAAATGCATCAACTGACAAAGTTTAATGATTCTAGACCTCTAACTAGTTGAAATATTCAGCCATAGCCTTCACGATGACCTACTTTTTGGTTGAAACACTCCGAGGACCAAAGATATATCAACTGACGAAGTTTGATGATTTTAGGCTAATTAGTATTTGAAATATTTAAATATACCCATAAAATACCAAAATTAGGTCACAATAACCTACTTTTTGGTTGACACACTCAGAGGACTCAAGATGCATCAACTGACAAAATTTGATGATTCTAGGCCAATTAGTATCTAAAATACTTAAATATATCCATTAAATTCCAAAAGGGATCACGGTGATCTACTTTTTAGTTGACACATTCCAAGGACCCAAGATGCATCAACTGATGAAGTTTGATGATTTGTGGATGGAAGAATGACAGACAGACAGTCAGAGTGACTACTATAGGGCATCAGCAAATCCTTGTGGGGCCCTAAAAATTTTGGTCAATTCCAACATCCAAAGCAAGTCTTGAAGTTTTCATCCTTAGATGCACCATCTATGCAAGTTTATTCATAACAGGCCATATAGCTACTCCAAAAAAAAATTACCCTGGTCACTCGTCTGGATATTGAAGGTCTGATTCAAAATCCAAAGCAAGTCAGGAAGTGTCCATCCCTAGATACATCATCCATGCTAATTTTGTTAATATATGGCTAAAATTCACTTATGTGGAAAATCTAGGTTGGATCCAGCATCCAAAGCAGGTTGGTTAGTGTACATCTCTAGATACATCACCCATGCAAGTTTGGTCAAGGTAGGGCTTATAGTTACTTGGGAATGGATCTGCTTCAAAAGCTTTAACCTAGTCACTCATCTGAAAAATCTAGGTCAGATCAAGCATCCAAAACAAGTGTTGTACTGTCCATCCCTAGATGCATCACCCATGCAAGTTTGGTCCAGGTAGTTACTTGGGTTGGACCTGCTCAAAAAACTTTAACCTGGTCACTCATCTGGAAAATCAAGCATCTGAAGCAAGTGTGGTAGTGTCCATCCCTAGATGCATCATCCATGCAAGTTTGATCAAGGTAGGGCTTATAGTTAACTGGGAACAGACCTGCTCCAAAAACTCTAACCTTGTCACTCATCTGGAAAATCTAGGTCAGATCCAGCATCTGAAGCAAGTGTGGTAGTGTCCATCCCTAGATGCATCATCCATGCAAATTTGGTCAAGGTAGGGCTCATAGTTACTTGGGAATGGACTTGCTCCCAAAACTTTAACCGGGATGCCAAATAACGCCGACACTGACGCCAACGCCGGCGGTATAGCATAAGCTCATCTCGACTTCGTCGAGGTGAGCTAAAAAGAAAAAAGAAAAAAAGTGAAGTTATGTTTTCACATTATAGTTGTTAGAAAAATTATGAAAATTCATTAAAAATTATAGTTTAAATTATGTGTAAAAATATCATGATATTATCATGATAGTTTTGAGAAAAATTGTGATATATTGCGACACAAAATTTTTGGCGATACCCATCCCCACTTCAAGGTGAGGTTTCTTGAAATTACCCCACTTGTTTTGGAAAAGAAGAAAATGTGAAAAGTTTATTAATATACATACACTCAACAACCATTGTTCAGAAAAGTTGGCTTAAGGACATTGGCAAGTCAAGGTTTTCTGGAAAAAGAAGGTTTAATACATGGGTTTTTTCACTTATAAAATAGTGATTGAGAGTGATCTCCCGTGTAGAATTCTCTAATAAAGCGTATGTTACAGAGGTAAACAGAAGCACATGTACTTCCTTCAACGGGTAGAATCATCTATACAGCAAGAAAGAAAAGTCGTAATGGCTTTGTTGTACATTGTATTCAGGGACAAAGAGCCAACAGGTCGTCATTAACATTAGTTATGCTCAGTATGCTGGGAAGAGCAAAGATGTGACATATCCTGAAAGGTAGGCCGACTGAGAACAGTTCTTAGCTAGGTCGTGTGAAGGAAGCTGCGTTTAGTAACTACGAATAAAAAATAAAAATAAAACAATGCCAATATTTTTGTTACAATGTGTTTCAATCAATTCAGTCAACTACATGATAAAATCAATCAACCAGTCTCTTGGTCAATTTTAGCTGTTAAGGGAAGCAACTCAAAAATAATGATTGGTGCCGGTATATCCATGTCTTGTTCCGATATATAATTTTTCAGCCAAAATTTTTTAGAAGTCATAGGAAATGAAGATACAATAATGTATATAATACAAAAACTGTATGAAATAAGTGGGTTTTGGAAAAATATTATGGTGAAAAATTATGTAGGTCCCTTTTATCAACATTTTACATAGGAAATGCATTGAGAAGTGTAAAAACACTGATTTGACAAAATCAAAAAAAGAAGGTTGGATTGGTAGGTTAAACGGTCCAGAATATAGCCTGTTTAGTACATTTAAACCTACTCAAGAGTTCTTGAAAAATTCTATACAATAACCAGGAACCTTGCCAATGTCCTTAAACCTTTGGTTGCAGGGAGATAAAAATACTGCTGCAACAGTTACATGAATGTTATACCTTTTGCTGTGAGATGTTTTAAGATGTCTCTAATTGTTTCATCTTCTTATCCTAAATTAAAAAAAGGGGATTAAAATTTTTATAAAATTTAGATACATTTTAACACAAGGTCACTTTAACATACCAGTCTTTTAAGTATCATGAAATTACTTTCTAAGGTGAACAAGAGGCCCAAGGGCCTTGAATTGCTCTTCTGATAAATTGTATAACCTATCACTTCTATTTGAAGCCTCTTAGTATCCTGTTTATTCAGACAATTCCAAAAATAAGTCATCATGACCTACATTTTGGTTAAAACACTCTGAGAACCCAAGATGTATCATCTTGATTCGAAGCCCCTTATTATCTTGAATATTTAGATACAGTCATAAGATTCCAAAAGTAGGTCATGGTGAACTACTTTTTGGTAAACATACCTTGAGACCCCAAAATGCCTAAACTGACAAAGTTTGATGATTTTAAGTCTCATTTTATTTGAAATATTTAGATATTGCCTTCAAATTCTGAAAAATAGGTCATGGTGACCTACTTTTAAGTTGGCACATTCTGAGGACTCAAAATACATCAACTGACAAAGTTTGATGATTCTAAGCCAATTAGTACCTGATATATTTAAATGTAGGATGCTGTGACCTACTTTTTCAAAAATATGTTTGAAGGTCCCTAGATGCATCAACTTACTGAGTTTGATGTTTTTATACCTCTCAATATCTGAAATAATGACCTTAAATGTTTTGAAAAAAAGATAAGCCATATAATTCAAAAAATAGGTCACAGTGACCTATTTTTCAGTTGACATACTCCAAGAACCCAAGATGCATCAACTGATAAAGTTTGATGATCATAGGTCTTAAAGTGTCCAAAATACTGTAGATTCCTAAATATACGCGAGGAATAAATTATCACGTAATTATGCGAGAAGCACCACTCACGAAATAAAATTACTTGCTTTTATTTTTATGGTGCTTTAATGTATGTAAAATCTCTAAATAAATCACCCATTCGCGAATTATTTTTCTCGCGATTTGATGCCCTTTAGCCATTTCGCGATATTAAGTACTCGCGTAAAATAAGGAATCTACAGTATGCCTCTTAAAGAACTTAAAAAAAAAATGCCTGCAAAATTCAAAAAGTAGGTCACTTTGACCTACTTTTGAGACAATGATATGAGGTCCTAAGATACATCAACAGACAAGACTTGATGATCCTAGTCCCTACAGTAAGCAAAATATCAAAGATTTAACAAAACATAATTTTTGGTCAACTTTGAAGTGACCTTGAGACCACGCCCTTTGCCCAAGGATGACGCCTTGAATAATTTTTAATCTACAACAAATTCTCACCCTTGTACATAAGTTTGGTGATAATTTGCCCAGTGGTTCTTGAGAAGAAGATTTTTTTAATAACCATACTTTTGTTTTTATTATCCTAATTATCTCCCCTTGTTTAAGGGTCACATCCCTAGATTTAATTTAAACAATAGCCCTTGGGCCAAGGATACTCTGTGACAGATTTGACAAAAATTGGCCTAGGGGTTCTTGAAATATGGCCTATATTCTAAAAAGTTTATGCACACCACACAAATGGCCATAGCATTAGCTCTTTCAGCCTTTGGCTAAGGAGAGCTAAAAATGATCTTTCCTTTCCCCTCTGACATCTAGCTCAGAACTGTAGCTCTCTGGTTGAGAAAATCTGGACAGACAAACAAGAGAGCTACAGATCTAAGAATGGTAAAACCTTCGATTTACGCTGATGCTTTTTTGTTTCTCAGGTATTATTTCTTGTATAATATGCCTTCCCCTGCTTAAAGCAAGGTATCCGTGAATTAATTATATATTTAACTTCTAATCCTGATACTTAATTTACCTTTCAATAGTTCCCAACCGCCCTCTATGGCCTTGGAATAAAAGTTTTAAAATTCGCATTCTGATGTCCAGTTTCTAACTAGAAGAAAGCACCTTGAAAGGTAAATAAAGTATCAGTCCTGAATAGAAGTAAAATATATGGTGAATTATTGGATACCATCCTTTAAGTGTGGGAACGTATATTATACATGAAATAATACCTGGGGCGAGCAGCCAAAAAGCGTCACAATAAATCAGAGGTTTTTTTTACAATGCTTGGATCTGTTGCTCTGTTTTGTTTTTCCGAATTTTCTCAACCAGAGAGCTAAAGATCTGCAGCTATCTGACATCATGAGTATATAAAGATGTATAAATATCACAGACATGTTTTTTCTCTTTAGATTTCCGAAACTTTCGAAATTAAAAGTATTTAAAGAATGGAAAGGCAAATACAGGCAAAAAGAAAAGTCTTCTCTATTTCTGGCGGGGTTTATAAAATCTATTTGGATGACAAGTTGGCTAATTACTACACTTTCCATTTGTTCATATATATTTTATTTCAAAAACCAAAAGTAGGTATATATTTTTAGTGAGAGTTAATTTTAGTGATTTCATCATGTAAAAAGAGAAAGCTATAATAACCGACAGGGAATAAATTATTAGCGATGTCATTACTCTCCCTAATAATTCTGCTTATACAGTATTTGTGAGGTCCTAACTACTGAGAATAGATTATTTTTAGTATCAACTTCATCTTTTCTTTCTCAAACATCCATGTTTTCTTAACATGTTTTAAGTATTCTTTATATCACTTTTTGGACAAATGTCAGCTGCTTCTATCTTTAGTAACTGAGAAACAAAATATAATTTATAAAGTACTTTTTCTTTAACTAAATATGGTTCATTAGAACCTTCATATACAAGTTAAAGGATAAATAATTTTTTTTCAGAAATCAGCAATATATCTCACATATAGGTTTAAATAGGTTACCTTAATACTGCTAATCTTTGCCAGGTATGTAAGGTGTTGTCAAAATGTTAAAAATATTTGCAAAATTTTGTAAAGAATTACATAGAAAACCACACAGCCGCATATTTAAGCACCAAAGAAAACTTACACTGTTTAAAAATATATTTATATACATAAATATATATATATATATATATGAATGATCAATCCATGCATAAAATTTTTGTTTGTGTTATGGATCCTTAATACAGCTTACCTTATGTTTTACACACAACAAGGAAAAGTTTTCTTCATCCATATAGCACCCTAAAAAGATTGAAATATATTGTAATTACATATCTATTTCATTATTCTTTTAAAAAAGTAATGAACTACTGACTTAGGTGACCTAATAAAAAAACTTAAGTTTTAAACAAAATGTCACAATTACAGTCTGGGTCCTCATGTCATGGTCCAAACAGAGCAGGGTTTGAATTCACCAGACACCGTCAAACATTTTCATGCTGAGTATCGAACTCAACTCTTTTCAGTCATTGAAGAACTATGAAGGATTTTATGAATTTCTATAACATTTTTCTAATTGCCAGTATCTAGGCATTGTTTTAATGATTGCATCTAAACTACAACCATGACCCTACGAATGAGTTACAATCATGCGTGGTACACAGTATACTGGGAAATGGAGGAAATGGAGAAATACAGTAATACAGATCAATATCTTTGGTTTTTATGGTAAAATTAGTTATAAGATTGTAAAAGTAAGGTTAAGATTTTAAAATTCAATCTTTTTAGTCTTTTAGAATTTGTGTTTATGTAATTTTGTGGTTATTTTACTGCCTGTCGGGTTCTTTGTGTTCTAAGCTTATCGTTCTGAAATGTTATTCAATATTCATGTCATTCGACACACCTTTTCTGTAGAAATTCATCCGCAACAACTTTCTTATTTTTGTTATGTGAAATAAACATAGTTCCTTTGTTTTGTAACAGAATTAATTGTAGGTGTCATTGAATAGCTCTCATCAATATGTATAAGCATGTAAAGATTGATAAAAATATCTTGAATACTCTCTTTGAAATTTAGCTAAACACAAATTTGAAGTCCAGGTAAGGAAAGGTCAAGGAAGAAATGTTGATGCAGTTGAATAGAGCTCCTAAATATATAAGCTTAATAGGTTTGATGAAAATATCTTGATTAGTTTCTTAATACCATTTTAGGATAAGTCGGGTCAAGGTCAAAGAAAAGGTCAAGGTAAAAATATATTGGTACCCAAGAGAAGATTTGATCACAAGAAATGGACATGTGAAAAATAAAAGCCCAAGCACCAAAAATTATGGCAAAGGTTAAAGCTTAGAAAAATTTTGTAAAAGTGGGTCAAACTCCTACGTCTAGGTCAAGAGGTCAATTATGAAAGCAATTAAAGTAAGGTCTTGTCACAAAGAATAAACATGTGAAATATGAAAGCTCTAGCTGCAATCAATCAAGAATTATGGGCAAGGTTAAAGTTGTTGTGGCAGACAGACAGATGGACAGAGCAACAATATGCCCATGGGATACATTGCTCAACTGATCACTTTGGCTAAGGAAAAGCAAAAACCATTATGTACAGCATTGAAAAGTTTAAAAATAAAAGTGGGGGGGGGGGGGGGATTTGTACACTACCTGAGGATGCTTCTGAATTATTCTGACTATGCTGTTCTTGAAAAGAAATTTTTTTTCAACAAATTGCAATGTAAAACTTTGATTGCCAATTGTGACCCCTCCCTACCCCTGTGGGTCATGATTTTAAAAAAAATGAATTTACACTACCTGAGGATGCTTCCATATAAATTTGGCAAATCAAGGCTTTGCTGTTCTTGAGAAGAAGATTTTTGATTATTTTTTGATTATTTTATTCCTTTGTAAAACTTTGACCCCCCATTGTGGCCTCTTCCTACCCCTGAGATTTGAACAAACTTAAAACTACTTTACCTGAGAATGCTTCCATACAAATACGATCAATCAAGGCTTTGCTGTAGAAGATTTTTAAAGATTTTTCCTATTTTTTCCTTTGTGAAACTTTAATCACCCATTGTGACCCCTCCCTACCCCTGGGGGTCAAGATTTTAATCTATACTACCTGAGAATGCCATATAAGTATGACCTATCATAACTTTGTTGTTCTTGAAAAGGTTTTTAATTATTTTTCTTATGTTTTTCTGTTGTAAAATTTATTGGCCATTGTGGCCCCTCCCAACCCACGGGGGGTCATAATTTGAATGAACTTGAATCTATACTACCTGAGGATGTTTCCAAATAAATATGACCAATCAAGGCTTTGCGATTCATGAGAAAAAGATTTTTTCCTATATTCCTACGTAAAATTTGATTGGCCATTGTGGCCTCACCCTACCCCCAGGGGGTCCTGATTTGAACAAACTTGAATCTACACTACCTGACAATGCTTCCATATAAGTAAGACCATTCAAGGCTTTGTTGTTCTTGGGAAGATGATTTTTAAAAAAAATTGCCTATGTATTCAAATGTAAAACACTGATTGTTCACTGTGGCCCTACCCCACCCCTGGGGGTCATAATTTGAAATCTAAATCTACACTACCAAAGGATGCTTCCACATAAGTTTCACTTTTTTTGGCCCAATGGTTTTTGAGACCAAGATTTTTAAAAGATGCCATTAATTTTTCACTAACTTGTAATTATCTCCCCTTTGAAAAGGGTGTGGCCCTTCATTTGAATAAACTTGAATCCCCTTTACCCAAGATATTTTGTGGCAAGTTTGGTTGAAATTGGCCAAGTGGTTCTTGAGAAGGAAGTTGAAAATGTGAAAAGTTTAAAGACAGACAGATGCCAGACAAAATGAGATCAGAAAAGCTCACTTGAGCCTTCGGCTAAAAACTATATGCCCCCAATATTCCATTACAGGAGCACAAAATGTTGTTGTTGTTTTTTTAAACATTTTTTCTGTGACATACCGTATATACTCGCCTATAAGTCGGTTTTTTGGGAGTTAAACTTTGGTCCAAAAACCCCTGTCTGACTTATAGGCGAGTTATAAAAATATTGGTATTATAGTGGGTCAATCCCTTTAATGTAAGCATAAAAAATAAAACCGACTTATAGGCGGACCGACTTATAGGCGAGTATATACGGTATATAATAAATGCTCTCTTTTATACAGACCTGATTCTAGTGCACAAATATAATGATATTTTTGAGAACATCCTTTGTGTAGACACCCAACCATAGCACCATACTCATTGCAAGCTGAACACATCTACAACAGAGAAAAATGTTCCAGTTTCTGCATTATTTATTTTGTTCTCCTGATATCACTAAATCTGGTGACTGACAAATGCAAAAATATCTTAAACTTCAATCAGTTTTATCTGAAAGTCCCAAGCATGGAATTAATCAATAAAAAATTGTCAATGAATTAAATTATGAATTAATACTTCATTTTGAAAAGATGTCATTTATATTACAATATGATGCAATATGTCTCATTCATTCACTAGCCACTAACTATTTACAAATTACATGTCCAAATCATTATAGAGAGCTCAAAATAATGGCCCACTGGTCTGCAGCCAGTGAATTTTTAATCTGAGCTAGTTGATTGAAGAGGGCCTGCGCCTTTTGGGCAAGTGTATTTTTTTTTATGCATAAAAAAGTTCATTCACTATCGGGATTATAAACTTGTCTTTGGGTGTTTTAGTTCTATTGTTTCTTGTTTTGTTGTACTATTAAGTAACACAAAATAAACAAAATATTTACTATTATTATATTGGTTTTGGGTCAGTCTTTTTTTAAAATCTACTGGCCCTATGGGACAGTTCAAAGTACTGAGTTGATGAGTAAAAATTAGGCCTTATAGTTTCTTGGTAATGGACCTGTGGCAAAAATTTTAACCTAATCACTCATTTGGAAAGTGTAGGTCAAATCCAGCATCTGAAGCAAGTCCAGTAGTATGCATCCTTAGATGTATCATCCATGCAAGATTGGTCAAGGTACAGCAAATAGCTACTGAAGAAAGATACTGCTCCAAAAACTTTAAACTTGTCCTCATCTCGAAATTGTAGGTCAAATCTAGCATCCCAAGCAAGTCCAGTAGTGAGCATCCTAAGATGTATCATCCATGCAAGTTTGGTCAAGGTATGGCAAATAATTACTTTAGAATGAACCTGCTCCAAAAACTCATCAGGAAAATGTAGGTCAGATCCAGCATCCCAAGCAAGTCTACTGTGCATCCTTAGGTGTATCATACATACTTGTCTGATCAACATAAGGCTTATAGTTACTTTAGAATGAACCTGCTCCAAAAACAATAACTTGGTCACTCATCCGGAAAATGTAGGTCAGATCCACCATGTCAAGCAAGCCTGGTAGTGTGCATCCTTAAATGTATCATCCATGCAAGTTTGGTCAAAATAGGCCTTATAGTTACTTTAGAATGAACATGCTTCAAAAACTTTAACCTGCACCAAAAACTTCAACCTGCCCCAAAAACATTAATCTGGTCATTCTTTAGCTGAAATTTCAGCATCTGAATCCTTAATTGACTGCAGGGATTAATCTAGGTTTTTGGGGAAACTACCTTCTCTGGAAAATTTGGGAAAATCAGTCGGGGGTCTTGAGGCCACTACAGCTGGTGCAGGGCTCGCCCTGCTTGGGGCCCAATTGAAGTTCAGCATGTTAATGACCATTTAGAGTGCACAAAATAGCAAAGAAAAGCCATATTTCACTTCTGATGAAAATTTTTATTTCAAATTTCCAGTTTTTATCAAGGGAAAAAAAATAGTTTGAGCTTTTTAGCTCACCTCAATGAAGTTGGGGGAGCTTATGTAAAAGCCTCAGTGTCAGCATCTCAGGTTAAAGTTTTTGAAGCAGTTTTCTTTTCAAGTACTTCTATGCCCTATTTAAATCAGAAATGCATGGAGGATACTTCTAGTGTGTTTCAATGTACCAGTAAAGGTTTCAGATGCTGCAATTTTAGCTAAAGAATGACCAGGTTAATGTTTTTAGAGCAGGATAAAGTTTTTGGAGCAAGTTTCATTTCCAAGTAACTATAGGCCCTATATTGACCAAACTTGCATGAATGATACATCTAAGGATGCACACTACTGGACTTGCTTCGGATGCTGGATCTAACCTATATTTTCTGGATGAGTGACCAGTTTAAAGTTTTTGGAGGAGATCTCATTTCCAAGCAACTATAAGCCCTATACTGACCAAACTTGCATGGATGATACATCTAAGGATGCACACTACTGGACTTGCTTCAGATGCTGGATCTGACCTACATTTTCCGGATGAGTGACCAGGTTAAAGTTTTTGGAGCAGATCTCATTTCCAAGTAACTAGAAGGCCTATCTGAACCAAACTTGCATGGATGATGCACCAAGGGATGAACACTCTCAAACTTGCTTCAGATGCTGGATTTGACTTACATTTTTTGGATGAGTGACTAGTTTAAAGTTTTTAGATAAGTCTATTCCCAAGTAACTGCAAGCCCTGTCAGACTAAAATTGTATAAATGTTGCATCTAGGGATGCACACTAATAGATTATTATTTTAGCGTGGGACTTTGCCTTACTTAAAGACAACGTTCATTGAGGTGAGCTCTGTAATCTCTGATTACCTATGTTTATTACTGTAAGGGGAATTTTTTACTCATCAAAAGGGGAAAATAGGATATTCAGGGGAAATTTTCTCTTGGGGGAAAAATACCGAATATCGGTAGTAAAT
Organism: Saccostrea echinata; assembly: GCF_033153115.1. NCBI lineage: Eukaryota > Metazoa > Mollusca > Bivalvia > Ostreida > Ostreidae > Saccostrea > Saccostrea echinata. The sequence continues at coordinate 1,094,407 of NW_026889759.1, forward strand.
ATGCCCTAGATTAATCCCTGGACTGGTACAATAAAACATACTAGAAGCATCTTCCATGCATCTCTGATTAGTGTAGGGCATAGAAGTACTTAAAAAGAAAACTGCACCAAAAACTTTAACCTGGGACGCCGACACTGACAGTATCATATAAGCTCCCCCAACTTCGTTGAGGTGAGCTAAAAACCTACAGTATTTAATTGCATATTTCTAAATTATAGCATTTATTAAATTTCTCCTCTATGACAATTTACTTGGCCACCTGAGAAAACACTAAGCTTGGACTAGTATGTTCACTAAATTCGTATGCTGTTGTTAGTCACATCATTGATTTTCTGTTTATTAAAATAGCAACAATGAAATAGACCATGGTTTTAATTTTGTTGAAAATAACTAGTCTTACTTTTTAATGCTTATTAAAAAGACAGGTCATAAAATGCTCACCGTGGCTGAGGCAACAGATGTAGCCTCTTTAAGACCATAGATTTTCTGCCCTATAAGGAGCACCCCATCAGCCCACGCAATACAATCTTCATGAACCCAAACTTCTTCTGGAGGTCTGGACTGACTGGCTGACTTCACATGTTTTTTTGTTTTTTGAATCAAGTCACCTAAATTCAAATCAGTCACATTTCTCTGTTTGCTCTTCTTGAAATCTGATTTCTTATCAAGTGATAGTGAATCCTGTCCTCTTGTTGATGGCAAATTTTCTTCACAGTAATATGGTCCAAATAAGTCCCCTAGAAATTTAAAGCTGCTATGTTTATGACACAATTGACACACCCAGTTAGAGTCCTCTGTTACAGAATTACTAGGCACATAAACTGATTTTTCTACAGAAAGTTTTGACATATGAACAGTGGACACTGTTATAGGTGTAGAGACTTTCTTTGTAATCTTCTGACCTGACACTTCAGGATCTTCTTCATATTGGTTTACCACACGACAATAGGATGGTTGGCTGTTTCTGATTCGTAAAAATGGTCCTGTAACTCTACTTTTACTATCATCTGCTTTCACTTTGTCACGTTTTTGGTGTTTCTTTTTCACAATGTTGACGGTCCTTCTTAAGTTCATCTCTTCAGTCTCTTCATCAACCATGTCAAATTTGGCACGAGATTTTTGAAGTTTTTTCAGTCTACCTTTTCCACTTTTAGACTTATTTTTTACATTATGAATTTTTGATGTCATTTTGTTACTCTTCACTAAATTTTCCGATGTTCTTGTCTCTTCATTTTCCATGTCTTCATCACTTATTGAAATCAGAGACTTTAAGTCACCTTCATCATCCACAAAATGTGAAATATTAGAATTCTGTCGTTTTTCATTTTCTGAACAGGCTTCCTTGTTCAAAATAATGCTAGACAATTCCTCAATAGATACATTATCAAGAGTCATTTTTGCACTAACTTTTAATCTGGTCCTTTTGCTGCCCTCAGCACTCTGTATAAAACCTGAGACATTGGAACCTGCCTTCTTACTTGGGTCATTAGGAGGTAGGGACATAGCACCATCCTTTTCCACAATGGATTCCTCTTCATCATTCAAAATAATGACATCTGCTTCTTCATTCTTCATGCCATCCTTATTGCTACCACTTTCCTTTCTAACCATCTTACTCTTTTTCTCTACTTCCATCTCCTCCTCTGAGTCCAGGACATAGTCAGCACTGTAGTACAAGTCCCCATACTTCAGTGACGAGGCTCTTCTTCTTTTACGACTGGATCTTTTTGCTGGTGTTCTGCTGCCAGCTGACTTACTCTGTGCACTGCTTTTATTCTCCTCCTCCTCATCGTTTGATCTAACATCTTTGACAGGAGAGCAGTTTTTCACTTTTCTGGGCTTCCTTTCTCTACAAGTAACATCAGTTCTTCCATTCTTCTGCTCAGTCTGCCTTGATGAAATGTGTCCATTGCTTGAGCTTGCTGAACTTTTCCTTATATCTTTATTTATACTGCTTCTGTCCCTTTTCTTTACACTCTGATCTGATTTGCCATTTACATTCGCTTGAGTTTTAGCACAGCCAACAGCTAATGTTTGTGAGTTTTTAGTCATGTCTAAGGCCATATCATTAATGTCAATAGCCTCAACAGATTCTGCTGATCCATTGACTTGTATGAGAGGAGGTAAAGGTGGGGAGGATTTGTCAGCTACCAGACTTAAATCATCTTTTTCTGTATCAATGGAAGAACTATTATCTTCCTCCTGAGATACTTCATCTGAAATGCTGTCCAAAGGATATGGGGATTCCTGATCCTGAGTAAAATCTATATCTTCCCTCACTAGTAACACTCCACCATCATCACTGTCTGAGTCAGTGTAACTTACAGAATTCATAGTAGTACTGGCCAGTCTTGTTGGTACGCCCCTTAATGACCTTGATCTTGGCATGTGTGACCTTCTCCATCGATATTTAGCAGCAAGTTGATCTCTGCGTGAATATGTTTTTACCAACAGTGGATTTTCATTTGCTCTAGAAAGCATCTGTGAATGCAGTTTTAAGCTTGGTTTATAATGCAATTTCTTCATTCTTTTGGATTGTTTTATACACTTTGGTCTGTAATACTGAATGCAAGAATTCTCATCACTATGTAACTGAGGTATGATCTCATTATTGTTTTCTTTAGCAACATTTTCATAATCAATTATTTCTGAGAGAATATCATCATTTTCCTTACAACCTATTGGCTTGCAGATAACCTGCTCACAACCATCAGTTTCAGAATTTATCATAGTTTTGCACTGAACAAGACCACAGTTTGGGAAAGATAAAACACCTTTATCAGATATTTCTTTCACAGAAACTGTCACTTCCTCAACATCACTAGTATGTTGATTTTCTTTATCTTTCACTTCCACCGTTACCTCTGTCTGCTGTGTTTTTTTAGTTAGTTGTGCTTCTAGGAGCTGCTGAGCTTCATCATGGTCATGACCTTCTTGATGCTGATTTGACTCCTTTTCTTCATCCTCTTTATCTACCCCTTTACACTGTGTTTCCATCTGTGCATCAACCTCCTCTTCCAAGCATCCAATTTCTGACACATTATCACTGTGTCCAGAATCAATACTGCTTTCATAAATCTGTCTTTCTGATATTTCAGTAGTTTCAGTGGAAACTATCTGATGCTGTTTTTCATTTTTATCCGATACTACAAATAACTTTTGAGATAAGTCATTAATATCTTTTAAGCCTTCACTACATATATCATTACAATTCTTTACAATTTCTGTTTCAAAGTCTTCAGTATTATCACACTTCCCAGGACTGTTTAAGTTCGATGCCGAAACCTGGCCCTGATTTTCATGATGGTTGTCGGCATCGCTATTCAAGTTTTTTTGGTGGTCATAAGATTGTGGTGATTCAAGACAAGCATCATTGACAACACTTTTTGGATCAATCACCTGATGGTCAGGTAACATACATAATTTCTGTAGAGACTGCAAAGGATTTGAGTTCGGCTTTTCTTGGGGAGGCTCTGGAATGTCTGATGCACAAAAATAATTCACAGATACACTGGACACAGACATTGAGTTCTTGAGTTGTGGACTATGTATTGAGGATCTTGAGGAGTTACTATATGGAGAAATATTATGACTAGCAGGTGGGGTAACTGGATTAGTTTTAGGTGAGTAGTCATTCATATTGGTTTGCTGGTTTGGTGATGTCAGCTGGCCTTGGAACATAGCATGATTTCCACTTGGTACATTCACGAGTAACTGTTGATGGTGCGGAGATGTATTGGGACCACTGGTCTGACAGCCAATGGGAGAAGTTATCTGACAAGGTGAACACACATCCCCCACTGGAGAGGGGACCACAGTGTGTGGTGACTTGACACATGGTCCACTCAGTACAAGGGTTGGACTGTGGACTGACTGAGGACTGGCATTGGGCATGCTCTGCCCACTGTGATGAGATGCTGGACTGTGCATGTATGCTGGATTTGGGCTGATTGGTGAGGCACATGGTCCTTGAGATGACTGCTGTGGGGAGGAATTAGGATAAGCAAATTGATGAGTTTGTCCAATATGTTGTTGATGCTGCTGAGTTGAAGTTGGACAATTTCCCTGCATAGAATAATTGTTATGTGGAGACTTTGGTGGGATGTGATATGGAGCTGAACGATTTTTAGTCAGAGGGATAGTGACAGTCTGGTTTGGCATGTATGTAGAAGCTGCCATCTGTAAAATGTTGTTTGCAACTTCTTGTGGATTCTGGTTTGCAGGGTTGTGGCGCATGTGTGTATGCATCATACCATGTGGCACTTGCTGATTAGACATATTTTGAGGTGGTGCTCTACTTGAGTAACCTACAGAAAGTTAACAAAAAAATGTAATAACTTCTATCCAAGGTCACTACCTCCCACAGAAATCTGAACAATATAAAATAATTTGTCATATAGATGTATGTAGCTGTCAACAAAAACTAGTTTCTGTTACCATTTGAATTGCCAGAAGGTCCTAATGTAGCACAGTAATTATTACTTCCCCTCCTATCCATGGGAGTATACTGATAGTGCCTTGACTCTGCTGTACCTCCATACCCCATATAGGGACTAGACTGACCAATCGAATACACAGCACTATGCCCAGGATATGTTTGCTGTTGCTGTGACTGATGCTGCATCATAGAACTCTGATTATTCAAATACCTTTGGGAATTGTAGCCAGTCATGTTTCCAATCCTATTACCCATTTGCTGCAATGTTAAAAAATGTATTAGTGTACTTTGAAAGATGCAATACAGCGTACTCCACTTATTTTGAATTCACTTATTTTGAAATATCGCTTATTTTGAAGCAAAAATAAATCTCTTAGGCTAGTCTCAGTTTCTCATTATCTTTGCAATAAAATATTGGTTAAATTAAAAATGCTAATTTCAAATTATTACTTAATATTACTTAATTTGAAGTAAATTTTCAGTCCGTTGAACTAATAATGACTTGTTTTTATAACAGTTATACTGATGTCCTCCTTGCCAGTCATAGTCATGATTGGTGACATCCTAATTATACAGGTAGATGCTAAGATATCTGTTTTTTTCAGCTAATATGTTTTCATCACACACTTTTATAATAAGAAATGAATTATTTACCAAGTAGTATCTCGTTCTCTCAGATCAGATATTGACAGTGCTTTTGAACATACACTTATGAAAACAGGTAGATCACAAGAAGGAATAACATTGTCTTTAATAATAGCAAAAGGAATTAATATCTGCCTATGATAAAAATTGAAATCTAAATCTAAATCTGAATTAGCGAAGGTTTTTGGGATAAATCCGAGCACACACTAGCAATGATACATATGTGTCGGGCTCTCAATTCTTTATAATTGGGGCCATTAAACGGCCCCATTCCCAATGCAAAAAGGTACCTTTTTTCCCAAAAGCCAAGTGTAAATTTCCCAATTTTTTATAGCAATTTTTTTTTAATCTTAATTGATGAAACTTAATGGCTGATAAGTGAAAGTGAATCAAAATAGTTCTGCGGTGGACTGTATAAATTAGTGCATGCCACCTATATTTGTGAACTAGTTCAGCTTTGATTCAGGAACTAGATTTCCCAATTTTCCCCAAATGAAGAAAATTTTCCCAATTTGAACGGCCCCAGCCCCAATCCCAACAAGAGGCCCAGGGGCCACATCGCTCACCTGAGCACTATGGCTAGAAAAAAAGCAGAAATCAGTTCAGTCTTGAAAGGTTGAAAAGTTTAAATATAAAAGTGGGGGGGGGGGGGGGGGGGGTCATGAATTGAACAAATTTGAATCTACATTATCTGAGGATGCTTCCATTTAAATATGACCAATCATGGCTTTGCTGTTCTTGAGTAGAAGATTTTTAAAGATTTAACCTATGTATTCCTATGTAAAACTTTGATCACCCATTGTGGCCCAACCCGACCCCCAGGGGTCATGTTTGAACAAACTTGAATGTACACTATCTAAGAATGCATCCATATGAATATGAATATGCATATCATGGCTTTGCTGTTCTTAAGAAATAGTTTTTTAAAAAAGATTTTTACTACATGTTCCTATGTAAAACTTTGATCACCCATTGTGGCCCCACCCTATCCCCGGGGGTCATGATTTGAACAAACTTGAATCTACACTATCTGAGGATGCTTCCTTGTAAATATGACCAATCATGGCTTTGCTGTTCTTGAGAAGAAGATTTTTAAATATTTTTCCTATATATTCCTATGTAAAACTTTGATCGCCCATTGTGGCCCCACCCGACCCCCAGGGGTCATGATTTGAACAAACTTGAATCTACACTATCTGAGGATGCTACCACATAAATATGACCAATAATGGCTTTGCTGTTCTTGAGAAGATGATTTTTAAAGATTTTTCCTATATATTCCTATGTAAAACTTTGATCACCCATTGTGGCCCCACCTGACCCCCAGGGGTCATGATTTGAACAAACTTGAATCTACACTATCTGAGGATGCTACCGTATAAATATGACCAATCATGGCTTTGCTGTTCTTGAGAAGAAGATTTTTAAAGATTTTTCCTATATATTCCTATGTAAAACTTTGATCACCCATTGTGGCCCCATCCGACCCCCAGGGGTCATGAGTTGAACAAATTTAAGATTTTTTAATGATGCCATTAATTTTTCACAAATTCTAAATTATCTCCCTTTGGAAGAAGGCGTGGCCCTTCATTTGAACAAACTTGAATCCCCTTTACCCAAGGATACTTTGTGGTAAGTTTGGTTGAAATTGGCCCAGTGGTTCTGGAGAAGAAGATGAAATTGTGAAAAGTTTACAACGAGGACGACGGACAACGGACAAATTTTAATCAGAAAAGCTCACATGAGCCTTCGGCTCAGGTGAGCTAAAAAGTGGTATGAGAGCCCTGTGTGTACAAACATTGTGTCACTGTTTTTAAAGGCATCAAGTTCATACAAGTCTGGCGACAATCAGCTCACCGATGAAGAATAAGATCAGGAAATTATATCGAAGTTGCAAAATGTTGGACTTTTTTCAAATAAATCTTAAATGAACAAGCTATTTCATTTTACAATTCACATTTGGTAAAATTAACCTGGTAATATTTATGTTGGTTAAGTTTGTCTATGTGTTTTAGGTCAGGACTTTAAAATGTCTTCATAGGCCAATTTCACTTATTTTGAACATTGAATATATGTGGTTCATGGGCCACATCACTCACCTGAGTACATTGGCTAGGAAAAAGTACAAATCAGTTCAGTACTGAGAAGTTTACATGGGGGGGGGGGGTAATTTAAAATTACCTGAGGATGCCACCATTACAATATAACAAATGGCTTTGCTGTTCTTGAGCAGAAGATTGAAAGATTTTTTCCTATATATAGGAATATAAAATTTGACCCCCATTGTGGCCCCTCCCTACCCCAGGGGGGTCATCATTTGAACAAATTTGAATCTACACTACCTGAGGATGCTTCCATATCAATATGACTAAACATGGCTTTTCTGTTCTTGAGAAGAAGATTTAGCTTTCAGCTCAGGTGAGCTAAAAAATGTTTCAGTCCCTTGAATTTCAATACATCTAAAGTAGACTGGTAGACTATAACTGATCATGTTTACATTTCATGAGGCCAAATAAAATTATTTTTTAGATTCTCATCCTAATTTGCATAAAAAAAATGGGGTGGATTGATAGATTTTATTTCTTAAAACATCTATACATTATTCTTTTAGTTGCCCGCGTGGCACAGTGGTTAGAGCGTCTGCTCTAGAGTCGCGAAGTAAGGAGTTGATCCTTAAGTCGCAGGTTCAAATCCCACTGTGGGACATGGAAACCGGTCATTCGGATGAGACCGGATAAACTGAGGTCCTGTGAAGCAGTAGGTGCAGGCACGATAAAGATCCCTCCCTGCTCAATGGCCGTAAGTGCCAAGTATAGGACAAAATTTGTAGCTCTCCACCGGCAAGTGGTGGCGTCTCCATATGAGCGAAAAATTCTCGAAAGGGACGTTAAACAACATACAAACAAATTATTTCTTTTTTTCGAAGTGTTAAAGCTAATATGCGTAAACAAACAACTTTTATGAGTAAGTCTAAGACTAGTGAAAAACATGTGGAACTTGCAAACTTTATGTGCCACTAGTCCATACAGACTAGTGAAAACCTAGATATAAATCTTGAAATGGTTACAATTTTAGTATATAAATATTTTTTTTTCCTGATTCCTTAGTCAGATGTTTAAAGTAACAACAAATGCATGGTTAGGATTTTCTTGACAATGATTACCTCCAAACTTGTGAAAAAAAGAGTTGATCATACTTTTTAGACAAGGAAAATGAAATTCAGAAAATGAAATAACTTTGACTAAAGAAGAGTTTGCAGATCTTAAAAAAGTATATTAAGTATGGTTGCCTATTTCTGAATACTTTGATCATGGTGATAGTTTGCAACTGATGTATGCACAGAAATTGACAGAATTTTTATTAAATAAATTGGAGAAAACTGAATTCTTGTGTTTTTACCTGTATATGGGTATAGAAACTTGGAACTCTAACATTAACAACCAGAAGTCTCTGTCGAGACTATAGCTCTACTGGTTTGTACTTATAACAAAGTAGTACTTGGACTTGAAACTTTGAAACAGCAATAAATGAATAATAATCCTTGATTTAGTCTCTTTTTAAGGCAAGATTGCAATCAGACTAAAACTGTAGGAGGAGTAGTCTTTAAAAAGAATTTTACAGAAATTTCTACTTTAATTACCATGGCAACATCATTCATCAAAATCAAAAAATGATAAAGACAATTATGTATCTCAGTGTAGTCTACTTGCATGCCATATTATATTAAAATCAGACCAAACTGTAGGAGGAATAGCATTTTGAAAGTATTTCACGGAAATTTCTATTTCTAGTAACCATGGCTACACTGTTCATTGAAATAAAAACCAAATAAATAGAATTATGTATCTTAATGTAGTCTACTTGTGTGCCAAATTATTTTGAAGTCAGACCAAAACTGTAGGAGGAATGGCATTTTGAAAGTATTTCACAAAAATTTCTATTTTTTAGCAACCATGGCAATACCGTTAATCGAAATCAAAAACGGATAAATTGAATTATGTATCTTAGTGTAGTCTACTTGTGTGCCAAGTTATATTGAAATCAGACTAAAATTGTAGGAGGAGTAGCATTTTGAAAAATTGCTTACAGACAGACAGACAGACAGACAGATGGAGAGACTATGGACACCTTACTATCGCATAAGCTCTTCTGGTCTCTGACCAGTAGAGCTAAAAATCAATCGTTTCTAAATTAAATTTTTATCGTACAGATTGAAAAAAATTCAAAACTGCAATTGAACTGATTTTTTAATACCATATATACAAGGACCAATATTATTGGCATTGCTATTAATTCACTTTTAATTACTACTTTCTTGTTTAATCAACACTAGTATTTGGTCGACTGTCCCAGGTACATGTATTTCATCCAAACTTGAAATTGAGTGAGGGTGGGAATCCCGAACCCCCCCCCCCCCCTTCCGTATTTTTGTAATTACAGTAAAACTTGTCTAATCCTGCGACCAGTGGTTCCAAAATTTTTGGCCAGATTAGACAACATCCGGATTTGAGAAAATTGAACCATTATAGCAAGTTAAAAAATTACATAGATATAAATAAAGATTGGTAAATAAATACTTGATCAAATGTGTCATTTTTTACGTTTCACTTGAAAAAAAATCGTCTATTTCCTTTTGTTTTAAACTCTGTCTCTTCTTCAGAATTTTCATTTGTTTAAGTTTTTTATTCAGCAATGAAATATAAGATCTCTTGGTCATTTATTAAATTTGAAAATCCTTAAATGTTTTAAACACACTCCAAAACCTCATCGTAGCTGTAAATATTTTTTTGTTAGGGACAGATTCCTAATTAATTTCTTTCTTTTAAAATTAATATGTTTGAATATTAAATTAAGACACTGTATTTGTTAATTTCAAATGCTATAATGAATATTGAACCAAAATCTTCTGTCGTTAAGGTCGTTGTAAACTAGTGACACAAAGGGAAGTAATTCGAATTACACGTTGTGCACACAAAATGAAAGTAGAAAGGAGATCATGAATAAGTCTCCGAGTTTTTCTACAGACATGCTACATGCAACCATCACTATCACTCGTTCTTTTGCGAGTTAATTTCCTCGCCTTACTTGAGCCATTCATGTTTTTTTTTATCACGTTTGTTAAAATCTAAACTGTCGATACAGGATAGATCATTAACAGGACAATAATTACCCCATGCGAGCCTTCTCTAATGACCAGCGGGCACAGGTAAAAATAAGTGGCCGGATTAGAGGAGATAATTTGTACTAATTATGAGCAGTTAGTTCTTTAAATAGCGGTCGGTTTACAGAATAGGCAAGATCTGGATTGAACAACATTTATTAAACATAAATTATAAAGAAAATTCAGGGGACTAAAACATTACGCCGGACTGAACAACATGCCGGAATGCACAACATCCGGATTCAACAAGTTTTACTGTATTATTTTTTTTTTTTTTGCTTCTCATTTTATGTCCAGGCCCCAGATCATGAAGCATCTTAAGCATAAGTCAAAAAATGTATATGGTGCTGAAATTATTTTAATTAGAAGTTAAGCTGTCCAAAATGAAAACGCCTTAGTAATACAACATTTTATATCATCAGACTACTGTAATATGCAGATCAAGAGTTTAATTTCACAAGTTTTAAACATTTTGTAAATTAATGAAATTTTGACTTAAGTCAGAGTCTGGTTATACCTTCCCCCTTATGAATTCACAAGTTACCATAAACATGTTTGCTAAGCTCGGTTCTCTCTCCCTTAGGTCTTCTACATTTAAGAGGAGTAACTCAAAATAGAAAGAAATAGCAAGTAGCCTCCCTTTTTTCCCCAATGTGTTGGCTAGGTCACAGCAAGCAGGCGCTACTGAAATTACTTAAAACCATAAAAAGTTGCTCACTACCTTGGTAGTAAGTTATTCGTTTATACAATGTATTTGTCTTATAAAGGCCTATCACAAAAATTGCAAGCCACCTGTAAAATCATTTCTTTTTATTGTTTATTTGACTTGTCAGCTCGAATTTTCTAGGTTCAATATTTCGTAAAATATGTTATGAGGTCTCAGATCTGAAAATGTTTTCACTAACAAGATGTGTTTGTGAAACACTGATCCCCCCGTATGGCAGCTTATGGCGAAGGTTAAAGTCTCTCAAATGCAAGTCAAAATCCAGGCCAAAAGATAAAAAATATTGGTACCCAAAGAAAGGTCTTGTCTCGAGGAATATACCTGTGAAATTTGATAGCCCTAGCTGCAACTGTTCAAAAGTTATGGCAAAGGTAAAAGTTTTTTCAAAGTAAGTGAAACGTCAAGGTCAAGGTCAAAGAGGTTGATATCCAAAGGAAGGTCTTGTCACAAGGAATACACATGTGAAGTTTGAAACCCCAAGCACCAACCATTCAAAAGTTATGGCCAAGGTTAAAGTTTTTCAAAAGTAGGTCAAACTCCAAGGTCAAGGTCAAAAAGTCAAAGTTGTTGGTATTTAAAGGCAGGCCTTGTCACAAAGAATACACATGTGAAGTTTGAAACCCCAAGCACCAACTGTTCTGAAGTTATGGCCAAGTTTAAAGTTTCATAAAATTTTGCAAAAGTGGGTCAAACTCCAAGGTCAAGGTCAAAAGGTCAAATTTTATGGTACCCAAAGAAAGGTCTTGTCACAAGGAATACACATGTGAAATATGAAAGTCATAGCTTCAACCAATCAAAAGTTATGGGCAATGTTAAAGTTGACAACAGACAGACAGACAAACAGACAGACAGGACAAAAACAATATACCCCCGGGATCTTTCGATTCGGGGGCATAATAAATAAAATAAAATGCCAACGCCTATTTCTGGAACACATGAATCTAGACTCTATAGCCCTACATTAACCATTTTTATGACAATCTGTAATGCCTATCGATGTAGACTTCATGACATACACAATTTTTATGGTGGTAAACCAATCATTATATATACGTCCTGGTAGTTGCATCTGATGTAATCTGTGTACGTTAAATCTCCTAGGCTATTCCGACTCGGCCCCTTAGGAGAAAATAAATATGAAGCCTACATGTTTCTCGGGTGACCTTCCTTTTATTACATAGTGACCATGGTGACAAGGAGCCAGGAGTTGGAAAAACAAATTCAAAACACAAATATATAGGCTAGGGAGAAAGGAGTACACATTATTTTTAAGGACACACACAACGTAGTTTGAACTTTATTGTCTTTTTCCCTGGAGTTGAAGAGTTCCAATGCTTAAAGGAACTGTGTGCTACATTTTAATGTCTATATATGCTGCTGTACACTTCCTCTAAAACAAGTTTGGATGAACAAAACATCTAGAATATATGTTTAGTAATTTTTGTATATTTTTCTTTGAATTATATAAGAATTTTCATTAATAAATATCTTTTCAAAACCCCTGGTAATGCATGCTGATTTTTTGTCTACGAACATCTGATGGCTCTATAATCTTTAAATTAAGAATATCTTGAAAAATTATCAGTAGGTAGGGTACGTTGCGTATGTCCTTAAAATATTTTTTTTAAACAGAGCAGCATAATGATGAGTTAAATATATATCAGCTTCTTGAAGGAAAAGTCTTTGGTCAGGACTGAGGCATGTGGTACACACAAGTACAAAAAGTCAACATTAGGATTGCATCTGCATGCAGTCAAGTTTAGCGAGAGTTTTTAGTACTTTTTTGCACCACAAAACAAAATAACATATAACAAGAGGCCCATGGGCCACATCGCTCACCTGAGTAACTTTGGCCATGCTGTTCATTACCAGACTTCCCCCCTTGTAATACCTATTGTGGCCCCACCCTCCCCCCAGGGGCCATGATTTGAACAATTTAGAATCTACACTACCCCCGGATGCTTCCACATAAGTTTCAGTTTTTCTGGTCCAGTGGTTCTTGAGAAGATTTTTAAAGATTTTTCCTATATATTTCAATGTAAAACTTGGGATTCCCCCTATTGTGGCCCCGCCCTATCCCCTGGGTCATGATTTGAACAATTAGAGTGAACACTACTTGAGGATGC